>NC_141387.1:6658293-7258293 GCF_017979445.1 Akebia trifoliata
CTTTCAATTCATAGATGCAAATCTCAGACCTATAAATGGGCCATTAGTTTGAAAACATAAAGAGTATCTGTAATATTCTTCAAAATGTCTAAAACACCCCCAAATTATTTTTCAAATTTTTATTTATTTTTCTCTAATCAAACATTATTCCACTTTGTCATTGAGATACATATTAATCATGTTAATCTTAATATTCACCTCACATAAGAGAATATTTTCCCCCTAAACCATTCCACCTTTAATAAGGATGAAATTAACATGACCACCTACAATTATAACCAAATCAAGATGAGACAATAAGAATGATCCAAGACTGCAATGAGATCAACATATATATAGGAAAGTCCACCCCCACCTACTATCAAATATATTTATTATTCAATAACAATCGTTTATTAAAATCTCACCCTGACCAGATCAAACTAGTCTAATCAAATCCACCCCTAATAAATATTTGGGTATTTTAGAAATACCGCACGAGAAAAATTTGTGATATTAGATTTACCCCCTTGAGCGTAAGTCAACTTTGCTTTTTCTTCATGATTTAATTGTGAAATTTTGATTTAATACTTCAAGTATTTACAGAGTATTTTGAAAAAAAAAAAAAAAAAAAAAAAAAAAATCAAAATTTCATTATTAAATCATCAAGAAAATACAACGTTGACTTAGGGTTAATGAGCGTAATCCTAATCTTGTATTTTGCAAGGAGGTAAACCTAATATTAATAATTTTACAATGGGGTGTTTTTAAAATACCATAAATATTTTCCATATTGGTGCTCTGGACCCACCTTTATTGACAACCATAGATCCTTTTATACTATAATAATCCAACACATGATTGTCATTCAAAATAGACTCATTCCAAAATTAAATAACTTATGCTTTACTAATAAATTTCTTCCTATTATTAATCCATGCAATTTATTTGAATGACCAAGTCATTAATTCTTAACTGTGGGGTTAGTTTAGTGGCAAGCCGAGCCTTGATAAACTCCTAGGAAGGGTAGGTGAAGTGTTCAAAATCTTACGAAACAATGAATTCTTTAAGACCACTCTACAGGATTCGGTAGACCCTTGTCTCAACTAGTTGCACATAGGAACCGAGGGAGTAGAGTGTGTGACATTGAGATTAGTTTCATCCTAAACGTGGGGATACCCACGATAAGAAAAAAAAATTGTGATAATCTGGCTACCCCATGTGGTACACTCAATCGACTCTCCTTATGTGACAAGTTCGAGAGCCGTAGATCTTTATGTCTCAGGATACACGATTCTCTTAGGATACACATTTTTATAAGGAAATGTAGTTTTGTATCTCGAGATGTACATATCGACGGTTCCCAAACTTGTCATGCCAAGAGAGTTGATTGATTGTGTCACCCGGGTATTCAGATTATCACAATTCTAAGAAAAAATAAAAATGAAAATCATTAATTTTTCATTAAATTACGTTGGACCAAGTTGATCCAACTGCGCATCTGGTGGATGCCACGTGTGTAAAATTGGAGATTTTCTTTTTTGTTGCCGCGTGGCATGCCTTAAATCACAGGTGGATCTACCATTTAACCGACTTAACCATACCAAACTCCTTCAAAGGATGGACTTTTGGCTCTTACCTCCATTTACTCCCAACAACCACTAGTGCTACAGAGAGAGAAGGAAGAAAATAAAAATTAAAAAACAAGACACATAAAAAATAAATAAATATAAATTTGGGTTTTATCTCACCGTCAAATATTTAATATTTAATATTTAATAGAACTGGTGGAGTTGGAGGTGTAGCTGTGTTGGTTGTGTGGGTAATTTGGTTTGGTTTGGTTTAAGTAGAATCGTTTGTTAAGCTCTCATTTTCTTCTCTTCGATCGCTGGTTGTAAGTCACCTCAAATGGTTGAATCGTCTTGAAGCAACCGTCTCTTCTTCAACCTCTAATGGGTTTTAGTTTCTTCAACTGGTTTTCTTCGATTCTTATTAGAGATAAGTTTGAAGTCGAACCGATATGTTTACAGGTAATTTGGAGTTGAATTCTGTATCAGAATCGTGTTTTGATATGAGGAAGATAAGAGGAGTTTCTTCGATATTGGGTTTAGTTTTTGGTATCTGTTTGTTTCGATCGGTTTCGGGTTTGAGACCTCTGCGAGAGGGGACTCAATCGTGGGGCAATGAGGTTAGTTTGCATTTCTTTATCTTCTCTTTTGTTTATTGGAATCGTAGATGTTATTTATGTAAAGATTATGTGTTATTTTGAAGAAACCCCTCTTTTTTTTTTTTTTATTTTATGGAATTTGATGTGTTAGTTTGTGTTCTTGAATCTTAAAAATTTAATTTTTAGGATAAAAAGTTAAGGTTTGATTCAAAATTGTGTGTTTTTGAGGAAATTTGTTCTAAAAATGAAACATTATAGGAGAACTGATCAATTAATCACTGTTTTTGTTACTCTTTTAGTTTAATTCAATACCAAGAAGTTATCTTGTTTAATATCTGGAAGTTACACACATTCAAAGACTTTGAGACCAAAGTTGTTAGGGCATTTTGGATATAAAGTTGTTTATAGAGCATTGCCAGGAAGACAGCTATGTTGGCTAGGTAGTCGACCACCAAGCCCAAGTAGTGCGGTAAGATGTTTCGTTGTCACACCTCCCTTGCCACTCATTGTAGTCAATCTCAAGTGACATATTATTATTATTATTGGTCCTGTAAGTTTAACCATAGTCACCAATGGGGTTTGGGAAATAAGTCGGCAATGGGAAATTGGGCTAAGATTATGGTCGTGTAATTATTCCTATTAAGTGGTGTTCTCATATCATATCATCAATCCCAAGTTAAAAACTACAATAATAAATCACCAAATCTCATATTAATATTGTTCACAACACATTCAAGATTTATATTGTTCAACATATAAAGAGATTTCAATCATAAATCCAAGTTAGGATCCATCAACAAATAAAAAATCACCAAATTCAATCTCATCCTCATTCTCTGGCGTTTCGTAGGTAAAATGTTTGCCATCATCATCATTAGTGTTATCTCCTCTTACTGGTGCATAATCTGGGATTGAATATGAGCATGCTAAAATTTTATCCAAGTTGACACACCCAAGATTACTAAACAATACAGAAATACCTTTTTTTTTGTCTTGCCCGATTTAATTGTGAAGTTTGTAAAAATCGTGACTTATTGAAAAAATCATGATTAAATTGTGATATTATCAGTAGAAAAAAGTCACAATTTAATCGCGAATTTTTCAATATGTCATCGGATTTGGTGACTTTGTCTTTCTTGTTGTTATTTTTAGATCTTGAAAAAACATGGGATGGAATATGCAAAAGACATTCCCAGAGAAATCTTGTCAGTGTACATAACTAAATATATTCACAGAGAAATCTTCTCAGCATACATAACTAGTAATTAAAAAATTACTGGAAAAAAGATTGTTATTAATTGTCATCTCAGATTGAATGTAGTTTTGTTTAGGCTGGTTAAAGGTCTTAATATGTCATTAGCTGTGTGTTTATAAACTTATTTTGATGGTCTTGGATCATATATGGTGCAAAACAACTTTGCATGTCATTTTTTCTCTCCATCCTTTTTTTTTTTGTTGTTGTCAAGCTTAGAGAAGGGTGTCAAACAGGCCGAAAGCTCCACTTATGAGGAAAATAACTAGAAAGGATTTTGTGGTTTTGAGATGTAACAATTTGCTCCCAATAATTTATGCGGGCCAATAGTTCTAATACCAAATTGATGCAGAACAACTAGCTCTAGCACCAAAATTGAGGTAGGAAACCTAGTTTTTTTTGCGGTTGGTTGAACAAGGATGTAGTATGCTTTAATTTAAGCTTTTAACGGGCTGGCAAATAGGTATAAGGGTTAGGATTTGTTATGGAATCTTGGTTGCAGAAGCGGCAATGACGATGTGGCAATTTTATGAGTCTAGGAAGCGGGAGAGCCTGCCATGTGTACACATATATGTAAAAGTATCAAATGAATATATGAGAATAAGAAGATAAATCTTCAATTACAATATCTGATCGGTACATTTTGTACATGCAAAATGTTTGGTTAGTTTATATTGCATGTTGCACACCATCACTGGGCACCATTACGGTGCTCTTTTTTTGGGCTTGTACCTATTGAGCACAATTATGTTTTACAAAATTTAAATTTTTTTGACTTTTTTTTATCTTGCTATTGGGTCTTGCAGTGGCTGTTTACTAGGAGAGATGATGACCTAGGCCCGTATACTGATTGGAACATAACAGGAACCTATAGAGGTTTGTCTTTTATTATTTTTCACAATCTCAGTCATTAAATTGTAATAGTTGATACTGGATGGTGAGGTTTCGTTTACTAGTAACACAAAAAACTCTGGACTCTGATAATTTTCCTTTAAGCTCTTATCTTGGTCTTTTTGTCATCAACTTACCACCAGTATTGCCTTCTCCTTATTTCTTTTCTTCACTTCTCAAACAAGTTACCTTTGTTACTGCTTTCATCCACGATAGATCCATTGTTTGCTCTGATCGAATGTCCACTTCAACCGGTATTTCTGTTTGCCAGGGCTTTATCTAAGTAAACATTTCACTGGTTGTCCACTATTCAGATTTTCATTTACTGGAGATAAGTCCAGGGAGACCAATTTTGTGAATATGGTCAAGCTAAGTGTACCAAAATGATTACAATCTTTCCCCCTTTTCTTTGGGTTTCTGAACTGCAATGACATCTTGTAGTGCACAAGTATGAAACATTTTGAAGATAATTTACTTTGAATGTGTCATGAGCTGATTACAGTGTTTTTAAATGCCAACATGTGCAGCATGGTTCAAAATTTCATTTCAAAGGAATGCTTTGGTCAAGGAAAAAACCGAAACATTCCCCGAGACAGAATGAAACATTCTGCAACGTTCAGAATTTTCATAACATTCCCGAAACATTCATTAGGACCAGCATTTTAGTGATAAATATTGTTTAGAAAACATGGCTTAGGTTATACAATTACAATGTATCTTATATTCATTTTGTTTTAAATATATCATAATTTTTTGTTGATACACATTGGTAAAAATCGATATTTTGAGAATACAATAAGTTAGATTGCACTAAAGTTATATCTAATGTCTCTATACACACATGCAAACAAAATAAATTTATACAAAATTGGAGAAAAAAGCTTCTCAATGTCATTATATCAATCAAGCTTCAAAATTTCGTCTCAAGGTAATGTTTGTATCAATGAGAAAAATTTGGGCTTACCCTGATCAGCCTAGGCGCAATTTAGGCTAGGACTGAGCATTGGTTGGTCGAAACATTCCAAAATGAAACGGCACTTTAAACCCAGGTGTGTGGCAAAGCATTTCACTAGCCAAAGCCTTGAGACGTAAACCTTAGATTCATGACTTTTTTAAAACAGATAAATAGAAAAATAGAAAAATTTCCAATATCAGGGAATATTAAGAAAGAATCAGGAAAAGGGAAAAATTATGGCAATTCACATTTCCACATTTCAAAATTTAATTTTCCAAATAAAAATCTAAACTCATCAACTCAAAATTAAGCCACGTCCATTGTTTTGTACTTCCAATTTTCCAAGTTTTAATCCTTGAAAGTAAAAAAGCAACAGTTAAAGTGTAACAATCACTATTAACTAAAAATAAATATAACACCATGCCAAGACTAGAAGAAGAAGCGGAGTATTAGGTTTGGCATAAGAGAGAAGCAATATCGGAAGAAACAAAAAAAGAGTGGAAGAAGAATCAAATATTGCTGGAGTTACAAATAGAGTAGGGTTTGTGGATATTAGAACCAAAAGAAAGGATATAATTTATGGTTAAGGATCATTCAATCAAATGTTATGACAAGGACAACTTTATTATAAGGACTATTATGTAATGATAATATACAAAAATAGGGGGAAAAAAAAAGAAATTCCACAATCACCATAAGGTATATGCTAGTCAAAGGTACCCAAAAGGCATGTGCCTCCCTTAAAGGTCCGGATTTCTAAAGTTTATTTACTCAAATGGTATCACATACAGCCAATCTGATGTACTTATTGGGTCTTGTCATCCTCTGAGGTGCAGGGACTTGGAGCTTCCGAGATTCCACCAATGGCACTTCCTGGTTTCCAGATTTCGAGAAATCTAATGGCATTGCTGTCTTTGAATTGGCTAGTACTCCTACAAAGATAACTGGTGTGCATTATGTCCAGGTGAGAAGGCTGTTGAGAATTTATTGGTGATGGTCATTTAAAAGGCAAAATGTGCCTAGCAAAAAAAGAGGCAAAATGGCATTCACTTGATTGTTTTTTCTTTATTCTTCTATTAAAAGATAATTTACATTAAACATTAGACTACATAAATATCTGGATTCATGCACATGTGTCAGATTTGAAGAATAGTTTGAGGCCATTATTATACTCTAGTCATTGAATGAAATAGGTTTGAGGTACTTATTTTAAGTAATTTAATAGGTCTGTTTGCTTGTTTAGGGTGGGGAGCTTTTGATCTTGATTTTGACTCTTCCAAGTTGTTTTTGATCAAAAACCATATACAAGCAATCCTCATCTTTGCTATAGCTCAATCTATTAACAAGTATGCAAAACAGGAATTCTTAGAATAATCAACAACTTATTGTAGGCTTGTTTTTCTTGCTCAGAATAACATATACAACTTGCATTGTTCCTTTTAGAATAATATATCCTATAGAATGGATTTTTCTGTTTATCTTCGATGATTGTGGCCATTGATTTCGTAGCTGAAGATTCTTTCATTTTCATGTTATTTGCACTAGGGGGTAATTATTTTCCATGATGTATATGACAACCATGATGTTGGAGCTGCACAAATGAGAGTAGAAGGTGTATATATTTGGCCTTTTAGACAACTTCGGATGGTGGTCAACCGGTAAACTTCTTTTAAATTGTCTGTGCAAGTCAAAAATTCTTAAAATACATTTATTTTCTTTGTAATGGGGAACTGAGACTAAATTTCTTTTGGAATAATCCATGGATAGGATTGAACCCTGGTGTTAGATTTTTTTTAAATTTTTTTTATTTATATGATGTTTTTGCATTGGGCTGTAGATTCACTTAATGTGGTCCAATCCTCCAATGGTTGTTGATGAGGATTTATACCTTGTGAAATATATTTACTAAGAGGAACAAGTTTTTGGAGTAGTCTCCAATTCTTTGAACATTTTCCTAGAACCTTCAAACTCTACATAAAAGGAATATCTTACATTTATACCCATTTATAAAAATATAAGGACTTGATATGACAATAAATAATTTGAGAGACAATGTTAAACTGTGGAGCGATTTGCTAGGAATATGCACACCTGAAGATCTGTGCCAAGAACCATTAGTATCCTGGCCTTTCTCTTCTCTTTGAACTTCAACTTCTCGTTGGCGGGGTAGCTGCTAAAGACTGTGCTTGAGTTAGGAAGCAGTCTTACAGTCTAATGTTTAGCAAGAATTGAATGAATCATCTATGTTCATTCTTCCTTTATTTATAATTCTTTATCCTTTTGGCAAGTTCCTTTTTTATTTAGGAGTCTAAGTAAATGATTTCAATCATGTGTTTCTCCTTTTTTTCTTGGGATCATTGAATCCTTTCTCAATTGGATTGAACATGCATCTTTTTTGCTCCACATCTTGTTACGTATCTGATGTGTTATGATTTGTCCCAACCTCTATGGCACATTGTCTCTCGCACAACTGACCATTCATCTTGGTGTCACTAGAAAAGTCAATCATCTCTTATCTTTTTAAAAAAAGAAAAAAATGAAAAAAAAAAGGTAATCATCTCTTATCTTGCCCTAGAAAAATATTATTCATCTCCTATCTCAAGGTGATACATGTATCACAGAGATACAATTGTATTTTTAACCCCACAGTACCTTTGTTATATAACATTTTTTATTTCAGTTCTTTAGAAATGTAGAGCATCTTTGATTTTGGCGTGTTTATTGATGTGCTTAATGCTTTTAATATGGCTTTGGTTACCTACAATTTGTTTCTCCTTACCAGTTCTTGTCCATTGCTAGTCTTGGTTTTCATGATCAAGTTCATTACATAATTAGGCATTTTGATGCGTAATTTTGATGCCATTTTCACATGCTGCGAATGGGACGAGAAGGCTCCCAAAATTACAGTTCTTTAGAAAAGCGATGGGTAACTCTTGTGGCATGCTTGTTTATTTCGGAAAGATCCGGTGGCTGTTTAGACAATGTTTTTCCGGTTTAAATAGGTGCTTTGTTTGGGTCCTTCATGAACACTATTGATTTCACTTCTTGTCATTCTCCTTTTCCCCTTTCGTCTTTTCTCATTGTCACTGAATTTGTGATTCATGTATGTAAGTAGGAGTGACTGAAGTCAGCATGGTCATGTAGTTTATTTTATATGATCCCCATAAAATACTAATATAGGATTCTTAAATTCAATAATATTTTGTTGTCTTTATATACTGATAGGATTAAGAACCACAATGGGTTCTGGGTTGGAATTACAGAAGTCAACTTGGTCACATAATTCATTTTGTATGAACCTAGAAAAAAAAAAAAAAATACTAAGATAGGATTCTGAAACTTGGTAATTTTTTGAAAATATTATATTGTCTTTATATACCAGAATTGGTTAAAGGAATTGGGAAGTTTTGCACCAAAATCTGATGTTGTGTGGAAGCTGATACATGTCTACCGAAGTTCAAAAAATTCATTCAACATAGAATTGGATCACCTTATTCTTTTCTTTTTTTGTCCTTTTTTTTTAATCTATTCATATCCCAAGATAAGTTACAGTAAAATATAAAATGCTGGCCATTTCTGTTTTAATGTTGCTTATAAAGATTTTTATTTACTTTTTGTATGAGATGAACTTTAAGACTTTGCTTAATATATGTTTTTGAAACTCCATTGTTGTTTGTTTTACCGCGCTTCTAAATTTTCTATGGTGCATTATATCCGGTTATTTCTTTCCTGAAAGTTTCACACATTTATTCAATAAATAAAATAAAATTGGTGCTTTAAGGTTTTTGAATTTAACATTGTATTTTTAGTTCACTTTTTATCTGATCCATCTTATGTATTGTGTACGCTGACATGTCAGATTGACATGCCTTCTTATTCAGCAGCCCAATTTTAGAGCAATCACAAACCTAAGTTTTATTATTTTGTAGCAGGAAAGATGGAGAGCCAGGCCAAGAAGATGATTACATTTTATCCAGTCCATATCATTTGGTATTAATCAATACTTCAATTTGTTTGACTTGTATTTGCACAAATGTTTATGGTGATTCCATAAGTAGATACCATAAGGTGGTTGTACCATCGTAATTTTGGGTTAGTTTATCGTCTAGTTGGTCATGTGCTAGTCTTTGCCCACTGCTATGCCTGCACTTGAATCTTCTGGCCTGACCGTTTTTCAAATCCGGCCATGGGCCATATTTTTTCAAGGCCATCTAGAACTCGTGCTTCATGTCTATGATTGTAACCTGGGTCGGTGATGGACATGTTTCCATCCAGATCTAGTCCATTGGTATCTGTAATTGTTTGTAGTTGCATTTGAGGGTGTGATGGATTTTCACAATTTTCTAGTAATTTTTTTTCATGTTGTAAATTATCTTTAATGACTAGTGGGACTGACATATGCTTTCTTACTTTGAACAGCTTGGAGTTTTCTCATCTCAGGTGTTTCAAGAGTCTCCCCGAGAAAGGATTTGGAAGAGGAAAAATTGTAATTTTTTCTACTACTCTTTGACCAAACAATGATCCTGACATTATTATTTAATGATTTTTATCCTTTCTTATTGTAGCACCTACTTATGACGTGGAGAAACACTGTAATTTAGAAATTGCAGCTCAGATTTCACGTGTCTCATCCACCCAATATGGTAATCAACTTCAATCAATCTATAATTTCTTTTTTTCTTGTCTCAAAAATGTCAATGATCTTTTTCTCCATTAGTTCTTCATATAACAGTGTTTCTAATACACTTTATTATTCATCGTTAGTAACATTTTGTTATTTTTTTTAAGTACTACCTTCAGTATCCTTTGAATGAGTGCGTATGAAGATGAATCTTCGAAGGCTAGTGACCACATTAAGGAATTGGTTAGTGGATGAACTATATTATCTTTTCCATACACTAAGGAAAACAGGTTCGGGGTTATTGCAATAAAAGATATCGTAAATAGATAGATTAGTGTGGGAATTCTCTTCCCTAACCTTTGTACTCATCTTCTTTAACAAATAATACAGCTTGTTGATTTTCAAAATTAAATGCATAAGTTAAAAATGGTACTCTTAATTTGAGTCATAAAATATCCATTTCAGCCTAATAACCTTCTAATATCAGTTATCCATCTAACAGCTGAGTCATATAATAGAAGTAACAATTTCTTAGTTTTACCTAGGCATGATGTGTTTAGCTCAACTGGTTTGCTTATACTTTGGAACTTGATGCAACCTTGTGATATCTTTGTGCACAAAACATCCAATGCTATTACATTAGGAATCAAACTTTAATTTTCCATCTGAAACCTGCACTTTTTTGTCCTTTGTTCATAAAAGATAGGCCCATATAGTAACAACCACGTTTTTGATCAGCATGACCTTCAAATTCAAATTCATACTCTAGCTGAAAGATTCACTATCTTGGAAAACATTACTGAGGTTATGTCCGTATCCTAGTAAACTCTTAGGGCCTAATTCTTCATCATTTGATTTAGTTTTTAACTCAGATGACAGCCTAAAGGAAAATCTTTCTCTTGTTAATTTCACTTTAGTTTTCCTGCTTCCTTTTCAAAGTGAGTCATGTCATTGGAGTTTAAAAACTGCAGTTACCTTGTTAAATGCTTATGATGTGCACTTTTGGTTGATATGTTGAAAAGAACTTGAGAACACCTCAGTTTTCTTATGTTATGGCATTTTTGTGAGGACTTTTTATTTTTTATTTATTTTTTATTTTTTATGGTATACAACTTTTGTGTTGTTCATGAACTTTTTGGCATGTCTAACTCCATTTTTGCACCAACACAAAAAATGCGTTTGACCACAATTTTCATATTCCCATTCAGTGCCCTTGCAATGTGGAGCATTTGTTACTCATATTTCTAATCCTTGTAATCTTCTATGTCATTGTCCACAACAATGAGCTGATCATATACTTATTTAAAGTTGCTAAGGTGCTTATTATCCACTATCAGATGGAGATCGTGATCGTTATCAATTGGAAGGATTAATGGAGAGTCCTTCTGTGGACGATAATGGAGAGTGTTTCTCACCTATGATGTTAAATGCTACTTCTGTCAACATTGAGGTTTACTACAACAAAGCAGTCAACTATACCTTAATGGTCACCTTTGTATCCTTCATATTCATGACTCCTATGACTTTCTTTTTTACCCCTATCTGTGACAAAGATAATTTTGTTAATATAGAAACAGAAAAGTTAAACAGGGAGGAAATGAATTCCCAAATTACAAGATCAAAACCAAGAAGCTAAGAAAATCCTAAGGCGAATTATCCAATTAAGGAGCTATTAAATACATCTCATGACTTCATTGTTGCACCACTATCATTTCATTTTAGGTGGATTCCTTAACATATTCATACATCAGATCTCTTTCCTTCAAGTTCTTCTGTTAATTCGACAAATGGAACATAGCAATACTCAATCTGTAAGTCCTTTATTTTCTCTGTTTTCCTTATTTAGACAATGGTTGGATTTCGTGTTTTAACATTCGGGATCATGTGTTTTTTCATCAGTCTTTTTTTTTTCTCCATTAGACTGTTTTTTTGTGAGGTTGATCTTGGGTCACAAGTTTCAGAGTGGGCTACTTATTGTGAGGACGATCTCCATCATGACGAGATCATCCTCACCAAAAAACTTCACTTGGTACACCTCAATGTGGGCCCCGCAAGACCCAAGTAAAAAAAATGTGTAAGAAGAACTGTTAGATATTCCAGCCCATCTGTCTTGGCAGAATGATTATATTGTTGTGCATAGTGAATACTACATTTGGTATGGTTCCTTTTTTTTTCTTCCCATTTCTTGTAATTATTTCTGATGATAGTATGTCATTTACTGTTGCCAGGGCGCGGCTAAAGTTTCAATTTTAGTGATTGGGCAACAAGCCATCATGGATGCTTATCTTTGTCTTTTACATCTAACTGCAGGAATATTAGTTGGTAAGTTTTGAAAAATCTTAGTATCAATGTGTTTAAAGTACAGAGGTTTTTAATCTCCATGTGTAGTGTGTTCCTCCATGCCATTTGACATTTTTGTTGTCAACTTTTTTGTTTAGTTTTTGTACAAGATTATCTTTCAGTTTTAGGACACAAGAGTTTTGGGATATAATTTGACACTACAGTTTTAAGTTTTGGGTTTTTGTTGTCTCGGAAAAGGGAATATTTATTTTTAAGCTATTTGGAATTGTTGTAAATTTTTTGCAAATGATGGAAATATTTTTGAAATAATGGAATCGTAAGAATTCATTGATATCTTAGGGAATGATAAAATATGAAGACCTGCTTATAAGTAATAAATCATTCTCTCACAATAAACGACCATTTAGAATAATGTGCACACTTATTGTGGTCTTATTCTTTGCGTTCCTTTTTCAACTGATATACTTATCTGGTCCTAAAACATTAACTAATTAACGATACACATTGCGGCTGATGTTTGCATACAGAATCCCTTTTTAATGCTTTTGCTACAGCTGCCTTTTTCAAATTCGTTGTCTTCTCCATTTTTGAGATGAGATATCTACTCGCAATATGGAAGGCAAACAGGCCCTTGAATAATGGAGAAGGTTGGGAGATAATGAGGCGTGAGCTTTCAGTTCTATACAGTCGTTTCTGTAAGTAATCTTATATTACCTGCTTGTAGGTTTCATTTACAATCATTTCTTCTGAGAAAAAAAAGTATCGGTTTCTTTAATGAGATAATGGTTTGTTGTGAACGTTTTACTAACACCAAAGCAATTATTTACAGATGGGATTCTTTTGGGAGGCATATTAGTCATGTATGAGCTTCATAACTTTCTGCGGCCTATTCTTCTCATTATGTACTCCTTTTGGATTCCTCAAATAGTCACTAATGTTTTACGTGATTCAAGAAAACCGTTGCATCCTCAATACATATTAGGCATGACGGTCACTCGGATGGCAATCCCATTATATGTCTTTGGTTGTCCAAACAACTTCATGCGCATTGAGAATGACAAGAATTGGTGCATCTGTCTGGGGGTATTCATGGGACTACAAGCATCAATTCTTCTTCTTCAACATTATCTTGGATCTCGTTGTTTCATTCCTCGTCAGGTTAAAATTTCACCTTTTTTTTTGTGCTGAGCAAGCTATTTTTTGTTTGTTTAGTATGAGTACGGGTTCAAGGGGTTTGAACCTAAGATCTTGAGAACAACCTCCCAAGGTCTTACCATTTATCGCTCTTCACCTTATTGCTCTTCTGCATCCATTTTTGCTAAATACACTCGATGCATGAATTCATCTAATGTACATCTCCATCATTTCAGAAGATGTTACTTTTTAAAGAGAGCTGCTATTGGCACTCC
Source organism: Akebia trifoliata (assembly GCF_017979445.1). Classification (NCBI taxonomy): domain Eukaryota; kingdom Viridiplantae; phylum Streptophyta; class Magnoliopsida; order Ranunculales; family Lardizabalaceae; genus Akebia; species Akebia trifoliata. The sequence continues at coordinate 6,671,869 of NC_141387.1, forward strand.
AACTTTTACTTATTACGCCCCAATTAAAAATAAAGACAATAAGTGAATGGTTGAGAATAAGTAAAAGTTGGGGTGCCAATAGAAGCTTTTGTTTTTTGGCCAGATTTTTTATTTGTTGGGTTTAGAATTTTATATGAGCCTAATAATAATTGTAAACAACTACTGAAATTATTTGAACAAGTGTTATAATGTTTAGATAATAATTTGAGTCAAACCTTTGTAATGCTTGAATAGTGTGTTTTAATCTTTAATTGGGGTATGATAAATAATTTAAGAAATTTGGCTGTAATAATTAAAAGTTGGGGTACCAATAGCAGCTCTTTTTTTTAAAAATCACAGTATCTATGTTTGCCAGTGTACATTTGACCACTAAGATCCTGTATTGGTGCTTAATCTTCTTTTGAAGTGAATGGACCCCTTTGGGCCATCTTATTCAGCTTTAATGTGGAGAAACTACATTTGTAAATGGATAGCTTTGAGGGTGTACTTCTTGAATGACCGCCCCCCGATTTTATAACTTTGTGTTCTAAGCTCTCGCGGTAGTTTCGGGTAAACTATCATTATATTTGTGAAGGGTTTCTGTTCGACTTTCATGCTTACTAAAAACAATCTTCTGTAATTATATCTTCACATAATATAGCTAATCAACCATTGAAAAACTGTATGGGGCTTTTTCATTTGTGATGGTGAGGTTCATGGTCATCAATGAAATGAGTCAGTAGTTGACTCCAGCTCCATTGGTATCCTTTACAAAGTCAACCAGTTATATCAGCTAAAACATTAAGTATGGAGTTCCTTTTGTTTCACATTTTGTGGTCCATTTAGTTATGGTTGTATTACCTTCTCTTTCTTTGGTCGTTGATGATTTCACACGATAAGTTTAATTGTCGAGTAACCATGCTTCAGTGCACCCCACCACACTACTATTAACAGTCTAAGCACACCTTGATTACCTCTGGCGAAAACTCACTTTGATATTATGATTGGCTGACAGATACTACCAGAGAAATATTGCTACTATCGAAGATTCAACCATGATACAAGTCATGCCACCGACTGTGTCATTTGCATGACCGCCATCGATCTTACTCAACGATCCAATGACTGCATGGTATTCTTCAGTAATTCCCGTGGATAAATCTTTTTTTTTTTTTTTGAGCTGTGAAATCAATTGAACCGGCAAATTCTCTTGCAGGTGACCCCATGCGATCATTTCTTCCATTCCGGTTGTTTACAAAGGTGGATGGATATAAAGATGGAATGCCCAACATGCCGGCGTCCCCTGCCACCAGCCTAAACAGATACTCCCATCTCTACCTGTATATTATTTAGAAAGTCTACAAACATTGCCCAGCCCATTTTAGTTTTTGGGGTAATTTTAAATTTGGAACTATTTTCATGGTATATCAAACTAAGTATGACTAGGTCTTGCATTTAGTTACCTAAACAGTTTTCCGTTCCAAGGTCTAATTTTCTTTTAGTATTTCTATTTTCAGGTGGGCGAGAACCCACTTCTTGCATAATACAATCCGGCTTTGAGATGTCTTGAGATATAACACAATCAATTCAGAACCGTTGTGAGGCAGCTCCACCAGTTTGTAGGTTGCATGACCCATCTTGTATTATTTGTATGATTCATGTACTGTTTAGGTACATTTTGATATTTCAATAACAGGGGCAATTCCCTTTTTTTTTTTTCCTCCTTTTTGGTTTTGCCAAAAGTTAGGAGAATCAGGTTTGTCTTTGAATACTGACCTTGATGGGCCTTGGCATCAACACTTCTTCAATATGAATTACTGCCAAAGCTATAGAGGGGTGTTATTTGGGTCTGTATCCAGGTGTGAATGAATACAAGCAAACAAATTTTGTCAAAATAAGGGATTCTACAAAATGTTCTTATTTTTGGTGTGCAAAGGAGTGAAAATCCTTGGGCTTGAAAAGTGTGCTAATATGGCTGTCAATAGATGGGATCGGACCTGAAAACCGATCATTTCGATCCAATAGCTATAGGTACGGATGAAGGATTTGGATCAACCATTCCAAATCCAATAGGGATCGATTTGATAATGTGTTTGATTTTATAGTTTATTGAGTATGTGATGTAAATTATATTTTATATGTTCTTCTGTTAAATTTAATTGGGTTGGACTAGGATCAATCTGAAACGATTAGTTTTTCAGACTTGATCTGTACTCATGGATTGGATCTACTCTGACCTTTTAAGTCTTCAACTTTCAAATCTCAAGACAAAATATGATTTTATGAAGTATACAAGGATGGAATTTTGAGTAGAAAAATCTAGGGTTCTCTTAATGAGTTAGAAAACATGGATAAAAACAAAGTTGGATGGATTAAAGTTATCATAGAGGTTGAAGAGCGTGACGATGACTGGTTTTGGGGAGAAAAACAAATAGAAGTTTGGGCGAATGTGAGATTTTGAGTAGAAAAATCTAGGGTTTTCTGCAAAAGATTGATTCTAGGTTCAAAACGATGAATTGAAAATAAAATAGAAAATATATTGTATTTTTTTTTTTTTTTTTTAAATTATGCCATGGAAATTAGAGAGCAAGAAGAATATTGGTTTTGGGAAGAAAAAACAAGCACTTTTGGTTGGGAGGTTGAAGGGCATTTGGATCTTTAGCATGTCGTAGGTTTCGAAACACAGTATTTCTAACATTCACCAAAACACGGGTGGCACAACTGAATCACCCAAAAATTTTTATTATTGGATTTACCAATTTAGTGCCAATCAGTTCCGAAGTCGATCCATTGACAATCTTATGTGCTATATGATATATGGTGTAACCAAAATTAGGGTTAGGTGTTAATAATAAAAATCAGAATATTATCTATTAAAATTAATTAAAATTTATTTAATTAAAATAATAAAACTATTATAAATATCAGACAACAAATATATTATTATTATTTATTAAATTATTTATAATGTGTATAATAAAAACAATATAAATAGCAATATATATATAAATACCAGAAATATCAATGAGGAACCAAGAAAATATCTAAATTATCAATAAGAGTCATTACATTTAGTTATTAAAATTAATTAAAATCAAATTTTTAGTAAAAATATTAAAAATTATAAGAAATTATAAAAATTATTATAAATCTCAAAAAAATTGGTGTGTGGCTAAAACAATGTCTAAATTTTTTCTAAGAATGCAAATTTGAATATTTAAATGTTTAGTTGGTCCTGTTACATGAAATAAATAGCGGATCCCATTGTTATATGAAATATGAGTCGTGATTTTCTGACTCCCCCTCTACTCACCTGATGTGGCATGTGCATAGAACCATAGATTTTCCTTTGGATACACAACTGCACATATTTATGGGGATGTGCAGTTGTGTATCCTAAAGAAAAAAAAAATTAAAAAAAATCTATGGTTGTATGCACATGCCACGTCAGGAGAGTAGAGGGGGAGTCAGCTTATCATTACAAGCATTTCTCTCTAGAAGCCAATGAAAAATTCATTATTGGAAAATTCACATATAATTCATTTCCAACACTTTCTTTATGAGTAGCATAAGAGTTCATTTTTCATTTACTTTTTATGGTAGTTCCATTTACAATTTATCTATTTCATTTTTTTTTTCTATGTATTATATAATTCACTTCTTTACGTAGGATTTTTATGCAATGAACTTAGTAATAAAAAATGTTTGAATAAGAAATGAGATCGTGGAGGAAACTAAAATATATACCAAACATTCCTAAATAAATTGTGGTAACGTGTAAAACTTTTCATTTTATGATATACCAAAAAGTGACTCCTGAACTTTACTTGCGTGGTTGAGTTGTTAAATGTTCTATGTCAATCTTGGGATTACAATCTTTATTAACTATTTTTGTGGTTCAATATATTATATAATAGTTTAGTAAATACTACGAAACAATTTGGTTTCTCCGGTTTATCTAAAATTAGATTAGCGCTTATTTATTGATTTACATTCTCTTCAAAACGAGTGTCTCTCACTCAGGATCTTCCCGACATTGAGGTTGTTGGATATGGCTCCTCCTCTATCTCCCTATCTTCATAATCCAGCTCTACAAACAGATTGACGATCTGCATTAAACTTAAAGAGTGGAAAAAAAAAAAATCTCCCTCAAGACACATGATGTCCACATTGCATTCTGTACCCAGATATGCCTCTTAACTCCCTTGGGCAAGGAGGTATCTTTTCATTTGAAGACATAATGTCCAAATTGCATTCTGTACCCGGATATGCCTCTAACTCCCTCGCGCAAGGAGGTATATTTTCGTTTGAAGAGGTTCTTCGATGAGAGGACTAATGTGCAACTTCAGAACCATAGATCGATCGAGAGGACTTATGTGCATAAGTAAGAGAAACTATCCACAGGAAGACGTAGGTAGATCTCGTCCTCTTTAATCTCAAGAAGTCGATGAGATTCACCCTCAGAACTTACGTTCTTGAACCATGGTTACAACCTTAGGTTGTTACGACACAGATGATCCATAAGAATGGATTTTAAATCACTAAGAAGAAAATTTAGATCTAGCAAAACAGAAAAATACTGAATAGATCCAATCAGTGTTGTAGCTATAGCTCCAATCTGTACATCATCATACACACCCAAATATCTTCTGTTATCATCCTCAATAGATCTCTTTCATCAAACACTCCTCTATTACTCATTCCTTCCATAGATATGGTTCATACAAGTTAGAAATACTGAACACAACATATGAAATAATTCTTTCTTCAAGATATATTCAGCACTGATTCTTCTTTGCTAATTTTTTATAGTAAAACTGGAAAAATACTGACCCAGGAAGTGTGTTGATGATCTGTTTTCGTGTATGTATTGCAGCTACAGAATCGTCGGAGAAGCTTTTCGGACATCTACACGTCCTTTCCTTGGATTTTCATTCCAAGGACGTGGATTTTCTAAGCTCATCCGATATGAATTGCCAAGTTAGGCTATGGGATCTCTGACAGTGCAGATGCACCGATATATTAGATGTAATATTTCATTTTTTTGTGTGTGCATAAATCATTGGTTGTATTGTAAACAATTAATTAATTGGATGATTTTAAGTAAATGATTTTTTGTTGTTGTAATTCACATTAATTTTTATTTATTTATTTATTTTTGCATATACCACAGTTTTTCTCGGGTTGTCCAGCCACTAAAGCCAGATTTAAGCCAAAGGATCGCCAGCTTTTGGCTACCATATCACAGAATGATTTAACGTCATCAACATTGACGATATCATTAAAAAATACTATGCTTAAAAGTATGTAGATCGACAAAGTATGCCTATATTATTTTGTTAAATTTTCAATGAAACCTTGAAACTCATGCGATCAAATAATTTCTTTTTAGAGACACAACAAAAATTCATTTAACTGTGTTGGGATGCGCGTGGAAAATACATTGGATCGATTAGTGCGTGTATTTGAGTGTTGCAACAGGGGAATGTGTCAATCACCTATGCTTAATGGAAAAATTTTTAATTCGTGTACATTCCATCCGACGCATCCTCTAGAACTGGTCATTGGGTACAAAGAGGTTGCACTTTTGAGCACTGCTCAAGTTTTTGTTTATTTTTTATTTCTTCTTTTTCTTCTAACTTAAATTATTGAACTCATTTTTATTTGCAGTTCTTTGAATTTATGAGTCCAATATACAATGCTACGACAATGTCACTTTGTGGACATGATGAGCTGGTTTGTTCCATGGACAGTTAACTCGAAACTGGGCTGATTGGATGACTAATCTCTAAAGCTTTGGGAATAGGGTTGGTTTACATTTTACTTCTTTATAGTTCTATTTTTGTTTTGAGATATTGGGGATGTTTATAATCTATCAAGACGGATAAGAAAATTATGAGAGATACATACTTTGAAATTTGATGTTCCATGTAACTTGCATTACCTTGCGTTACCTTAAATAAAAGCAGATCCCCCAACAAATGCACCATATATTTCCTTACCCAACATTCTTCAGTTGGAATGGCGAGGAGAACTGACATCAAAGCCACAAATTATCCATTGTTTCTGAGAGCATAAAATCGGCCTTTATAGTATCTGACATCATAAAATTCATTATAAGATCCCTTGTTAGAATTGTCCACTTAGTTTATCTTAAATCATGATGACTGACAGCGTTGAAGAAGCCCAATCTTGAATGTCTACCGAATATTATCATAACTACGAAGTTGGGGGATTGATGCTGGGTTTGCTGATATTATGGCCTTCCATTTGTACACATGAAAATGATCATCAAAATCGTTAAGATCAGAATACATAATCTCCAGAATCTGGGATCAATTTTGCTCCTCCATTAATTCTATCCAAAATTAGACCCTCTTAATGAATTGGCTTCAAAGTCAACAATGGGAAATAGACATTAAGAAACCCAGTAAGCTTTGATCTCTTCTTCATGTTGAAACTATAGAGCTACGATTTTCTTCTATTTCTTGGAAGTTCTGGCTTGGTGCAGTTAGCTTTTGCCAAAAAATGGTATCAGAAGTAAGCCATGGTTCTTTATTGCAATTAACATCCTCTTCTTCTCTGTATGAAATAGTTCTTCCAAGATTCTTTGCCGCAAGTTCTCTAGCAACCATCGGTTTTGGTTAAGTGTGCATTCTGAAACAGATTGTGGAACAAAACTAAAATTTAAGAAACAACTCTAAGTTAAGAAAATTGGAAAATGATACACTGATTGCTTTATTTTTGTGAAATAACTAAGCACATTCATATTTATGAAAACTGTGATAATCTGACTTACCCACATGGCATACTCGACACCTCTGACGTGACACGTTCGAGAATCATAGATCTGCATTGCTTAGATACAGAACTGCACTTTTTATGGGGAAACGCAGTTCTGCATCTTGTGGAGTGCAGATCTATGATTCCTGAACATGTCATGTCAAGGGTGTCAATTGAGGATGATATTCTGACTTAACTATGTGGCATATTTACGAAATTAAAATATTTCACTTAAGTGTAAAAACTTGGTGTATTATAAAATAATTTTTTTAACCATTTACTAAAATTTTATCTAGAAAGTAATTATTTTTTCCACTTGAGTAAAATCTTTTAATTCCGGAAAATTTTACATCTAGAGTCTTCAAAATTAAATTAAATATCATGAGTAGCATGTTTAAATGGGAATTTCACAATTTTTTCAAAAAAAATTTTGAGAATTTTTTTTTTACTTTAGTTATACTTATCATTTATTTATATTTTTAATATTTTTTTCACTTTTATTACCTTAGAAAAAATAAATTGTTTTTAACATTAAAAAGCAGGACGATTTAGACATAACCCCTTACATTTTGCTGATAATAGAGGTACCCCTATATTTTGAAATTGATGACATGCACCCCTTTACTTTTACTCTAGCCTTCTAAATAGATTAGGGGGAAAAGACTCAAATGCCCTCATTATCAACCTTTGGCCAAAACCCCACATTTTTCTTCTTATAACCAACCATCTTCAAGTTCTCCAACCTCCATGATATATCTACTCAACTTAATTTTCAATTCATTGTTTTCTACCAAAAACTAACCCTTTAATGGAATTGTAGATTTTTCACCCAAAATCTCACCATTTTTTATTTTCCCAAAAATTCTTACTCATTTTTTTTTCCCCAACATGAGTCATCTTCAAGCTTTTCAATTTCTAAGGTAACTTTAATCTATTCAACCTTATTTTAACCCATCATTTTCTACTTGTCTTCTTTGTAGAAAATCCTAGATTTTTTAACCCAAAATTTCATCATTTTAAACTTCTTAAAATTTTTTATCTTGCATTGAGATTTGAAAGTTAAAGACTTGAAGTAGATAATATCTTAAGATCGATGATGAATATTCAAAATTTTATCCAAAGAGGTTGAATATGACTGATTTTTAGAAGAAAAAAAAATCTGGGATATTTTACTAAAGGTTGAAGGTGAGGGTATTCGAGTCTTTTCTCCATAGAAGACTGAGGTCAAGGGATGCATATCATTTTCAAAAAATAGGGTTATCTTTAATATTTAGTAAAATAAAGGGGCATATCTAAATCACCCAAAAAAGAGGAAATCCTTTGTTAAGGGATACGTGCATCACCGTCAAGTTTCCATGCAATTTTGTCACTTGTGTCTGAATTCAAACATACTTAGACAGGGCCGGAACTAGTGAGGATTTGGTGGGGGCAGTTGCCCCCACAAAACTTTCAGACACCCCTAGTTTCAACTAATTACATCCCTATTTGTCTTGACTCCCTCACTTCTCTCCCCATTTGCCCTCACACCCCCTTTCAATTTTTGTTGACGACATTGCCACTTGGTCGGGCTTCTCATATACTAATTGAAAATGATTTAAATATCATTTTCTTCAATTTCTAATAAAAAAACATTTCCCTAAGATTCATCTCATCTTCAACTATACAACTAATCAGAATTTGCCTCCACACCCCATTCAATTTTTGTTGATGACATTGCCTCTTGACCGGGATTTCTCATATACTAATTGAAAATGATCTAAATATCATTTTCTTCAATTTCTAATAATAAAAAAAACCTCTGAATTTCTCTCTAAAATCATTCAACTCATCTTCAAGTTCTTCTACTATACAACCAACTATAGTTTACCCCCATAGCCCCTCCAATTTTTGTTGATGACATTGCCTCTTGACCGGGGCTTCTCATATACTAATTGAAAATGATTTAAGTATCTTTTTCTTCAACTTCTAGTAAAAAAACTTTCCTAAAACCATTCATCTTCAAGTTCTTCAACTATATAATTAACCATAGTTTGCCTCCACACCCAGTTCAATTTTTATGGATGACATTGCCTCTTGACCGGACCTTCTCATATACTAATTGAAAATGATTTAAATATCCTTTTTTTAAACTTCTAATAAAAAAACCTCCTCTCAAAACCATTAATCTCATCTGCTAGCTCTTCAACCAAACAATTAACCATAGTTTGCCTTCACACCCCCATTCAATTTTTGTGGATGACATTGCCTCTTGACCGGACTTCTCATATACTAATTAAAAATGATCTAAATATCATTTTCTTCAATTTTTAATAAAAAATCTTAGAATTTCTCCAATGCCATTCATCTTCAAGTTCAACTATACAACTAATCATAGTTTGTCCCCACACCCCCTATAATTTTTTATCATGACATTGTCTCTTCACTTCTCATGTACTAATTGAAAATATATTTTTCTCAACTTCTAGTAAAAAAAAACCCCAAAACCATTCAAAGTTGTTCAATTATACAACTAACCATAGTTTGTTCCCACTGCAAGAAAGTCCTGGCTGCGCCGCCCCTGCTTGTTACAAGTCATTACTGTCATTTGTCTTTCTCTACAATCCATGTAGGACTTAGAACAGGTGATCTCTTGCCGACCTTCAAAGGTTAGTGTCTCTCTCTTTCTTGTTTAATCTCTAATCTTGTGTTCTTCGCTGATTGAAGCTTCGAAAACTCTTGGGTTTAGTATTTCTTTTATGGAAAATGTTGGCATGACACTGGGTATTTACTGCGATTCTCACAAGTCTGACGTGGGATGTGCACATAACCATAAATGTGTTTCCTCGTGATACGAGTAAAAACCATCTACGGTTATGTATGCATCTCCACGTCAGAATTGTGTGATTTAGAGATGCTGTTGAATCTGTTCTTCTGTGAAAATTCGTAACTTTGAATGTTTAACAGTCGTTTTTTCTTTTTTCTTTTTAAAGTGAGAGAGCTCACCATGAGAGTTGGACTTTCGGGAGTTCGAACCCCTGAAAGTTGATTGTGAGAGTTTGTTGTAATTTCAGTGTTCTTGATGTCTATGAGAATTTACCCAAAAAAAAAATCTTAATTTTATTAGAATTACGACCCAGAAAAAAATACCAACAAATTTGAAGTTTCTCTCTTCATGAACTAAATGGGTTTATATCCAATCACCCAGAAATTTCAATATTAGAATCCTATACAGAGACTAAAGAAAGAAAAAATTTCATTAAACAAAACCCAAAAGCTTTCATTTCTTGAACTGTTTGTAAAAGATAATAATAATAATAATACTCGAAGTTTTGATATTAATATAAGAAATGGAGGAATAATCTCCAATTGTCGTTACACTCGACTTGGGAACTAGAAAACCCTGTATTTTGTTTCTGATCTTTGGATTTAAGTGGTAAATTTGAACTCATTAGGAGCAACTCTTGTTTAAAATTGGTTTCATAGGGATCAAGGACGGACCCAGGGATTTGTGTAGGTGGGGGCAATTAAGACACCTAAAAAAGATAAAAAAAAATTGTTGGGGGCAATAGCAGCGGATTTTGTTCCCCGCCACTCTTATTTGCTGCAATAGTACATAAATCCTATAATTTTAAAAATTTAATGTGGGGGCAAATGCCCCCGTTACCCCCACTAGAAATCCGCCCCTGATTGGGATCATACTTTGGGATTTAGGGCTTTTGCTTCATGAGCAGGCCAAAGGGGGGCAATGAGTGGTTTTGCATGGAGTAGGGGTGGCAAGGGGAAAACAATCAAGGAGTGATTCTGCTACTTTAACCAGAAAAGGTGATAGGATCCTTGATCCTATGGACAATTTTGATCCACTTCAATGGGGATCTTTCTCCAAACTAATTTATTGATTTTTATTCATATTGTGAATTGTGTATTACATTCTCCAATATATATATAAGGACTTTGACTCCAACAAATTAGGAAAGATACTTCTAAAATAATTAAACTTTTTAAATTGATAAATAGAAAGAAACCTAAAATAATAAAACTCTAATTGCTAACTAGACTCTTAAAATAACAAACTACTAATATATGTTACATATCCTAAATAGTAAATAATAAAAATAGAAATAAATAATGTATCCTAACAATAGGAGTGATATTTACTAGATTTTGTTGAAGAGAAGTTCGAAAAATTGGGGACGAAAAACATAATTTGTCATACGGTGAGAGTTGAAATGGCTCTGTTTTACTTGGGTAAAGTAACTTTTTTGAGTTGTGATAAAATGATGTGCTATCACGTATGCAGTCTGTACATGGTTCGCGTGGCAAGTCACATAGCCATCGATCTTTTTCTTTGGGATACACAAGGAAAAGGATCTACGGTTCTTTGCACTTGCCAAGTCAACCGCATACAAACCGCGTATGTGTCAGTGAGTCATTTTATCATTAGTCTATTATTATTTTTTCCATTATATAAGACTAACATCCACAATAGCAAATTATCACCACGATCCTCCCCAATTTGGGTACGGGTAAATTATTTTCCTGGCAATCAATCATCGATTGGACTCAAGACATCTGTCATGATAGTAATGGTTCATGAAGGTATCTTCCTAATTACCTAAAATCATCTAATACATGTGGTAAGAAATGCATATCCACACACACAATTCAAACTATGTAGATTTGAAATTGTCAATGTGAGTTGGAATTTTTTTTTTAAATTTAAGGATGAAACAATGGGGCATGATTTTTAGTTGTTCTTTCTTAACCTTAAAGAGGATAGATCCTATTCTTGTATGGCTATAAGTTAAGAATGTCTCCGTTGCGCATATTGACATTGCCAATTCAATTATGTTCAGAACCTCATTATATTATCTTGAGTTATAGTGTTAGTATATGTTCAGATATTATTCCATGTTTTGAACTTGTAGATTGAATTATTTATTAATCTTGTGAACCACCATTTGAATAAGATGGGACATGGTTAAGTGCAAGCATGTCTCTCTTCAATTTCAATCAATTGTTTTCACACAGGTCACCTAACAGAGCTACAAAAATGGCTGATGGATCACAATACCCATCTTTATTTCAAAAGATACATGGACAATCTTACGTGGTCTCTCGGCTCTCTCCCAACTTGCAAACAAGGAATACTTGTATTTACAATATATATGGTGCATATGTGAATGTGAGCCTGCAAAACCCTTCATTTCCGACATGCCCAAGAAAGGTTTTGTCACTTGTGTCGTCTATGTCACCCGTTTTCGTGCAAGCACCATCAGAGGAACGTGGTAATAGTTTTATGATCGATTTCTTAATGGGAGGAGTTTCTGCTACTGTTTCCAAGATTGTGGCTGCTCCAATTGAGCGAGTAAAGCTCTTAATCCAGAATCAGGATGAAATGATAAAGTCCGGTCGTCTATCCAAGCCTTACAAGGGAATTGTTGATTGCTTTGCTAGAACAATCCGGGAAGAAGGCTTTCTTTCACTATGGAGGGGCAACACTGCCAATGTTATCAGATACTTCCCTACTCAGGTCAGCTCCATGGGATTGATAGGTTTTTAGTCCACATTTTGAGTTTTTTGTCTGTTTAATTGAAAGAGTTGTCCAGGTTTTGCCATTGAATCATGATCCAGAACGGTGTCCCGTTCCTATAGAGTAAGAATGGTGTCTACAGGGGTGGAGCTAGTAAGGAGCTGGTGGGGGCAATTTCCCCCACAGAACTTTGAGACACCCCTATATTTTTCACTAATTACATGCCCCATTTGTCCCCACTTCCCTCACCTCTCTCCCCATTTGCCCCCACACCCTCACCTCCTTCCAATTTTTGCCCCCCATTGTCTTGACTGGACCTTCTCATATACTAATTGGAAATGACCTAAATATCCTTTTCTTCAACTTCTAACTAAAAACCTCTGAATTTGTCCCTAAAATCATTCATCTTCAAGTTCTTCAACTATACAACTAACCATAGTTTGCCCCCACTACAAGAAAATCCTGGCTCCGCCCCTGGGTGTCTATGTGGCATCTGTTGGTTAGAGTTTTAAACACATTGGGCTCCTAATCAAGCTATTTTTTACATGGCATGTAGCTCGATGTGTTTAACCTCCAACCAAAAAGTGTCACATAGACACTGTATCCACAGTGACGAAGTCTGGGTTCAAGAATAGTTAGGCAATAGAAAGTTTCGGAAAAAGTAGGAAAAAATCGATGAAGTTGGGAAAAACATTGAATAAATTAAAATATAAAAGCAATTTCTTTAAGTATAAAATGTATAGAAAAAAAGGCATTTCATATATTAAATGATAACATAACACTTAAAAATGCTATAAATTTTTTGAAAAAATGAAAGATTTTTGTCACTATGAATGTATCTTGCAGTAGGAATGGGAGACCGTTCTGGATCACAACACTTCGCTATTTCCTTCTCATTTTTGAACCATGTCATTTGGTTTGTTTGGGTATTAATTTCTTGAACTTGAACATACAATAGGCTTTGAATTTCGCTTTCAAAGATTACTTCAAGAGACTATTCAACTTTAAGAAGGACAGAGATGGCTACTGGAAATGGTTTGCTGGGAACTTGGCATCTGGAGCTGCTGCTGGTGCTTCATCTCTCGTATTTGTCTATTCTTTAGATTTTGCCCGAACACGTCTCGCCAATGATGCCAAGTCTACCAAGAATGGTGGTGAAAGGCAGTTCAATGGTTTGATTGATGTCTACCGGAAGACCCTTAAATCTGATGGCATTTCTGGTCTATATCGTGGATTTAGCATCTCGTGTGTCGGGATTATTGTATACCGTGGGCTTTACTTTGGATTGTATGACTCTCTAAAACCGGTTGTGCTGGTTGGTGATTTGCAGGTCAGTAGAAACATCAGAAATTTTGATCTCAGTTTGATTAGAATCTTTATCGATTATTCTTGGGTGTATGTGCTACCATTGTGTGTAAATGTCTTGTATTCTATCGACGGTACGTAGAGTTGCGTGGATCCCACCAAATTGTTTAGGGTTACTAACAAGGGAATTATGTAATATTTTCTTAAGGGATTTTTTTTTTTATTTTGGGATTTTTCCATTTTTTGGGGGAGATGGATGTATTTAACAACTCCCGGATTTCTAAATAGGGATCTCTCTAGGGATTTAAAACTAAGGAAAGTAAATAGTGATTATTCTTATTCTGATACCTGGACGTAGGCATACTGTTGAATCACGCAAATCCTTATTTTTTGTGTGCGGTTCTGTTTCTTCTTCTTTTTTCCTCTCTTTACTTTACTGCTTCATTGTTTCACAACCATATGGTCCATGTGTTTGGTGATTGCAGGATAGCTTCTTAGCAAGTTTCCTATTGGGATGGGGAATCACAATAGGAGCAAGTTTGGCTTCGTACCCAAGTGATACAGTGCGTCGAAGGATGATGATGACATCTGGAGAAGCTGTAAAGTACAATAACTTTCTTGATGCATTCTCTCGAATTGTCAAGAATGAAGGGGTCAAGTCCCTATTCAAGGGTGGCGGTGCAAACATCTTGCGTGCCGTTGCAGGTGCTGGTGCGCTATCTGGTTATGACAAGCTGCAGTTGATCATGTTAGGGAAGAAGTACGGGTCTGGTGGTGGTGGTGGCTAATTTGATCACTTCGTGGGGCAGCCAAAAATATGATGATGGTGATGATGATGATGACGATAACTCTTGGGTAACTTTTTTTCTTTTTAAAGTTTTCAATTTTCAATCATTTTTAAGTAGTTTTTTGGGCCCAATTCTAAAGGGCGATGTTATTAGTCATAGTAGCAAACATTAGGTGCTTGAATTCTAAATAATGAGCTACATTTGAGTGGTTGATTGTGTAGTCTCACATCTGAATACCTGCTTTTGAACATTTATATTGCCAATGAATGGGATTTAATTCTCAATACGAGTGAAATTTGATGGTGCCCGATCTTTATGTGGGCGTTGGACAACTTTTATTATTTGAATTAGAAAACATGTAGGATGGGCATATCAGGATACTGAGATTGGTTATCAAATTGAAGCAGTTTTGGTCCAAATTGAAGCATATTTCTTGAGGGCTTGGGTGGGTACTCTGATATTCAGATTATTTTCTACTCTATTTTTACATTTGGTATTTCTTTAGTAGTCTTAGAGAGACATGTACACTTAAAAAAGATTTCAAAGTTTCTATTCATGCCGAAAATTTGAATATGAATTACAATCAATAATACATTAATATCTCAAAAAAAAAAAAAAAAAACTAATAATAAATAAATATATTCAATTGAAACTTGTCTGGAGTCGTATTCGTTCTTCAAGAGTTATGCAAGATAGTTCCTTAGCTTTTTTATTTTTTTTATTTTTTTACGGGAGACGCTGTTCACCCATGACGATAGAACGATACCATTAGCAACCCACCATCATCATCCAGTATGAAAGATGGCTCGTCAACCTTCATGTCCATTATTAGAACTTGTAAGGGATTGGTAATCCTAAGAGTCAAGAGAGTAAACTTCAGATTATTTGAATATAAGGAGGTATGAAATATATCTCACAAAAAAGAGAAAAATCTTCAATTAGAAACAATAGGGGAAGTTTAAAAAAAAATAAAATCCAAGTGTACAATATTGCCAGAGGGATTGAATTAGCTGTGCCAATGGGTCGGTTCGGTTTGGTTAAAAAAAACCAGTACCATATCCGAAACTGTTGAAATTTTTTGGTTCCAATTATCAAATTAATTGAATCAGAACCACAATTGTTAAAAACAATCTCTCTTTATGTGGATCCTATTCTCGGTTCTTGTCGGTGTTAGTTCTCAATCGGTTCGAAACGAAGAGACCTGACTATAATTTATGTACTATTCGTCCAACTTTATTCTCTTTACCCCCCTCCCCTCTCCATTTTATTTTCAGTCCTCTAATTTTTTTTATATTTCATCTTTTACCCTTTTTAAATTTTAATAAATTTTATTGTTTTTCATCCTTCACTCTTTTAATCTTAAATTTTTTTAATAATATCATTCAAACTTTATTTTTTCCACTTTTATGCTCTTAATCCTTCCATCAAATTATAATTTTGTGGGATTAACTTTATTTTTTTTACACTTTACCCATGTAATTTCACTATATTTTATCTTTTATCATTTTAATCCACTTTATTATTTTTTATTTTTTACCCTTTTTAATTTTAAAATTTTTCAATAATATTTCAAACCTAATTAGGCTTGACTCAAATTTACTAATTGTGTGTCATGTTTGCAGGTTGTGTTAAGTTACTACCACCTATTCCAACTTTATTTTTTTCTCTTTTACCCCCTTAACCAAAAAGAGAATGCCCGTGTCGTGGGATTGACCCAAACCCACTAATTTTGTGTCATGTTCACGGGATGTCACCACCTAGTCCAATTTGGTTCTTTTCACTTTTACCCCCTTATCCCGAGAGAGGTTACGACAAGGGTGAACTGTTGGATATAAATAAGGATGGACCTTTAATAACAATTTTCACATATATACCATATAAAAAAATTTCTTGGATTGGGGTTATGGATTAATTACTTGAAAAATTAACATTTAGCCTATTTTACCAAAAAATTAGATATAAAGATTAACGAAGGACCAGAATTTTTTAACAAGGAAATCACATCATAATCGAGAATGGATCCTTCCTCTTGAAGGTTGATGAGAGGTCCGCAAATGCTTTTTTGGGTGGGGAACTTGGGATCGAACCTGTGACTTCATGGTTTGGTGTGGTGGTAAACTAATTGAGCTATAGCCTCGGGCATGGAGAAGTGAAACAAAGAAAAGGAAAAAAGAGAACTTGCATCAAAATATGGAAAATAGTTTAGTATTTATAGCCAAAACAATCGGTTACCTTAAACGTAACGCTGAATATCTCATAAAACTAAATTGATTTTCTAATATTTAGAAAATATCGATATAAGACTAGATTCAATTAATCTACAATATTCAATTCCTTGGAAATTTTGGAAAAAAAAAAATTACAGTTATTTAGAACGAAGATAACAGAGTAAATGAGACACTTGTCAATTTGCATGTTGAGCTTCTGGCCATCTTGAAGGTAACGACATATTTTATTTAAAAAGCTAAACTAATTCTCTGAGTACTTAGTAAAACATCGATATATCTAACGCCAAATTTCAATGGTCATGAATGTAACGCCTAAAATCTCGAAAAACTAAATTGATTTTCTATGTATTTGGTAAGAGTAATGACACAATCCTCATTTAATGGGTTCGAGTTGAGCCTAATCGTGTATGAGCCAGGGACAACAACTCGTTTTACCCATTTAATTATATTTCAGAAACTTGTTCTATTGGACCGCGTACAATGCCACTTGACCTTGTTTAGAAGTTTATAAACAAGCAAAGAATGTTACAATAATGTTTGGGACCGACTAGTTGCACACCACCCATTACCAATTTCACCCCATCACTTAAGAATTCCCCTTTGCACTCCAATTGGATGATTATACTCCAAAAATAGTTTAAAAAATGTTGCACTTCTTTTTTCTTTTTCTTTTTTTTGGTTCTTCCTCAACCATGCACAAAAAATAAATTATTGTTTGTTTAATAATTTTTGCAAGAAATATTTTTTCGTTTTGGAACCATGTATACTAAATTACGTTCTCTTGAAATACATAGGTTCAGATTAAATTCTAAACAAAGATTAAAAAATCAATGACTTGATAAAATTAGAGACAAAGAGAATTAAAAAAAATCAATCACAAAACATGATCAAAATAGAGCATAAGCAAAAAATATAAAATTATAAGTTAAAATAAAGCTTAAACCCTAAAAGATTAGGTATTGGAGTGCAAGTGATAGGTTAAAATAGAGGTTATAAAAATTCAAAAAAAATAAAATAAAGGATTTTTTTAGGTTGATGTGCAACCAACAATTAGAGGTGTGCAACTAGTTGGTCCCTAATGTTTTACCTGTTCACTAAACTGGTTACATGGGTTGTGTCGTGTTAACTGTTTGATAAGTAGGTCTTGTTCATGACAATGGTTTTGACACAATTATTAAATGGATCAGATTGAGTTTGAATTTGATAAAAAAAAATATATAAAAAAAATTAGAACACCCTTACCTCAGCCATCACAAACAAGTATTTAGGAAAACTTGATATAAGTCTAGATTCAATTAATCTACAATATGCAACAACTTAGAAAATAAAAATAAAAAAACTTATGCATTTATTTACAACTGTAGTAGGATATGACTTGATAATCTATTAGATCATTTTTTGGACCAATAGTGCCCCAATTTGTTAATTTGGATCCAATTCAATAATAAATAAGAAAATATATCAATCATATTATATTATAATAGAAGGTGGTATGTGCAAGCACACGCGGATTGCAATTTTTCCGTTTTAAACTTATATATAAAAGTGGGGACATTACGACCACTTATATATATATAGATATATATAATATAATATTATATATATATATATATATATATATATATATATAGATATATATATATATATATAGCATTATATTCACATATTTTATATGGGTAGCGTTTCAAGGGACATAAGTAAAATATATGTAAACTCTTCAAATCAGTCCAATCTGAACCTTTTAAACCTATCAAATGTGATTTAGAATGTGGACTATCGATTTTTTATGAATAATTTGTAAACGACTTTTGATGGATTTACTCACAAAAAATCAGCTCAATCCAAAACTTCTAATCCTTATTTTGAAAAAATGATTGTTTTTACATATATTTTTACTTATGTCCCTTGAAAAGAAGCTGATCATATATATTTATTGGAACGTCCTCTCTACCACTTTTATTGGTTACTTTAATGAGGAATTCTATGAAACCCTCATAATCAAACGTCAATGACTTATCTTTACCTTCACTCATCTTTTGGGGTCATGGATTAAGACCTAAATCTAATTTTTATTTTTTTATATATAAAAAAAATCTTAGTTTAACTCATTTCTTTTAGATTAATGGATGGATTCCCATTAAATATTCCACTCCATCAAACTAATCTCTCTCTGTCTCAAGAAATCAACAGATGGGATTTAGTTTCGAAGAACACATGATCTCTCTCTTTTGATTAGCTTTTCAGACTTGCAGTGACTAATGAATAAAAAATATAATCTTGACCGAGCAAACATGAAATCCAATAGTCGGGATTTATATGTATCCCAGTAACATACATCTTACATCTTGAGGATATTTATTCCAAAGGTAAAACTTGAAATTGGATTTCATGGTTGGGATCATGTTTTTTTTTTTTTTTTCAAGTAATTGAGGCCTTACCCTATATATACTAGAGTTTATCATCCTTTCTCGGGTTAAAGGGCTAAAATTGTAAAAATAAAGTTAGAAGGATATTAATGAAAAAAATTAAGATTAAAAGGATAAAAGATGAAAAGTAATAAAGTGAATTAAAGGGTAAAAGAGAAAATATAGAAACATTTTATGAGCTGAAGTGTAAAGAAAATACAGTAGATCCCACAAAACTAAAACTTAATTTGAGGTTTAAGGCGTAAAAGTGAAAAAAAAAATTGAAAAGATATTATTAAAGAATTTTGAGGTTAAAAGAGGTAAAAAAAAAAAAAAATGCTATAAAAAAATTGAGATATTTTCAAAAACTTGTTGATTAAATTATGATTGATCGTGATTTTAATTTTTTTTTTTTCAAAACTCCATGATTTTTTTTTTTAAATTGTGATTTAATAGACAAATATTAAAATCCTGATTTAATCACATTTTTTTTTTTTTAAATCAAAGATTTTTATCACTATGAATGTATCTTGCAATAGGAATGGGACACCGTTCAGGTTGGTGATTTGCAGGTCAATAGAAACATCGGAAATTTTGATCTCAATTGATTAGAATCTTCATCTATTATTCTTGGTTGTGTGTGTTACCATTGTGTGTAAATGTGATGAGTAGGTTTTATACCTACGAATTAACCACTTTTAAATATAATATTTTGTTAATTTTATAGTCTTTTAGTTGTTTTTAGTTAAGTTTAGCTAGTTTTATACTTTTTATGTGATTATATGTTTTTATTTGATTTTTATGCTTATTTTACAGATTAGGAACAATATGGAACATTGGGATAAGTGCATACGTTTAGGAGAAATTCTGACTCCAAATTGGTTCACTCTCGGAAGAAGGAAGCTAAGCATACAAGTTAAAAAGTCTTCAAGCCGCAGCTTGATAGAAAACGAGGTCGCGGCGGGAATTCAAGAATGGCATAACAGAAATATAAAAGTACAAGCCGCGGCATGATATATTGGGAGGCCATGGCCTGCTTGCGTTTCCAGCTTTACACGTTAATTTGTGGTGACCGAATTAGAGACGGATTTTGGGACTCTTAAATCCTAATGACTCCATATCTATAAATAGGAAAGTTTAACCCTTATTTGGGAACAGAAGTTTTGGGGTTTTTCTTGGAGGCAGAAGATTGAGAAGGAGGACGGGAATTGGAGATCGGCTCTTGAGTTTTATCTTCTTTAACTTTAACTCTTCTCTTAATTTTGTAATCTAAGAATGACTGAATACTTTTGTGATTTTATTTTCTTTTCAATGATGAACTAATTTCTATTCTAGGATTATAATGGAACCCATTCATGATATTTGATTAGTTTTCTTTCTTTCTTCTATGATCCCACATGTGATTGTTTATTCTATCCAATGTTTAATGCGATTTGATTAACTGATCATTGATTGAATTGATTTGGTGAACCTTAATAATATCGGCAGAGTTATTTTGTGTTCATGACCTAGATAGATTAACATATGCTAATTTGAGATAGGAATATACTCAGTTGCATGTGCATTCCTTATGAAAACTTATTCTTAATGAATTCTTCTTGATTTGATTCTCATAGGCATATAGGGAATTAGTCTAGAAGGGTATTTTTATATGACCATCGGAAGAGGCTTTATAGAGAATTTAGTGTTCTTGGATGGACAATCATAGTGGATTAATTTATCATAGAGAAGGAGAATTAAATCAAATGGATTGTTGGGGGAAATTATAAACCTAGATTTTATCACTCATTGATTTTAATCTGCAAGTTTATTTCCTCCGTTAGTTTTCTTGTTTAGTCTTAAATCCTATTTTTACTTTTGTTTGGATAAAATTAGATTGAGATAAATTGGTAATTAACAATAGATTGGTATTTAGTCTCTGTGGGAACGATACTTTCTTATCACTTTATTACTTGTTTCGATACATATACTTGCGTGCGTAAATTTAGACAACAAAATGTCTTGTATTGTATTGGCTGTATGCAGAGTTGCGTGGGTCCCACTAAATTGTTTAGGATTACTAAAAAGGGAATCATGAAATAATTTCTTAAGGGAATTTTTTTTTTTTTTTTTGTTGAGATTTTTCCATTTTTTGGGGGAGATGGATGTATTTAACTACTCCTGGATTTCTAAATTGTTTAGGATTACTAAAAAGGGAATCATGAAATAATTTCTTAAGGGAATTTTTTTTTTTTTGTTGTTGAGATTTTTCCATTTTTTGGGGGAGATGGATGTATTTAACTACTCCTGGATTTCTAAATAGGGATCTTTAGGGATTTAAAATTAAGGAAAGAAAATAGTGATTATTCTTATTTTGATAACTGGACATAGGCATTCTGTTGAATCACGCAAATCCTTATTTTTCGTGTGTGGTTCTTTTTCTTCTTCTTTTTTCCTCTCTTTACTTTACTGCTTCATTGTTTCACAACCTTTTGATCAATGTGTTTGGTGATTGCAGGATAGCTTCTTAGCGAATTTCCCATTGGGATGGGGAATCACAATAGGAGCGAGTTTGGCTTCGTACCCATGCTATACAGTGTGTCGAAGGATGATGATGACATCTGGAGAAGTTGTAAAGTACAATAACTCACTTGATGCATTCTCTCGAATTGTCAAGAATGAAGGGGTCAAGTCCCGATTCTAAAGGGCGATGTTATTAGTCATAGTTGCAAACATTAGGTGCTTGAATTCAAAATAATGAGCTACATTTGAGTGGTGAATGTTCATATATAGTTATTTTGTTTGCTTTTTAAGGAGCATATAGTATTTGTTATAGTTGGATGTTATAGTTTACATTTCGTTGGTTGTGGCAATAGGACAGCCTTAATTACAAACGTTTTTAATCAAACAAATGGTTGATTGTGTAGTCTCACATCTGAATGCCTACCTTTGAACATTTATATTGCCGATGAATGAGATTTAATTTTCAATATGAGTGAAATTTGATGGTGCCTGATCTTTATGCGGGCGTCCCACAACTTTTATTATGTGAATTAGAAAACATGTAGGATGGACATATCAGGTTACTGAGATTGGTCATCAAATTGAAGCAGGTTTGGCCCAAATTGAATCATACTTCTTGAGAGCTTGGGTGGGTACTCTGATATTCAGATTATTTTCTACTCTATTTTTACATTTGGTAGTCTAGAGAGAAATGTATACTAAAAAGGATTTCAAAGTTTCTACTCATGTCGAAAATTCGAATATGAATCACAATCAATAATACATTAATATCTCCAAAAAAAAAAAAAAATTATATATATATATATATATATATATATATTCAATTGAAACGTTTTGTCTGGAGTCGCATTCGTTCTTCAAGAGTTATGCAAGATAGTTCCTTAGCTTTTGTTTTTTTTTTTTTCTTACGGGAGACGCTGTTCACCCATGACACCATGACAATAGAACGACACCATTAAAGGTCCACCCTCATCATCCAGTATGAAAGATGGCTCGTCGACCTTCATGTCCATTATTAGAACTTGTAAGGGATTGGTAATCCTAGGAGTCAAGAGAGTAAACTTCAGATTACTTGAATATAAGGAGGTATGAAATATATCTCACAAAAAAGAGAAAAATCTTCAATAAGCAACAATAGGGGAAGTAATTAAAAAAAAAAAAAATCCAAGTGTACAATATTGCTAGAGGGATTGAATTAGGGGTGCCAATGGGTCAGGTCGGTTTGGTTAAAAAAACCAGTACCATATCCAAAACTGTTGAAATTTTTTGGTTCCAATTATCAAATTGATTGAATCATAACCACAATTGCTAAAAATAATCCCTCTTTTAAGTGGTTCCTATTCTCGATTCTTGTTAGTGTTGGTTCTCAATCGGTTCGAATCGAAGAGACCTGACTATAATTGATTGCAATAGAAAAATGATCCAAGCCTGTCCTATGGACCCAATTTAATGATTATGCAGGTGCATTCGCAGCTCTAGATTGGATAAGACCCGCAAACCGATCTGTTATTGTTCTTATCTCACAATGTAAGTATGGATCAAGGATTTGGATCAGACCTGAAATCAATCTATTCTTAAAACAAAAATGTACTTTCCGTCCAACTTTAATCTTTTTACCCCTCCCCCTAAATTTTATTTTTACTTATCTAACTTTATTATATTTTCTTTTTTACCCCTTTTAAATTTTAATTAATTTGATTGTTTTTCATCTTTTATCCTTTTAATCTTAAAATTCTTTAATAATATTTTTCAAATTTTATTTTTTTCACTTTATGCCTTGACCTTTTAATCAAATTATAGTTTTGTAAGATTCACTTTATTTCTTTTACACTTTACTCCTATAACTGTACTATATTTTCTATGTTATCTTTTTAATCTACTTTATTATTTTTTAACCTTTACCCATTTTGATTTTAAAATTTTTTTTAATAATACCCCAAATTTAATTAGACTTACTCCAATTTTTCTGTGTCATGTTTACTGGTCATGTTAAAATTGCAGTCACCTACTCCAACTTTTTTTTTTTTCTTTTACCTCTCTAAACCAAAAAAGGGTGCCCATGGTATAGGTATGACCCAAACCCACTAATTTTGTGTCGTGTTCAAGAGATGTCACCACCTAATCCAATTTTTTTTTTTTTTCACTTTTCCCCTCTTATCCCGAGAGAGGATACGGCAAGGGTGAACTCTAGGATATAAATAAGGATGGAGCGTTCGATAACAATTTTAACTTATATACTATATAACAAAATTGATTGGATTGGAGTTATGGATTAATTACTTGAAAAATTAACATCTAGGCTATTTTACCTAAAAATTAGATATGAAGATTAAACGAAGGATCATAATTTTTTAACAAGGACATCACATCATGGTCGAGAATGGATCATACCTCTTGAAAGATGGTGAAAGGTCCCTTGGGTGGGGAACTTGGGATCGAACTTGTGACTTCATGGTTTGGTGTGGATGGTAATATAATTGAGCTATAGCCTCGAGCATGGAGAAGTGAAACAAAGGAAAGGAAAAAAAGAAAACTTGCATCAAAATATGGAAAATAGTTTAGTATTTATAGCAAAAACAGTCGGTTACCTTAAGCGTAACGCTAAATATCTCAAAAAACTAAATTGATTTTCTAATATTTAGAAAATATTGATATAAGACTAGATTCAATTAATCTACAATATTCAATTCCTTGAAAATTTTGGAAAAAAAAAATTTACTATTATTTACAACGAAGATAACAGAGTAAATGAGACACTTGTCAATTTGCATGTTGAGCTTCTGGCCATCTTGAATGTAACGACATATTTTATTTAAAAAGCTAAACTAATTCTCTGAGTACTTAGTAAAACATCGATATATGTAACGCCAAATTTCAATGGTCATGAATGTAACACCTAATATCTTGAAAAACTAAATTGATTTTCTATGCATTTGGTAGGAGTAATGACACAATCCTCATTTAATGGGTTTGAGTTGAGCCTAATCGTGTATGAGCCAGGGACAAAAACTCGTTTAAACTATTTAATTATATTTCAGAAACTTGTTCTATTGAACCGTGTACAATCCCACTTGACCTTGTTTAGAAGTTTATAAACAAGTTAAAAATGTTATAATAATATTTGGGACCGACTTGTTGCACACCACTCCCATCACTTAAAAATTCTCCTTTGCACTCCAATTGGATGATTATACTCCAAAAATAGTTTTAAAAAAGTTGCACCTTTTTTTTTTTTTTTCCTCTACTATGCCCCAAATATATATATATATATATATATATATATATATATTGCTAATTTAGTAATTTTTGCAAGAAATATTTTTTCATTTCGGAATCATGTTTACAAAATTACGTTTTCTTGAATACATAGGTTCAGATTAAATTCTAACAAAGATTAGAAAATCAATAACTTAATAAAGTTAGAGATAAAAAAAAAAAAAAAAAATCAATCACAAAGCACGATCAAAATAGAGCATAAGCAAAGGATACAAAATTACAAATTAAAATAAAGCTTAAACCTAAAAAAGATTAGGTATTGTAGTGCAAGTGGTAGGTAAAAATAGAGGTTATAAAAATATAATAAAAAAAATTAAATAAATTAGAATACCCTTAGCTCAGCCCTCCCAAACAAGACTCACCACCCCCCTCCCTAATAGTATTTAGGAAAAACCGATATACGTCTAGATTCAATTAATCTACAATATGCAACACCTTGGAAAAAAAAAAACTTATGCATTTATTTACAACTGTAGTAGGATATGACTTGATAATCTATTAGGTCATTTTTTGGATCAATAGTGCCCAATTTGTTAATTAGGATCCAATTCAATAATAAATAAGAAAATATATCAATCATATTATATTATAATAGAAGATGGTATGTGCGAACACACGCGGATTGCAATTTTCCTGTTTTAAACTTAAATATAAAAGCCGGGACATTTACGACCACTCAAATTTTATATATATATATATATATATATATATATATATATATATATGATTATAATATTCACATATTTATATGGGTAGCATTTCAAGGGACATAAGTAAGATATATGCAAACTCTTCAAATCAACCCAATCTGAACCTTCTAAACCCATCAAATGTGTTTTAGAATGTGGACTATCGATTTTTTACGAATAATTTGTAAACGACTTTTGATGGATTTACTCATCAAAAATCAATTTAATCCGAAACTTCTAACTCCTATTTTGAAAAATGATTGTTTTTACATATGTTGTTACTTATGTCCCTTGAACGGCCCCCATTTTATATATCAAAATGAATTCAGACAATTTCGAACCCAATCCAAACTTTTGCGAAATACAAACAAGAACAATATAATACTAGTAAAGAAGTTGATCATATATATTTATTGGAACGTCCTCTCTACCTCTTTTATTGGTTACTTTAATGAGGAATCCTATGCAACCCTCATAATCAAACGTCAATGACTTATCTTTACTGTCACTCATCTTTTGGGGTCATGGATTATGACCTAATTCTAGTTATAAAAAATAAAAATCTTAGTTTAACTCATTTCTTTTAGATTAATGGATTCTCTTTAAAATATTCCTCTCCATCAAACTAACCTCTCTCTGTCTCATGAAATCAACCGATGGGATTTAGTTTTAAAAGAACACATGATCTCTCTCTGATGACTAGCTTTTCAGACTTGGAGTGACTCATGAAAAAAAATATAATCCCGACCATGCAAAAATGAAATCCAATGGTCGGGATTTATTTACATCCCAGTAACATACATCTTGGGGGTATTTATCCCAAAGATAAAATTTGAAATTTAATTTGATGTTTAGATGGTTGTTATCATGTGTTTTTTTTTTTTTACGTGTAATTGAGACCTTATCCTATATATAATAGAGTTTGTCATCTTTTCTCGGGTTAAGGGGTAAGAGGAAAATATAGAAAAACTATATGGGATGAAGTGTAAAGAAAATAAAATGGGTTCCAAAAAATTATAACTTGATGGAAGGGTTAAAGGGGTAAAAGTGAAAAAAATAAAAATAAAAATATATTATTAAGAATTTTGAGATTAAAAGAGGTAAAAAAATGAAAAATAATAAAATATGTTAAAAAGGGTAAAAAGAAAATATAGTAAATTTAAAAGGAGTAAAGAGTAAAAAAAAATAAAGTAGGCCCCACAATTATTAAATTTCTTGAGGTGAAAAAGAAAAAATTAAATTAAATTAATTAAATAAAATATCTAATAAAATTAGAGAGGCTAAAGAGGAAAGATAAAAAAGTATGGGGTAGATTTGATGATACGTTTGTCCAACCACAAAACAATAGTTGATGGAAAATTTATCCAACTCAAAAAACACAAAACCCTAGCAATTCAATTGTGTTTTGTTATATACTAGAGTTCGCCTATGCCTATGACACCATGGTTTTAAAACTCAGTTTCGTGTCTCGTCTCGTCCATGTTAATATCAAGTCGTCTCGGATGAGTTTTTCGATACGTTTGAAACGTCTCATTCAAAAATTAAAAAAATGAATGTAGGGTTATAAATCTCGTTCAAAAAATTGACTTGTCAGTCTCGTCCATGCCTGATACCGAGACAACTTGGATAATCCATCTTGGTCTCAGACAAGTTTTAAAACCATGTACGGCACAAATATCCTCTCTCGAATTAAGGAAGTAAAACTGTAAAAATTAAAGTTTGAAAGTTATTATTGAAATTTTTTAAAGTTAAAAGAGTAAAAGATGGAAAAATAATAAAGTAAATTAAAGAGGTAAAAGAAAATAAAGTAGATCTTACAAAACTATAGTTTGATAGAAGGGTTAATGGGGGATAAAAGCGAAAAAATAAATAAAGTTGAAAGGTTTAAAGAAGAGATATAATAAAATTAGAGGAAATTAAGAGGAAGGACAAAAAAAAATAGGGTGAAAGTAATTGAGATATTTGTCTAACCACAAAATTGCAGTATACATATAGGGAGCGTTTGGTTGATAATCTTAGAATGACAATAAACTGAAAATTTTTTGTCCTATGTGGCATAAATTTTTTGGATTTAGTTGATTTTTTTGTGAGGAAGATCTTTATGGTGAGGGGGTCATCCTCACAAAAATTCAGTCGAATATAAAACTTCTAAGTCCATCAAAAGTGATTTACAAATTTTCGATAAAAAATCAATAGTTCACAATTCTAGAATAATTTTGATGGGGTTAGAAGTTTCAAAGTAGACTAATTTTTGGCGAGGATGACCTCCTCACCATGAACCATAACAGGAACCAAATACCCCGATTCCGAATCCCTTTTTATTGGAACCGATTAGAGGTGGGTCTATAATGGAGCTGAATCGATAGGAATCAGAACTGTTAACTTCTATCCAATGGGTACCCACGGGTAACCAGAACCGATTATTTTGCCATTTCTTTCCATACTATAGATGATTTAAGGTATTTTTTTATTTCAAAATAATTGCATGTTGTATAAAATTATTCAATTTTTCATATAAAATATCGATCGAAACTTAAAATAAGTTATTCTTCTAAAAATTTATTAGTTTTAACAAAGATAAATTTTTATTTTGAAGATCATTAATTTCTATTTTAAGTATAACAAATTATAACTAAATTAACAATATTGTTGATAATACATTAATTTTTTGAAAAGAATTTTTTTTGTATTATGATTACAAATACTTTTTTTCTCATTTGATTCTTGAGAATCGGAATCGATGGGTACCTATGATTTTTTATGGTTATGATTTCGATTTCATTTATTTTGGAACTGACAAAAATCGAAACCAAACTAATATAATGGATATGATTCTAAGTTCCTTAAGAACTGAACCAGAACCAACCCATTGACACCTCTCTATATATATATATGGGGCCGATCATGGGACATAAGTAAAAACATATGGAAAGCACAATGATTTTTCAAAATAAGGGCTAGAACTTTCAAATTTAACTTATTTTTTGTAAGGATGATCTCTATGATGAGAAGATCATCTAAAATAGTTAAATCTGAAATTTCTAAATCCATCAAAAGTGGTTTATAAATTATTGATAAAAAATCAACGATCCACATTCTAAATCACTTTTGATAGGGTTAGAAGTTTTAAATTGGACTGATTTTTTTTAGGATGGTCTTCCACTCATAGAGATTGTCCTCACAAAAAATCAGTTCAATCCGAAACTTCTAACTCATATTTTGAAAAATGACTGTTTTTACATATGTCCCATAATCCACATAAGATGTGGGTGGGGGTCGGGGCGTGCATATAAAATACTCTTATTCAGTTATCATTATATTAGTGTAAAAACCAAAAGAAAGAAAAAAAAATGATAAGTGCTATCCACATAAGATGCACTATTAAACCACAATGGGACTAATCGCTCGATGGACCACAATAATATACAATGCACCGACCAAATGATCGTAATCACTTGTCCATGGAATTTATTAATGAGACTTGCACATTCAACAATATCAAAAATGGCTAAAAAGAGTTAATTAAAATTAATCAAATGATTATCATTGCTTATTCCATGTTGGGTTATGCCATCATTTGATGTATTAGTGCATTTAGTGTAAGTGTAACCTCACTTTGGAAAAAATTAACTGAAAGAGCCCTTCGAACTTGCCAAATAATAGAATATGTCCAATAATTTAGAAAATTATAAAGTAGGCCTTAGATTCAAATTTAAATATCAAAATGGTACTTGTTATACGAATCTATAAAAAGGACAAATTGTCCAAGAAGCCGTAAACATTCAGACTTTGCTAACCTGCCATTGATGCCAAAGTCGTTGATCTATCCTGTTTTGTTGACTCTGAATTAGAAAAAAAATAAAGATACCGTTTTTGTTGACGAAATCGACAAAGAAAGGACCAAGAAGAAGACAACGAATGGAGAAAATGGAAGGGTTAAGAAAAGTGAACATTTCTTTTTTTTTTTTCTATCCTACCTTGTGATGTGGCATTTAATTATGCCCCTAGAATTGTAAAATGAGTCATGTTAGGGTGACATTGGGATTTATTGTGATTCTTACATTCCTAATGTGGAGTGTGGACATAACCGTAGATGTGTCTTCTCGAGATAGGTATGATTTCCATTTTAACTTTAATAATATCTGAAATATTTAAAAGATTGTAATAGATAAGTCAGACAAAACTAAAAGAGAAATAGCATTTCAAAAGATACAAGGGGAAGGATTGGGTTTTATACTTTACTCTCAATTGAGTGTTTTATTTTGTACACGATTTAATGAAGTCTAGGTATTTTTTTGTTATTTCCAACATATATGAGATATCTATAATGTCTATCATTCACGAGTGTTGTGAATAGATCGAGTCTAAATCAAATTGGGGTTGATCTGAGACCAATCTGATAAGAATTGTGTTAACCAACCAACTATTCCAAAAGATTGATCTTTTGGAGAGTCACGGGACTTGATTGACGTATTCACTCTCGAGATTGGGGAAAAATATACATTCAAAACTCTTTCTCACTTATAAGGGTGGAAAGATTTGAACCCGTGACTTATATAAATCTAGTGCTCTGATACCATGTTCACCAACCAACTACTCCAAAAGACTGATCTTTTAGAGAAGGGGGGAACCATGAATATACAGAAAGTCATGGGACTTGACTGAGGTATGCACACCCGAGAGTAGAGGAAAATATACTCTCACCAAATTGTATTGGACCCTTGTTGAATTCGATAACTACTGGACCGAGATTGAATAAAATCAATTCTGATGAAATATACAAAATATAAATAAACTTCATATATTTAAACAAAATATGTAATATAACGTATATTACTTCTCACACTTTTTTACTCAGACACTATCAAATTGAGATCTAGTTAATGTAGATGTAATCTGATAGGTTATCAAATTAGATATTTATTAGATCGAAACCTTATAGGAACCCAAATCCTTGATCCAATCCAAAGGTATTGTATAGAAAATGAATTAAGTTTTGAGTTTGAACCGATTCATGGTCAGCCTATTGTCATTCACAATTGATTGTATCTTTCAAATTTTCCAATCAAGCCCAAGCATCCAACTTCCAAAATTTTCATTTTGGCATATGCCTCATCTTGAATGCATGATTTTGAAAATCGATCGATAAGAGATGAGTTTCTTGAGTGGTATTGTTTGTGAACAAGATGAGACACCATGGACAAAAATCTTCATTTATTCTTCTTTTTTCTAATTTAGAGATTGGGTTGAAAGTTTTCTAGTTAATGATCAAGATGTTTTGTCAAATTCATCCCGGTATCATTCATGAACAAGACACTTTGAAAAGTAATCCGACTAGCCTTATTAAGTTAGATTTCAACTCTTACTAATGGTCTTTGAGCTCACTTTGCGGTATCCAGAAACATGATCTAATGCCAAAGGATTGTAGATGACAAAATTTTATGAACTTTGAAAAAAATTCAAAATATTATTATTTTAACCGTTGAATTTTAATTTTAAATTTAGAGTTCGATAGTCATTATTTTCAAAACCTTAGATCAAGCCCAATTTTTTTATATTTGGTCAAGATCCCTTGACTCATGAAAAAACATATGATCCTAACCATTTAAACACAAAATCCAATGGTTCAAATTTATCCTCAGGATAAGTATCTCCTAGATTTGTATTTATCATGATACACATAAATCTTGACTGTTGGATTTTGTATCTAAATGATTGGGATAATTTGTTTTTTCATGAGTCATTGGATACCAATCCTAATTGAATTATTATTATTATTATTATTATTATTATTTGAGATTTTACATGAAATCTAGAGCAATGATGTTGAATTGTCCATGTGCTAATCCATTTGAGCTCAATGACCCTTAAATTTAAGAGTCGTGCTTGGGGGATATCTAGACGTGGTAGTACGCGTATGTCCGTAGATACGTTTCATTGAGGTCACTCCCTCGATAATCTAAATTTTAAAAAGAGTTAAAATCTTGAGTGTTGATAATATGACATAATTTTAATGCACGAGCTTGATGCACATAACTTATCAAAAAAGAGAAAGTTTCTCTCTCTTTTCCATTCTCTGTCCGCATATTTATTTTTTGTAGATTTCAAATCTTAAAAAAGATCGTTGGACCCACTTTGATTATCACATTGACAATCCAACAGCACATACATCTAGATTTTATGAAAATATTCATATTAAAAAAACAATTTATTTTTCAAACTTGATCCATGGTGTTTAAAATAGATAACTATTGAGCACTCACATTTAAAAATAAAATTCAACGGTGAAAAATAACATTTTTTTTTTATCCTCTACAATCCGATTTTATCAGATCATGATTTTGAATATCACAAGGTGATTAGATATGAAAGTTTCTTTTTTTTACTATAGGTAAAAGAGAAAAACTTTTTTTTTTTTTTTTTAATAAGTTATGTGCTTCTACGTCAGCATCCGTCAAGTCCGTCTACTAAAAGACGTTAAATTATCAAACACTCTAAAATCTTACTAACTTAATAAGGAAAGTGTTTTTTTTTTTTGAAAAAATTATTTGCAATTTAAACAATTTAGAGGGCCTCTTCAGAAATTCTAAAAAAAAAGGTAATCGCTGGAATCTTTAGAAAAAAAAGGCCATCGTGGGATGGGTGGGGCCATGCAGCTGTAGAGTCGTTGACCCCAAGGGCTAGGGAGAACTCTCAACTTAGATTACCGACAGATGCCCGTGAAGTCCGAAGACTGTCATAAAATCTACTGGCTATATCCGGTCAAATCTCACCCATCTAATCGAATCTACGTCTCTTTGACCTTTTACTCATCTTGTACTTATTAGATCACCCTTACCTCTACCACCTATTAAACCCCACCAAACCCACTTTTTTTGGACTTTCATGAGAGAGAGTGAGTTGGGTATTGTTGGCAGGCGACTTGTGAAGAAGACAAGAAAAGAAGATTTTGAAGGTCAGCTCTCATGTCTTCAGTTTAACTATTTAATACACAAAAGTCATTAAAAAACACATTCTTTTTATTTATTTATATATTTATGATGGAAGTAATAGTGTGTGTTCTGTTAGGTTGTTGTTTTGATTATCTTTCTTTCTCTAGTTCTGTCCATTGTTAATGAAAAGAAAATATAATGAGATAGTGAGGTTTGGGTATTATCTTCGATTTGGAAAAGAGCCCTTTTTCAGAAAAATAAAATAGTAGCTTCTTGAGTAAGGTGTTGGGTTCACAGGGAACCCTTACTTCAGTTGTAAGTGATGTTATTATGATCTTCATCGGGGTAGTTTTTGAGGTGTTTTGAGATTTGTTGTTATTTTTTTGGTCTAGGGATCTGATTTGAGCTCTTGGGATCTATTTTATTTTGCTTCATTTGCAAGTCTTGTTTCAATTGTTCTTTCTGACTTCTTGTTGTTTTGTGGGTCTGAAGGTTCTTCAATCAATTTGTGGAGCAATATCAAATTTGAACAAGGCATGTGGGTTTCATTGTTATTTGGTCTATGGATCTGATTTGAGCTCTGGGTCTTTTCCTTGTTTGCTTCATCCGCAAGTGTTGTTTGGCTGAGACTTTTGTGTGGCTTTTGAGGTGCTTTTTGGGATGTGGGATTGAAGTTTTCTCATATGTGTTCCTTTCTTTCTTTCTTTCTTAGTATGTAGAGTAAGATCAGATTGGTAAAGGTTTATCAGGTGTTGGGCTTTGATTTGAGTAATGGTGGTGCTGGAGTTTGTGCCAATGAATTTCCTCAAATGGGTTCTCCTAGTTTCCTTCTTTTGGTCATCTTTTGGTCTTGAAACTATGAACCAGAGCTGTGATCGAAATGACTTTCAAGCATTAAAGGAATTTGCAGGGAACCTCACAAATGGGTCGATTATCTCGACATGGTCAGATGGATCTAATTGTTGTAAATGGGATGGTGTTATCTGTGAAAATGGGACTAATGGGTCGGTTTCAAGTAGGGTGACCATGTTAATTCTGCCTCGCCAAGGTCTAAAAGGGATGATATCGCCGTCATTGTGTCATCTAGATCAGCTGAAATTGCTCAATCTTTCGTTCAATCTTCTTGAAGGTGTAGTTCCTAAAAAGCTCTCCAACTTGCACCAATTGGAGGTTCTTGATCTCAGTTACAACATGCTATCAGGACCGATTTCGGGGACACTAGTTGGTTTAAAATCAATCCGATTGCTTAATATCTCTAGCAATTATTTTAGTGGAGATTTGGTCGAACTCAGGGCTTTTCCGATTCTCGCTGTCTTTAATATAAGCAACAATTCTTTCACTGGCCGGATTGATAGTAAAATCTGTGGCATCTCAATTGCGTTTGGGATTCTTGATTTATCGATGAACCAGTTCTCGGGAGGTCTCTTGGAAGAAAGCTTTTCAAATTGTAGTACATCTCTCAAACAATTGTACTTGGATTCCAATTCGCTCTCGGGCCATCTTCCAGATACTCTATTTTCAATGTCATCTTTGGAGCAGCTATCGATCTCCGCCAATAATTTCTCGGGTCAGTTAACCACGAGACTAAGTAAGCTCTTCAATCTTAAATCTTTAGTTATTTTCGGAAACCGATTCTCAGATCCCCTACCAAATGTGTTTGGCAACCTTACAGAACTAGAACAGTTTATTGCACACACTAATTTCTTCTCCGGGCCATTGCCTTCATCTCTGGAACTCTGTTCAATGCTTCGGGTTCTTGATCTTCGGAACAATTCTTTATCGGGATCTATTAGTCTTGATTTCACTGGAATGCCTAATCTCACTTCACTTGATCTTGCCACTAATCATTTAATGGGTCCCCTTCCTACTACACTATCAAGTTGTCGGGAATTGAAAACCTTAAGCCTTGCTAAGAACAACTTTTCTGGCCCAGTCCCCAAAGAATTCGCAAACCTCGCATCCCTTTCTTTACTCTCTTTGTCTAACAACAGTTTTGAGAACTTAAATGCGGCGTTAGACATCCTGCAGCATTGCAAAAATCTTACCACTCTTATCCTCACCAAGAATTTTCATGGAGAAGAAATTCCAAGCAATGTTAGTGGGTTTGAAAACTTAACGATCTTTGCCATTGGAAACTGTGCTCTTAGAGGCCAAATCCCTATGTGGTTATTGAATTGCAGGAAGTTACGGGTTCTTGATTTGTCGTGGAATCGCTTAGGTGGTACGATCCCTCCTTGGATTGGTCAGATGGACAATCTTTTTTACTTGGACATATCGAATAATTCTCTAACAGGAGAAATCCCGAAAAGCTTGACAGGTTTAAAGAGTCTTATTTCCCCAAACAGTTGTTCACAAGAGGTTACTACATCTGTTGTTATACCATTATACGTAAAACGTAACCAAAGTGCTAGTGGTCTGCAATACAACCAGGCTGCAAGTTTCCCTCCATCATTATTATTGAGCAACAATAACATTAGTGGGACTATATGGCCTGAGATTGGGCGGTTGAAGGGGCTCCATGTCTTAGATTTGAGCAACAACAACATCACAGGGACCATTCCGAATAACATTTCGGAGATGGAGAACTTGGAAGTTTTGGATCTGTCGTGCAATGATCTCTACGGGTCGATCCCGCCGTCTTTTAACCAGCTCACATTCTTATCGAAGTTTAGTGTGGCAAATAATCACTTACGAGGAGTGATTCCAACCGGGGGACAGTTCCTTAGCTTCCCTAACTCAAGTTTCGAGGGGAACCCTGGATTATGTGGGACATTTGGTCCTTCTTGTGGTCCAGCTGGCAATAATACAGGGTTGAAGCCCGAGATCCGATCTGGACCAAATGGTAAGATTGATCGAAGCAGTATTATTGGTATAACAATCAGTTTAAGTGTGGGTATTGCCTTGCTTTTCGCTGTTGTCCTTCTTAGTATGTCGAGGAAAGTTGTCGGAGATCCAGTCGATGATGTGGAGGAGGAAATATGTGGGCCACACAGGTTATCTGATGCACTCGGGTCTTCAAAGTTAGTTCTTCTCTTTCAGAATTCGGATTGTAAGGAGCTAACCATTGCTGACCTACTGAGATCGACAAACAATTTCGACCAAGCAAACATAATTGGTTGTGGAGGATTTGGTCTGGTGTACAAAGCCAATCTCTCAAATGGAACAAAAGCTGCAATCAAGAAGCTATCGGGTGACTGTGGTCAGATGGAACGTGAGTTCCGAGCTGAAGTCGAAGCCCTTTCAAGAGCTCAACACAAGAATTTAGTCCCTCTTCAAGGGTATTGCCGGCACATGAACGATCGATTGTTAATCTACTCGTACATGGAGAACGGGAGCTTGGATTATTGGCTTCATGAAAGGGTTGATGGAGGGTCGGCATTGAAATGGGATGCTAGGCTTAAGATAGCTCAAGGAGCGGGCAGAGGACTGGCTTACTTGCATAAGACATGTGAACCTAATATCGTCCATCGGGATGTAAAATCTAGTAACATTCTCTTGGACGACAAATTTGAAGCTCGTTTAGCAGATTTTGGTCTCTCGAGGCTCCTTGATCCTTATGATACTCATGTGACGACTGATCTTGTCGGGACTTTAGGATACATTCCTCCTGAATACAGTCAGACAATGACGGCTACTTTCAAAGGTGACGTTTACAGCTTTGGGGTTGTTCTGTTGGAGCTCCTTACTGGTAGGAGGCCCGTGGATGTGTGTAAAGGAAAGGGTTGCCGGGACTTGGTGTCATGGGTTCTTCAGATGAAATCCGAGAAGAAAGAAGAACAGATAATCGATACATCTATTTGGAGTAAAGTTCAGGAGAATCAGCTTCTAGAGGTACTTGGAATTGCATGTAAATGCATAGACTCGGATCCAAGACGTAGACCTTCCATTGAACTAGTTGTTTTATGGCTTGATAGTGTTTGAACTCATGATACCTAACCTTTGGGTTAGGTCATGTTTTACTCTTATACTTATAATGATATAAGGTTTGACATAGATGGAATTTGTGATGCTATGTCCCAAATTGGAAGATATATAGGTTGTAAAAAAGAAACATTTTGTTCTTGTAGGTATATATGGTTGTTAGAGCAACTGTTACACCCGTGTTTCCACGTTGGGTGGTCTCTGAGATACACCATAAAGTTATAAAGAAATTAGTTTTCAATCTGTTTCCATTGTATACTGCAACGTTAGAATTTTGTTTGCTTTGAAAAAAAATTACTCTCAAAGGGTGTCGAATATTTCAAATCTGCGAGTTTAGCTCATTTTTTAAAGATTATTATTGCTTTATATGTTTGATACATGTCTCAGATATGAAGATTGAAGGCTTGAAGGCCATTAGAATCCCTTCTCTTATAGTTGGAGAATAATTCCTTCCCCTTTGCAATTGTAAGTACACTTTCTTGAGATATTTTGAGCTGTGCCGTTACATTATCTGATTTGGGTTTTGTAATTGAAGCTTGAGTTTGAATTTCTGTACTGTTACTTTTATGATGCAAGCATGAGTAAGGCTTTCCACTTGTCAACTGTTGAGTTTAGTCCCACATCGGACACTCATTGCCTTGTCTCTCTCCGTATAAGCTCATGGGCCTCTCCACTCATTACCAGTTAGGTTTGAGTTGGACCCCCAAATTTATCACCAACCATGTCATCTATGAATATGTATTCTTCATATTCATTTAAACTTAAGCTATAGTATTAGATCAAATTTCTACCATTTTGCCAAAGCTGTCAAAACAAATGACATCTTTTATGAACATTCTTGTCGATTGAGTATGCCACATGGGGAGTCATTTTATCATGATTCTTCCATATAACTGCTTGTTTTCTTACCATTTGTGGATTTACATTTTAGTGTGTAAATCATATCTCGCTTTGCCATGGCCCTGAAATAGAGTTTGTGATCACTCCTCCAACCATCAGAAGAGAGTACCTTCTATTTGCAAATTCATCGACAAGTTATACCCACTCTATATTTTTAGCCAAACTTAAACTCCATTGCTTTCATCATCGAAAGCTCTCCACAAAACTTTGTGAATGGTATCGATCTAGGAAGTATTTTTGACTAATTTTACCGATGCTACATGTTCAGTCCGTGCTTCAAACAATTTTGTGTTTCTCCAAATTACCATATCTTATGTGAATAGTTACCCATGAAGGAAAACTAAACTCAATCACTTGTTGCCGATATCTTTTAATTTTCACGTTGAGGTCTATCCCATAGATTCTTAGGGTCATGTAAAACACTTCTTAGATTGCTCCCTAAAGAACGATTTTTTATTATTTTATAATTTATTATTCTGAAGTTGGTGGTTATTTTGCAATCGAAGTTGTCACATCAACGGCATATGATAAAGTTGAATGGCTCATTCAAATATAATTTTTGTTTCAACTCAAATTATAAAATTTGATTCCAAGGATGCAAATCTTCTGGTCATTTCCGTGGAAGAGGTTTAAGACAAGGAGATCCTCTTTGACTAGATTTGTCTGCCATAGAAGTCTTCTCTAGACGTTCAATTGAAGAAAAAAAGTAAATCCTTCTTTATTTTTACTTTTTATAGTTGGATAGAAGATGCTAATAGAATCCATTTTTCATATTTCGATAATGGATATTGTGTATGTGGATCCTATAAAATTGCTTTCCGAAAGATTATGAAAATGCCAAGGATTGAAGAATAAAAATCCAATCAAGAATACCATGATAGTGACAATTCATATGATTGATTTGCAAAATGCCGTTACGATTCAGCTTGAAATCATTTTGGGATGAACGGAGTCGAAAAATGGTTATGAAACCTGATCCGATCCTAGAGATTGTAGATAAGGGAGATGCATTTGTAGTGAGGGATGGTGTTGGCATTCCTCAATGGATCGGATCTGGGTAAATCTACGACCGATCCAATAAGAATTGGATTTAGAACTGATCCAATAAGAATCGGATTGAACTCTTGTTGGGTTGTGGTTTTGTGTTTTTTTTTTTTTTTTTAAATTTCAATAACAATTGGACTGGGAAGTGGTTGATCCAGAACTGGTCTAATGGGTTATTAAATTGAATCATTAGATCAAGAACCAGTAATCGGATCGGAGGGATTGGATGTTGGATCTGATCCGATCCATTGACAACCTTTAGAAATGAGAGAACATGAAGTGAACAAAGCTGAACAGCTTCTATGATGGGCAATAAGGCATTTATTGGGTGATTTTGTTGTTTGGTGAATATTAGAGATACCCCCTGTATTTTCAAACTAATAACATACACCAAGACCTTGGTCGTTTCTGAGAGACTAATAGAAAATGGCCTAAATGTCCTTCTCTTCAACCTCTATAAAAAAAAAAAAAAAAAAAAACTCATTTTTCTTCCCAAAATCAATCATCTTCTCTCTCTTTGATATTATAATTTTATGCCCTGACCATCAACCTTAACATAGAAAACGATATGATTTTAGATAGAAAAATCGAGGGCTTTCTACAAAAGGTTAAGATGAGGTTGACAATGATGGGACGAATACGAAGCAAAATAATTCACTATAGAGGTTGGAGTGCTTGAAGATGACAGATTTTGACAGAAAAAATCAAGGTTTTTAACTAGAGGTTCAAGATGGGGTGTTTAATTCATTTTATATTAGTCTTCCAAAGTATACCGAGGTCAAGGAGTATGTAACTCGTTTGAAAATACAGAGCATCTCAAATATTCACCAAAATATGGAGGGTCACAAATCTAAATCACCTCGTATGCAACCGAAGTGGAGGATTTAAACCTTCTACGTAAGCAATAATCTAGGGAATTAATGCTGAAAATATATCATTTTCAAAATTTCCTTGAAATATGACTCATTTTGATTAGCAAAGAAATTTTATAGCTTAAATAAAAAATATAATTAATAAATAAAAAATATAATTTTAATTAGAGATTACTTTAAAACATATAATTAATATAAAAATATTTATATATTATTATATGAAGTTGAATTAGGTTCTCTCAAACCCTTAATCTGAGCTCAATCCGAATTAAGGTTGGGTTGAGTTATTCTAACCTAGGCTCAATTTATGCTCTGCATAATTCGGCCCAAGCTTGCCCATCAATCGGGTTGAGCTCGGTCCAACCTACCCAAAGTTTCGTAAAAACGCAAAATTTTGCAGTGAAAATATTTTCACCATGAAACTTGACAAAGTTTTGAAACCAAACATCAGCAAAAATTTAACTGTATTTTCAATCCTTAGTGGGTCATGAGGTCAGTCTCTCAAGCTCAACCTTTTGTGTGCCTATATCATCCTAGTAAAGCTCATTGCGTTGATTAGAATGTCAAAATTAGGTGTTGGATTGTAGTTTTAGGGCATTAGTAAAGTAGGTATGGCAGGCAAGTATGATGAGATCAGTTGGAAATTGGATTTGTTTGGATGCAAGGTTGGATCTGGTCAGTTAGGGAAGACTTAAAGTTAAGGCCTCTAATTTATTAAGTGTCGGGATCGCATAAGGTGTCCCGTTTCGATAGAGAGGAATAGTGTTTATGTGGCACAATGTCATTAGATAGTAAAGACATTGGGCTCCGTGAACGGTTTGATTAGGAGTTTGAGGTGTTTTAAGCACCAACTAAAATGTCGCACGTAGACACCTATTCTATTTTATAAGAACAGAACACCATATTGGATCTTGAGTCATTTATTAATTAGCTGCTTAGGGTTAGGATTGTAAATTGATTAGATCAGACCCGAAATCCCATCTTTTCTTGCTCTGATCCAATCCTTAGTGGGGCTTATCAAGGGGGTTTTTACTCAATTCGTTTCATCGATCGAGAAGTTTGTCACAAGTCCCTTGCATATAAATATTGTGTGAAATGAAGGGAGATTCACGTATCATCAAAGTGAATTTATCGTTTTATAAAAATTCTAGACGAACAATTAAGGAATTTTGGCTAAAACTTGAAGATGAGAGCATTTAAGTCCATTTTTAAGTTGTTCAAAGTAGAATGAGCTCAAGTGAGCGTAACTTCAGTTTGAAAACACGGGTTGTCTCAAATATTAACCAAAACATGGAGAAGAATGTCTAAATCACCTTAATTTTTTTTTTAATGAATTTTTTTTTTTTTTTTTTTAATCTAATGACCCCTACTCACCATTATTCAAGTTATTTAAGTTCAAAATTGAGTATTTTAATTTTTTTTTATACTTTTTATTTCAAAGTTTTTCTTGACAAACCAAGGAGGGAACATGTCTTTGTCTCTTAGAAAATGGACAAACTGTTTCCACAAGAATTGTTCCCAAACAATGACTTTCTTCTGATTGGGAGAGAAGCATTAACACAAAAACCAACAAAAAGGAGGGATGAGAATTAAAGATCCTTTTTGAAGGAAGAAAAGGGGATCCATTTTAATAATTAGGCATATTTTGTGCATTTTTAGCTCAAATCTATTGATAATATCGTAATCAGACGAATCGACTCCAAAATGTTACAAAAAAAAATTTTAAGACCTTTTACATGCATAAGCATTGGACATAATATACAAGACTATCGATTGGATAGGTGGTCAACTAACCCTAACCACCCAACCAAATAAATGAGGGCCTTGATCTTGATCCCACAAAGTAGGGTCGAAGTATAATTCTTAAGTTCATTGAATTTAGGTTACGTAATTAGGATTCAACAACCTGGCTTCAAATATATAGTATGAATAGTTTATATTTACGCCTTATTTTTTATCCTTGTTGGTACTCATATATGAAGGATCTATATTAATATCATATTTGACATTCAATCTGACATGAATTGCCTATTGTGAAGGTCATCTGCATATACTTTTAATATATTCATAATCTCATGAAAAACTATTCTGATGGACTAAAAGTAAGATTTTGGTATCAAATTTATGCGAGATGTCCATGAAACGTGTCACAGATGGAAGTGTTTTTGGGAATCTTTTAGCTCGATACCCAAGTCAAGGAGCAAAGAAGAGTGACTATGTGCATTATACGCAAAACTCACCCTCTGGCACAACGAGCATCGGGTGGCAAAAAAACCTTGACATTGAACGAACTTCCTCAACAATGCTTGGCATGTTTTAGTAAATCCCAACGTAAAAAAGGACTCTTTTGTCAATGATAAATACATGCCAAATCATTTTATTTATTTATTTTGATTGGTAAGTCTATTTTTAATGAATTCAGTAATTCGATACTTGTGGATTTAAATGCAAGGTCTCTGGAATCATCACCCAAAGACTCAACCAATTAAGCTAGTTGACACCTGTGACACATGCCAAATCTTATATTGAAAAACTCCGACGACATTCCTAAATCATGAAGAGGTGACAGTGACTTATGACAACCGTGGCCTAAAAGGATGAAGCAATGACTATAGGATGGTAATCTAACAAAGTCGAGATCTAACACAATGCCAAACATTGTCGACATAAAAGGGGATGGAAACAAACAAAGTTATCGCCAACCAAAAATTTAGATGTTACAAGGGCTATAGGAGGAGTTGGCACAACAAGGTCAAGAGCGGAAGAGCGTTACGGAGAGATCGATACGAGATAATCCAAGACAGATCTATACCAACATCCGAACACCCTACATGGTGTCTATAGTTTCCATTCACCAATTTTGGGGAAATTAATCATACATCCAATCAAAAAAAAAAAAAAAAAATTCCATCATCAATCATGGATTAGCTGAACCACGTGTAAATCCAAAGGGATAGGGTTAATTGATGTTGATGGACCCCAGTTGCATTAGATAGCTGTCTCCATATCTCTGTCGCACGAACAACATGTTAGCGTTTGTCCTTTTTGGGTGAAGGCCGTGGAGCAGTTGCAACTCTTAACGGACACGGACGTCACTCCTCACTCTGGCCTCTTCCGTTACTTGGCCTGGGGCTGTGGCACGTGCTCCATCACCCCCTCTAACAAACAACAAAACTTCGCTATCTTGCAATAAAGCTCAAGTTTGATGCCCCAATCTTCCATGTAAGAGATAGATGACCTCCGGATCTTGGAATTTTAAAGTGGGACCCATCTCTCTTTTCTAGAGAACTGCTATTAACACACCAATTTTTACTTGTAACACATCATTCATATGTAAATCATAATCATTAAAATTCTCCGAAATTTAAAAAAAAAAAAATAGAAGAAACGTGATAATATGACCTGTCAGGTGACATACTCAATCGACTCCCTGACGCAACAAGTTTGAGAATCGTAGATCTTTATGCCTCAAGATACACGATAGCACTTCCCCTATAAAATGTGTATCCCGAGGGAGCCACGTATCCCAAGTATGCCACTTGACAAGTCATATTATCATGACTAAAAAAAAATCTTAAAATTCTCCAAATAAGATATTTATTGATTAAATTGGTAATCAATGTTTTATAAATTACTCACAAAATATGATAATATTTTTTACCCTTCTCCTTCAAAATTTTATTTTCTTTAACATTCAAATTCCAATGACAAAATAGAATTTTATGGAAATTGAAGATTGAAGATGATGGGTAACCCCAAAGGGTTGGTTTAATGGTAATTTCAAATCAATAAACGATTAATACCCATAGGTTGTAAGTTCAATACCTAATATTAGCAATAATTCTTCAAGGGTCACTTGCGAAGGCGCACTCTCACTTACCCGGTGTGTGTGATGAATGGGCATTGCACAAACCCCATGACTAGTCCTTAGAGAATACCATGGTCTATGAATTGAACAAAACCTAGATATAAGCTCAGTCCATTATTTACAAGATACTTCATTATCAAACAAAATGACAATGAGTTTTAGTAAGAAGTCCTAAAATATCATTTGTACATTATCTGAAAATTTCTCAAATTTTATACCAATTTTTTATGAATTTATCCGAATTGAAACCTCATCGAATAACTACTGAATCCTAATTTTTTTTATTACAAATAAAATGGTTGGGGTGTTGTAAGTAAAAGTTGGTGTGGCGATAGAATTTCTCTTTTCTGTAGAATAGAATCATGGAGATTGACACATGTCACCACTGAACAGTAGAAGAGAATAAAATGAAAGATGGAAGTGGTGGTAACTGGTGAAAGAGAGAGAGAGAGAGTTGCTGAAGTTCATTAGTTATACTTTTTAGCCTTTAATCTCTAACTTCTTCTTCTTCAATTGTTCTCTTGCTTTCTTCTTTATTCTTCTTTAGTTCTTACTTTGTCAATCAAACTGGGTTTCTCTTTTTCTCTATCTTTATTTGAATTCTTTTGTTAAAGTTCTTGTATTTGGTTATTTAATCCAATTAACGATCTGGGTTTCTTTCTTTTTTCTCAATCTCTTTCTCTCTCTCTCTCTCTCTCTCTCTCTCTCTCTCTTTTAATTTTATTTGATGAGGAAGAAATTTGTGATTGAAGTTGAAATGAAGGTATCAGTTTCTCTGTTACTGTACTATTAGTCAACCAATTTTCCTGAAAAGTCTCTCTCACAAATTCAGAAATTTTACATCACTTTCTCTCTCTTCGTGCATCAAACGTACTTCCTCTTCTCAATCTTGCAGAATTAACCGGTGAGTATCTCTCGTTTCATCTCCATCTCTCTACCTCTTCAGTTCTTTTTATCAGATAAAGAGGTAAAGAGAGTTGAAGATCTAAAAATGAGATTTTGATGGGTTGGTAGAGAAATCAGAGATCAGAAATCCCTCTCTTTCTCACTTTTCTTCTTCTAAACTCTAGTTTCTTTTGACGGGTATCAAGAATTCCTTCTTCGAAAAGTAACGATTTCTGCTG
Source organism: Akebia trifoliata (assembly GCF_017979445.1). Taxonomy (NCBI): domain Eukaryota; kingdom Viridiplantae; phylum Streptophyta; class Magnoliopsida; order Ranunculales; family Lardizabalaceae; genus Akebia; species Akebia trifoliata. The sequence continues at coordinate 6,715,994 of NC_141387.1, forward strand.
TTTTGCTTTTGCTTCTCTGCAAAGATTCTCAAAAACCCACTCACCGATACGATACGTTTCGTACCCAATTCGTAACGCCGAGAGAGAGAGAGAGAATGGAGGGGGTGCAACAGCAGGATCGAAGAGAAATAAAGCCACACCAGGAAACCCAACCACCACCACCACCACAACAACCTCAAAAATGTCCTCGTTGTGAGTCTCTAAACACCAAGTTTTGCTATTATAACAACTACAGTCTCTCACAGCCTCGTTACTTCTGTAAGACTTGTAGAAGATATTGGACTCAAGGAGGAACCCTAAGAAACGTTCCTGTTGGTGGTGGGTGTAGAAAGGGAAAAAGATCAAAGAAACCCTCTTCTTCTTCTGATAATCTCCTCAACAACAACCCATCAAATTTACCAACAATTACAACAACAACACAAACCCAATTGAGGAACAAAGGGATTGATCAGAACATTTCATCCTCTACAATACCCACTTCAGTGCCTCCAATTTATTATCCTAGTGGAGGGTTTTTATCTTCTCTTGCAGCAATTCAATCTTTCAATCAACCCATTAATGTTGGTGGAGATTTTGTTGGGGGTTCTAACATGGCTCTGTTACAAGGATTCAATCTTCCTTCTTTTAATCCACAACTTCATCATCAGCAACAACAGCGTCTTCAGCTTCATCAGCCACAAGTTTTCAGCATGGGTAGTTCAGATCATACTTTGGAGGATAATATAATTCAACCAAATAGTACTTCTACTTCTCATCAAGAGTGGCCTCATCAAAGCTTCAACAACAACAATTCTAATCATCCTATCTCCTCTGAAGCTGGTTATTGGAGCAACAACAACAATACTAGTGGTACTAGTGGTTCTTCTTTGAACCCATTACACTGGAATGATCTATCAGGTTTTGGTTCATCACCCCCACCACCATCTTCTTCTTCTTCACCTTCTTTCTTGTAATTTATAGGATCATCAAACTTCATGACCCCACTTCATAAATTCAGTTTTTGTTTTTTTAACTTTTTTCTCTACAAACATCATTGAAAACTTTTTTTTTTTTTTTTTTACTTTTTTCTATGTGGGTATGTTGAAAATTGCTTGAATAACACATGGGTGGGAGAGGTTATTGTGATGTGGGTTTTCTTGGGTAAGTGTTCAAACTTTAAACTCTTGATGGGTATTTCAGTTATTTTATTTAGCTTCCAATCTTGTTGCATGATCATAGTCTGTAATGTATCACTCAGAGAGAAAGATGAAAGTGAAGAAGACAAGACTCAAGAGTTTTATGTTCTTTAAAGTTGACAAGATGGTTCTTTTTTAGCGCATGTGCGTTCCAATCCTCTTTCTCTCTCAGGGATGTTAAGAGATCTAAGACTAAATTTTCCTAGAGATTTACACGCACACACACAAAGATTAGCAATGTCTAGAGACCGAATCTTGATTCTTTGGTACAATAAAAGAAGCTGAGAAAGAATGTGTGGGAAGGTGTGTGGTGGCGGAGATTGTGGTTTCCGAAGCTCAGCATATCTTTTGGCTGCCAAAGTAAATATCTCTACTCAGAGAATAAATTCTTCTCTCTCTTTCTCTCTCTCACTGGTTCCACCCCCAAATTCCTTCGTTTAGGCTGGTTTTAAGTATTTAATAAAGCATTAAAAGAAGGAAAATGTTAGATATCGAGACATACTGTTTTTTGGACTCACCACTTGCATCCAACCAAGTTGGATCACCAACAAAATGTCCCTAGATTATACACTTCTCTCTTGATTTAAAAACCTAGTCTTTTTTTTTTCCCTAGTTGTTTATGATTTTGACTTTATGAAAGGTTGATGGATGCTTTTATTAGGTTTTTGTCAAGGTCTTATGGCGTGGAACATGACATTTTTTCCATGTACGGTAGTCGTCATGGACTTATTGTATTGACCACTGAAATGTTTTAGGGTAGAAAAATATTATAAGATATGTGATTGAATTAATAATGCGAGTTTCTTAGGGAATCCTCTCCAATATTATGAAAGGAGAGAAATTTTCATTTCTAATTAAGAGTGTTGCATAGGGAGTAGATCTTCTATAGTGTTTTTTTTTTCCATTCCTGTTAGGGGTGCACATGATTCGGATTTGTGGCAAAATCGGAATCGAAACAAACATGATCAATTCTACAAATTTGGAATCAAATCAATTCAATTACCCTATAGAATCGAACCAATCCAAACCAACCTTGATTCGGATTGGTTCGGATCTGTTCTCGGTTCTCATATTTATTATTTTCAATAGTAAAATTAAAATAGTTAAAACTTAAAATTAAACAAAATAAATATAAAAAAGCCATCACGCATAACACATTAAAAATGAAAATCATGAAAAAATTATAAAATAGACAAAAGAAACTAAGAAAGGTAACGAGTGGCAAGGTGAGGGAGACAAGACTAGGTTTTCTTTCAAGAACTTGAAGAAAAGAGAATACATGAAAGAAATTAAGAAAGGGATTTAAGACTTTGAGTATTGTTTGAATGTTTTTACCTTTTATCTTTTAAGATTATATTTTATTTTTAAATATATATATATTATAATAAATATAAAATTGATTCGATTCTCGGATTTGTACGGTTCTATTATACCCCTAATTTGGAATCGAACCAAATCAATCAATTTTGTGTTTTACAATTCATACCTGAACCAAATCATGCTCAATCCAAATCAATCCAATCCAAAAGGTTTTCGATTGGTTCGGTTCTCGGATTTACCCGATCCACTATGCACCCCTAGTTCCTGTAATAGTTTTCGACGATTAGTTAACATGTTGAGTTTGGTGATATAAAATCATCATATTTTTTTATTTTTGTGGGTTGATGGATTTTTTCACTTTTGTAGGCTATTTTAGTTTTTTTTTTCTTTTATTAGCTTATGAAAAACAAAAGGGAGTTCCTTAATAGTAATTATGATCCATAAAAGGAGATTTCTCTAAAATCGAATTTTCTCTTTGGTAGAGGGTGTGAGAAAACATGAAGTCTTTATAAGTATTTTTTGTTCTCCTGTAACATCTAGAAATTCAAAGTTCTTGAGAGTGATCTTTACATTGTGATCACAGGAATGGAATTGGGATTTTTTTGTTTGGGTTCTTACTAGAATTGAGTGTAGAAATTTGGCGGATTTTACCAAAGTGTTGGAGGTAAGTATAGACCTCCATTGTTGTAATTTCTTCCTTGTTTAGTAACTTTCTACTTGCCGACTTATTTGTGGATGTACCCCTGTTGTAGGTTAACCACATAAATCTTATGTTGTGGTTGTGTACTTATGTTCATTTCTCTACTTTCTTTATTGTTACTTGCACTTGCTTTGCAACACATTTTTGGAGTATGATTATTGAAATTAATCCATTTGTTGTTAGAAGAGATTAATTTCGATAATTGATTTCAGTGTGTGACTTGGGATCTTACCAAAACATAACAAAATCCAATTGTTTAAATTTGAAAGTTTAGTGCTCCTTGATTTTCAACGCCCTTGTCTAACCTAAAATAGGTCTTTTTTTCTATTAGTTTTTAAATTTAATCGAAGGCACGAAAGCTAAATGATTGTGGTGTTTATCTTTTGCAACATGTCACTCTCTTGACTGTCGTAAAAATGATGCTGGGAGTTATAGGAATAAAATTCTACAGATGATTTACTCCCATTCGTGGATACCCATTTTACTAGAATAAATAAAAAATTATTTTGGATTCTTCTTCTTCTATACCCAGCTAGTTGGGTCTAAAAGTAATCAAAATCAATGTTGTTTATTTTATAGGTATCCAAAATCTATTTGTTATTTTATTTGTTTTCATAATGTAGATGGTTGAAGGTTTTCCTACCTCTTATTAAAATTAATAATTGCTATTATTTAAATTTCTTTAAGTTTTCATGTAAATTACGTGTTCACTTTTAAAGTGGGACACTTCTTTTTAAAAAAAAAACACTATTGTTGTTTATAAAGGAATTTTAATTTTTTTTTTTTTTAAAATGGACTCATATATTGACGAGACAAATTGTAACTTTATTTTATCTATAATAAACATGTTTTTAATGAGTTCAATAACTTTGTTATGACAAGATTTTGCTATGGTATCATCACAACCAAAGACTTTACAAACTAAGTTAGTTGGTATGTGCAAATTGTAATTGTATTATTAATATTTTTTATCAATAATATGTTGTGTTCTTGGAAGAAACTCTCATCTTTTGATGTGTTTTTTTTTTTTTTTTTAATAAAAATAATAAATAAATAAAAATTAATGATTCCAATTCTAGGTAACTCAAGAGCCAAACCTATCAATATGAGATCATCCAAATCTCTTGAGTGTGTATGAAGTACAAATTTTCTCACTTGTATTCCTATTGAGTGAGTGAATGAGTGTCTCTATGAGTTGAGGAAAAAAGTACATGGATAATACACTAGGAGGTTACTTATGTAACACGTGAATCACACTAATCTTACTTCAAAGATTCTCTCTCAATCACAACTGATAATGTATAATGGATGGGTGATTGGGCCTCTCCATCTTTTGCTACTGGCCTGCCTAGCTAGTCATCATCTTGTCCTTCCATGGTTTGCATGAGAAACCACCCACTCTGTCTGGCCTTATAATGCCTCATCTGAATTCAATGATATTTACATGTAGGACCAATTTTTATTTTATTTTTTTTCCTAAAAATATCACTAATGTATAGCTACTAAGTTATTGGTGGACCCACTTTTCCATCACCATCTCATCAAATATTGGAATTTGATGTGGTTCCCCACCAATATGTGGGTATTTGCAGGACATCCGTTGTACGCACTCCATTATAGAAGGGACAGATTTAAAAATATTGCATCTTAGAATGTTTATTGTTTAATTATAAGTCCATTTTCGTCAACAAGTGCGTCACCTCATGGATTAGCTAAATCTCATAAGTGATTCAACCTTCTTTGCAAAAATATAATAAAAGTTATTATTATTTATTTGTTTTTTTTCTTCTTTTTTTTTTTTTTTTTTTTTTTCTTTTTGAAGAATGGGTCTTGATTCTCTTAGGTGTAAAGGATAGGGATTGGGTCAGGTCAAATCGAGAATCGAATTGAATCAAGGCATTTTAGATTGATTTGATTCGATTTTTTAGTTCATTAGTTCGATTCTTATTTACAATTTTGAAAAATCGATTTGGTTCAGTTCTCGATTTAGGGAATCCTAGAATCGAACCGAACCAAACCCAAGGTTGATTTGGGTTGTGGTTCGATTCTAGGGGGTAGTTGGTTCGATTTTGATTCCGGATTTGTAGAATCAATCAAGTTCGATTTGATTACAATTGTATGCCTAACACGAATCAAACCAACCCGTGTGCACTCCTAGTAAAAGATGTTAGATGGCCAAAGGATTTAGGGCATAAATGGATCAAACTCGATTTAGATCAAGTATATCTGTATACAAATTCGGATTTCCTTATACTGATTTGGATCTAGATCCAAATCAGATCCTACTAATTTATACCATAATTGGGTCCGAGTCGAATCAGATTGTATAGTTCCGAACATTTGATATTTTGTTGCAAACTAGTAATAATATTTTATTTTATTATTATACTCTTTCATTTTATAGGAATATATGTTGTAGAAAAGTAGTAGACAAAAAAGATATTCTGAATTATATATTTCCAAACAATATATTTGGATACGGGTGGATCCATATCCAACCAATATCAAAGTCGGGTAGAGGGACATTAAACCAAATTTGACCTATTTTTCGTTCAGGTCTACTCTAAGGATCCAAACCTGCTAAATTCGATTTTAAGTTCACTCGGATTTAGGGTCATGTTGGACCCATTTTATGCCCTAAAACCCCTAATGTGTTTCACACATATCCAACTTTTCTAATATCCAATGATGTTGGCTTATTCAACGTATGGCTATGATGGAAAGATATTATAGGATCCTAGAGATTAGTAGCACTATACTAGGGATTTCCATTGGAGTGCAGATAGTGGGTTGAAACTCAACTCTAGTCTCCATTGCATACCATCTATTACACTGTTGGCCTACTGACTAAGGCTGTCAGTGGGCTGGCTCGAGTGGGTTTCATGAGCCCTAACCCAATCTTAAGGATGCAGTCCAATCCCAAACCTAAAGAGCTTTGATTGGGTTTCAGAATGATTTTTGAGCTTTACCTAATTATGAATTCATGTACCTTTTAAAGTCCATCTAGAGTCAATCATATTACTTTTCTTTAAAATAGGGGCGCATTAATCTCCATTTTAATTGAGAAATTATATATGCATATACTTTGTGTGTGTGTGTGTGTGTGCGTGCGCGTGAGAGAGAGAGAGAGAGAGAGATCCAGTTATATGGACTAAAAGACCATCTATCTCTATGAACCACATGTCAAAGTAGCGCCTAAATACACCATCTGACGCCACATGCATATAGAACATGAAATTTTATGAACTCCTGCAAAAATAGAATTGAAAAAAGAGATTTTTTCCACCATTGGATTTATATTTTATATCTAAGGGTATATTTGATTGTATGGAAAGTGACTTTCTATAAAAAAAATAATAGTGAAAAATATGTAGGACTGGAAAATGAAATTCCATTGTTTGATTTTACTTGGATAAAATCATGGGAAAATTATCTAAAACAGATAAAGAAGAAGAAGAGGAGGAGGAGAAAGAAGATGAGAGGAGAGAGAGAAGCTTGGGACAGAGAAGAAGAGGCTTGAGAAATGATAAGAGGGAGGACGTGGTGGTGGTGGCGACAGAGGTAAGTGAGGAAGAAGAGGGGAAAACGTGGTGGTGATGGCGACGGAGGTGAGGGAAGGAAAATAAGAAGAAGAAGAAGACGAAGAGAGAGAGAGAGAGAAAGAGAAAATGAAGGTGGCTAAAGATGGTGATGACAACGATGGCAATGGTGACGATGGCGAGGTTAGTGTGATGGTGGCTATGGTAGTGATTGTGGTGTAGGGAAGAAAAATATATGAGTAGGAAAGAAGAAGATGATATTTTGAAAATAAAAAATATGAGAAAGTGAAATCCATATTTTGGTGGTTTTTTTTATCGGGGTGGAAAATTAATTTCCATAGAAAAATGCAATCAACACATGAAAAATGTTATTTTCCATGGAAATTGATTTTCCACCCTATTTTCCATGTGCAATCAAACATACCCAATGGTTGTCCATTTTTAAACTGTTTTGACTAAAAAAACACCTTTTTTGGAGAATTTTTTTTTCTCAAACCCAATCTAGACCAAAAACAAGAGGACTGAGTTGTCATTTGGACGATTTGGGGTAGTCCACATGACCCAAATGTAGACCTCAGTCCATACTCTACATGGTCCCTCAATCCATGCAACCTTTCTCATATAATATATATGTATGTATAGGGTTGGGATCCATTGACTCCTAAGAATGACACAAGAAAATAAACACATGATCCCAACGCTTTAAACACAAAATCCAATGGTTGAGATTTATGAGTATCTTGATAAGACAAATCTCGAAGATACTCATCCCAAGGATACATCTCAACCATTGGATTTTGCATTTAAAGTGTTGTGATCATGTATTTTTTTCATAAGTCGTTCTTGGAAATCAAGGGATCCTGACTAGGGGTGCAAGTTAATTCAGTTCAAATCGAGAACTGAATCAATCCGTGAATTTTGGATTGGTTTGGTTCAATTTATACTAATAACGGTTCGGTTTCGAGTTTAAAATAAAGAACCAATGAGTTTGGTTCGATTCTCAGTTCAGACGTGATAAATAACCGAATCAAACCGAAAACTGAACCAACCTGTTATTTTAAAATTAAATATAATTTTTTTTAAAAACCCTAAAGAATAACTTTTCTCATTCTATTTCCATCTTTATCTTTCCCTCCTAAACTCTCTCTATCTCTTTCTCATTTCTTGCGACTGTGGGTTGTGGGCTGTGGGCTGCTCTCAACTCTGGCGGTTGGGGTCCTCTTTCTCCCTCCTCTTGCAACTTGTAAGGCGTGTGGCTGCCAGTGTGCGGTCTGCCTCTCAACTCTGGCGACCAAAGTCATCTTTCCTTCCCTCTCTCTCTCTCTCTCTCTCTCTCTCTCTCTCTCTCTCTCTCTCTCTCTCTCCTCTTGCAACTTGCAAGGTATGCGGCTGCAGGCTATCTCTCAACTCTAACAGTCGACGGATCATCCCTACCTCTGTGATTTGGTTGCTTTTATGAATGGGTTGCTCACTTACCTATCTCTTCTATATTGTTGATTGTTAGATTATTTTTTGGATGTTTTTTTATTTATTTTGAAAATCATAAAAAATATTATTGTTTTGAAATAATTTCACTGTTTGTGCTTATGTTCTCTATTTTCTTGAAGGAGATCTTGTTATGCTTTTACGCTGTTTTATTATCTTAGTTTCTATTCTCTTATTATCACTTGACAATTTTTGGTTTTGCTCTTAAATATTAGATAAAGTTTAGTAAAAATAGATATTTTTTTATTTAACAAAAAAAAATATATTAGTTGAAGTTTTTTGACAACCCATGAAACCGAACCAAACCAAACCGAATTAAGGACGGTTTGGGTTGCTTCAGTTCTAGATCAATTCCATTCGGTTTTGGTTCCCATATAATGGAACCGACCTTGGTCGGTTCAGTTCTGATTTTGCTCTAAACCGAACCAAGTTGCACCCCTAATCCTGACCCCCTCCCCCCCCCCCCCCCCCCCCCCCCCCCCCCCCCCCCCCACACACACATATATATATATAGGGGGCGGTTCGAGGGACGTCCTCAAAACCATCTGAAAAGCAGATGTTTCTCAGTTGTTGGATGGAGAGAAAACAACGGTATAGGGGTGTTCTCACGTCAGTTCCATATAAGAAACAAGTTTTAGTTTATTTAAAAAAAACTCCCTCTTTTTTTTTTAAACAAACTCACTGCTTCTCTTAACATATCATCTCTCTCTCTCTCTCTCTCTCTCTCTCTCTCTCTCTCTCTCTCTCTCTCTATCTCTCCTCTCGACAGAAAACCCTTCGTCTCCACAAAAAATCGAATGGGCCAACTCGGTTGACCAACAATAGATTCTAGATAGACAGAATGAACTTACATGGAGTGGGAATGTGGTGAATTTCGGGAAAGACATGAACAAGATAGATAAAGCTAGAAGAAGGCTTGGTCGCATATTGCTTGAGTGCCCACAAGAGAGCTTCCATGCTGGAATTACTCTTTCCAACTGCAACGTAAATGTCTTCTTCTCCATTTTCAAATTCTTCCTTGATTGTTGTTGGGATCCCAAGTTTGGTCTCGAAGATCTCACTACAAGGCTCCTCTTCAATCTCACTCTCTATTGAAATAAAGTTGTCCGATTGGCTACTAAACACCGTGATTTCTCCATCTTCTGTCGAGAATTGGGTTGGGTTGGGTTTTCAGTGTTTGAAGGAGTGAGTTTATTTTTTTTTTTTTAAACGAGGGAGTTTTTTTTTTAAATAAACTAAAACTTGTTTCTTATATGGAACTGACGTGAGAACGCCCCTATACCGTTGTTTTCTCTCCATCCAACAGCTGAGAAACATCTGTTTTTTAGATGGTTTTGAGGACGTCCCTCAGACCGCCCCAATATATATATATATATGGGTCAAGTTCAAGGGCCATATGAGAAAACATATGTAAAAACTTTCGTTTTTAATAAAATTTTAAAATATGGGTTAGAAATTTTGGATTGAGCTGATTTTTTGTGAGGATGATCTCTATGATGGGAAGATCATCCCAAAAAAAAAATCAGCCCAATCTGAAACTTATAACCCCATTAAAAGTGATTTAGAATGTGGACCGTCGATTTTTTACCAATTTTTATCACTAATTTCTAAATCACTTTTGATGGATTTAGAAGTTTCTGATTGAGCTGATTTTTTGTGAGGATGATCTTTTCATCATAGTGACCATCCTTGACCCTTGAACCGCCCTCTATATATATATATGGGGATGGTTCAGCAGCCCCATATATATATATGTGGGTCGGGTTCCTGCAACACACATTGCGACACACATATAGATAACGTGTTTGTCTTATATGGGCAAAAATGTTTGGAATGGGCTGATTTTTTGTGAGGATGACCTCTGTGATGAGGGGATCATCCTGGAAAAAAATCATCCCATTCCAAAACTTGTAACCCCATCAAAATTGATTTACAAAAATTGGACGGTCTATAATTTTTCAACAAAAATTGAACGGTCTAGAAGTTTCATAATGAGCTGATTTTTGGCAAGGATGATCTCCTCACCACAGAGATCATCCTCACAAAAAATCAGCTCATTCCAAACATTTTTACCTATATAAGACAAAACACGTTGTTTATATGTGTGTTGAAATGGTTGTCGTTTGAACCTGACCCTATATATATATATATATATATATATATATATATATATATATATATATATATATATATATATATATATATATATATATATATATGGGAAATGTTCAGCACCCTAAGTTTTACCACACACTTTAACAAACGTTTTTTGTCCTCCATGGGTTAGAAGTTTTGGAATGAGTTGATTTTTGGTGAGGATGATCTCTATGATTAGAAGATCATCTTCCCCAAAAATCAGCCCATTCCGAAATGTTTAGCCCCATGTTTACACGTTGAAAAATCGTGGACCGTCCATTTTTTGTAAATCAATTTTGATGGGGTTAGAAGTTTTGGAATGAGCTGATTTTTGGTGAGGATGATCTCCTCACCATAGAGATCATCCTCACCAAAAATCAGCTCATTCCGAAACTTCTAACCCATGTAAGACAAAACGCGTTTGTTAAAATGTGTGGTAAAACTAAGGGTGGCGAACGGGACCCTATATATATATATATATATATGGGTCACGTTATTACGACCCCCTTTTGGACCCCCTTTGCGACACACCTTTTTGTCTTATATGGGCAAAAATGTTTGGAATGGGCTGATTTTTTGTGAGGATGATCTCTGTGATGAGGGGATCATCCTGGCAAAAAATCATCCCATTCCAAAACTTCTAACCCCATCAAAATTGATTTACAAAAATCGGACGGTCTATAATTTTTCAACAAAAATCGGACGGTCTAGAAGTTTTGGAATGGGATGATTTTTTGCCAGGATGATCCCCTCACCATAGAGATCATCCTCACATAAAATCAGCCAATTCCAAACATTTTTGCCCATATAAGACAAAAAGGTGTGTCGCAAAGGGGTCCAAAAGGGGGTCGTAATAACGTGACCCTATATATATATATATATATGGTCCCGTTCGCCACCCTTAGTTTTACCACACACTTTAACAAACGCGTTTTGTCCTACATAGGTTAGAAGTTTCGGAATGAGCTGATTTTTGGTGAGGATGATCTCTATGGTGAGGAGATCATCCTCACCAAAAATCAGCTCATTCCAAAACTTCTAACCCCATCAAAATTGATTTACAAAAAATGGACGGTCCACGATTTTTCAACGTGTAAACATGGGGCTAAACATTTCGGAATGGGCTGATTTTTGGGGAGGATGATCTTCTAATCATAGAGATCATCCTCACCAAAAATCAGCTCATTCCAAAACTTCTAACCCATGTAGGACAAAAAACGTTTGTTAAAGTGTGTGGTAAAACTTAGGGTGCTGAACATTTCCCATATATATATATATATATGGGAAATGTTCAGCACCCTAAGTTTTACCACACACTTTAACAAACGTTTTTTGTCCTACATGGGTTAGAAGTTTTGGAATGAGCTGATTTTTGGTGAGGATGATCTCTATGATTAGAAGATCATCCTCCCCAAAAATCAGCCCATTCCGAAATGTTTAGCCCCATGTTTATACGTTGAAAAATCGTGGACCGTCCATTTTTTGTAAATCAATTTTGATGGGGTTAGAAGTTTTGGAATGAGCTGATTTTTGGTGAGGATGATCTCCTCACCATAGAGATCATCCTCACCAAAAATCAGCTCATTCCGAAACTTCTAACCCATGTAAGACAAAACGCGTTTGTTAAAGTGTGTGGTAAAACTAAGGGTGGCGAACGGGACCCTATATATATAGGGAGGCGTTCGGCGCAAAACATTTTGACAAACATTTGTAAGCCGTCAGATTTAACGCAAATGAACGGATCAGATTCAATTTGACTATTTTATAAAATTATAAGATAATTACAGCGCCGTCCCTCATTTTCAGCGTAATTAGTGTGACGTCCCTCTCCTCTTTCAAACCGATCGAACGAATAAGGTTCTGTTAGACAGAACTGAACCTTCTCCTCTGTCGAACCCTCTCTCATTCTCACTCTCAAGTCTCGACAAAACCTCACTCTCTCACTCTCCCACTCTCTCTCTCTCTATCTCACTCACTCTCACTCTCACTCTCGCTCGAGCTCTCTCATTATACTCGGTTGTGTGACGGTCAAGCCCATTATACCAGGTATGAAGCAGACTTTACCATCATAGAATTGTTGTGTTAGACGCCATGGCAGATAGCTCTGCTGCACTTTCAGCTTGTATTGCTTAAAGAAATGAGAGACTCTATGCAAAGATTAAAGAAAGGGAGAAAATACCCATTTGACAATGTGAGAGAAAAACAATATTATTGAGAGAGAGAGAGAGAGATTGTATAACGAACCTTCTTATCGATGTAATCTGCCCAGAACCTTGTTTGGGATCTCTGGTAAGGATCATTAAGCAATAATGGAGATATTTCATTCCAAACCTCGTCAATGTATTCAACCACCGTGAGGGATTCACAAATGGGCTTCCCATTATGGATCAAAACAGGAACCTTCTTGTGGATTGGGTTCATCTTCAAAAGCAGAGGGCTCTTGTCCCAGAGATCTTCTTCTTTGTCTTCATATTTGATCTCCTTCTCTGCATAGAGATTTGACAATAAACTCCAAATCATGTATAGAGAGCTTGAGCGAGAGTGAGAGTGAGTGAGATAGAGAGAGAGAGTGTGAGAGAGTGAGGTTTTGTCGAGACTCAAGAGTGAGAATGAGAGAGGGTTCGACAGAGGAGAAGGTTCAGTTCTGTCTAACGTTCGATCGGTTTGAAAGAGGAGAGGGACATCACACTAATTACGCTGAAAATGAGGGACGGCGCTGTAATTATCTTATAATTTTATAAAACAGTCAAATTGAATCTGATCCGTTCATTTGCGTTAAATTTGACGGCTTAAAAATGTTTGCCAAAATGTTTGTCAAAATGTTTTGCGCCGAACACCTCCCATATATATATATATATATATATATATATATATATATATATATATATATATAGGGAAATGTTCAGCAGCCTAAGTTTTACCACACACTTTAACAAACGTTTTTTGTCCTACATGGGTTAGAAGTATTGGAATGAGTTGATTTTTGGTGAGGATGATCTCTATGATTAGACGATCATCCTCCCCAAAAATCAGCCCATTCCGAAATGTTTAGCCCCATGTTTACACGTTGAAAAATCGTGGACCGTCCATTTTTTGTAAATTAATTTTGATACTGTTAGAAGTTTTGGAATGAGCTGATTTTTGGTGAGGATGATCTCCTCACCATAGAGATCATCCTCACCAAAAATCAGCTCATTCCGAAACTTCTAACCCATGTAAGACAAAACGCGTTTGTTAAAGTGTGTGGTAAAACTAAGGGTGGCGAACGGGACCCATATATATATATATGTGTGTGTGTGTGTGTGTGTGTGTGTGAGAGCGGTTCGGCAGCCCTAAATTTGCCAAGTTTGGTGCCAAACATTTTTTGTAAATCACTTTTGATGGGGTTAGAAGTTTTGAAATAGGCTGATTTTTTGTGAGGATGATCTCTACGGTGAAGAGATTATTCTCACAAAAAATCAGCTCATTTTGAAACTTATAACCCTAGTTTACACGTTGAAGAATCGTGGACCGTCCTATTTTTGTAAATCACTTTTGATGGGGTTAGAAGTTTTGGAATAGGCTGATTTTTGGTGAGGATGATCTCCTCATCATAGAGATCATCCTCACAAAAAATCAGCTCATTCCAAAGCTTCTAACCCATATTTTGAAAAATGTTTGGCACCAAACTTGGCAAACTTTAGGGCTGCTGAACTGTCCCCATATATATATAGGGTCGGGTTCTTACGACTCATATTGCGACACACCATTTTGTCTTATATGGGCAAAAATGTTTAGAATGGGCTGATTTTTTGTGAGGATGATCTCTATGGTGAGGAGATCATCCTTGCCAAAAATCAGCTCATTATGAAACTTCTAGACCGTCCAATTTTTATTGAAAAATTATAGACCGTCCAATTTTTGTAAATCAATTTTGATGGGGTTAGAAGTTTTGGAATTGGATGATTTTTTGCCAGGATGATCCTCTCATCACAGAGATCATTCTCACAAAAAATCAGCCCATTCCAAACATTTTTGCCCATATAAGACAAAATGGTGTGTCGCAATATGAGTCGTAATAGGGGTCGTAATAACATTGTTCATATATATATATATATATATAGGGTCCCTTTCAGCAACAAACATTTTAACAAATATTTTGGCAAAACATTTTTCAAAACATGGGTTAGAGGTTTTGGAATGGGCTGATTTTTGGTGAGGATGATCTCTACAGTGAGGAGATCATCCTCATCAAAAATCAGCCCATTCCAAAACTTCTAGCCCCATGTTTACAAGTTAAAAAATCGTGGACCGTCCATTTTTTGTAAACCATTTTTGATGGGTTAGAGGTTTTGGATTGGGTTGGTTTTTGGTGATGATGATCTCCTCACTGTAGAGATCATCCTCACCAAAAATCAGCCCATTCCAAAACCTCTAACCCATATTTTGATAAATGTTTTGTCAAAATGTTTGTTGCTGAACATTTCCCATATATATATATATATATATATATATATGGGGATGGTTCAGATGCCCTAAAGTTTGCCAAGTTTGGTGCCAAACATTTTTCAAAACATGGGTTAGAAACTTTGGAATGAGCTGATTTTTTGTGAGGATGATCTTTATGATGAGGAGATCATTCTCACTAAAAATCAGCCTATTCCAAAGCTTCTAACCCCATCAAAAGTGATTTACAAAAATTGGACGGTCCATGATTCTTCAACTTGTAAACTAGGATTAGAAGTTTCAAAATGAGCTGATTTTTTGTGAGGATGATCTCTTCACGGTAGAGATCATCCTCACAAAATATCAGCCTATTACAAAACTTCTAACCCCATCAAAAGTTTGCCAAGTTTGGTGCCAAACATTTTTCAAAATATGGGTTAGAAGCTTTGGAATGAGCTGATTTTTTGTGAGGATGATCTTTATGATGAGGAGATCATCGTCACCAAAAATAGGCATATTCCAAAACTTCTAACCCCATCAAAAGTGATTTACAAAAATTGGATGGTCCACGATTCTTCAACTTATAAACTAGGGTTAGAAGTTTCAAAATGAGCTGAATTTTTGTGAGGATGATCTCTTCACCATAAAGATCATCCTCACAAAAAATCAGCCTATTCCAAAACTTCTAACCCCATCAAAAGTGATTTACAAAAAATGTTTGACACCAAACTTGACAAACTTTAGGGCTGCCGAACCGCTCCCATATATATATATAAGATGCATATAGACAATATAGTAGAGAATATAATATAGTAAAGGATTGGGTGAAGCCGAGTAGAACATTATTAGGCCCTAGCTCCATCCAGGATTTAATGGAAATTTTAGAACTTGAACTTGCCTTTGAGTGTTCATGATCAAGTCCCTCCATTAATACAATATTGGGTCATGGTAGCAAGGTCACTCTCTCATTTACAATAAATTATCATATATTTAAGCAAAGGATATTCATGTGATAAAAGTATACCAATGAGAAAGAAGAAAGTTTATAGACGAAAGGAAATATTTGAAAGAGGGAAGATTACATGAAAAAGAAAGATTCTTTCATAAAGATTTTACAACACAATAAGATTCCCTTATTAGAAAATTTCTATATTTTCGGTTTCTTGTAATATAGGAAACTTTCCCTTGTAACAACTGTAACAAAACTCTATATAATACAATACACATATAACCTCCTTTCTCACAATTGTGAGAGAGCTTTCAAAGCCTATCTTGGCTTCTTTACATACTTCAAAAATGTGAAAAAGCCAACGACAATGAAGACAACTAGATGTGAAAATAGAGGTCGAAAGGTATGTAGATTCATATACAATCAAGAGGATAAATGTTAGAGAAAAAAAGAAGGGCGGGGGGGGGGGAGAGATGGTAAGGCAAATATTTGTATTGTATGGAAAGTAATGGCACAACTTGTTGACTTTACAAGGCTACATTTCCTTACAAAGGAAGACCCAAAACAACATGGATGGACTCAAAGTCCCTAAAATACCAAATTGGAGAGGATTTATTTTGGGTTTGTCCTTTGAATGTGATCGAAATCATAGTCCTTTTTCGAATGATTTTATGAAATAATTTATGGGTTACTATGAAATTTTCCTTAAGATGTCACACTTGGGCAAATATTTTGGGAGAATAAATTTAAGGCCAGAGGATAAGATTTTGGATTCGGATTAGATGGAATAATCTTAGAAGCTTTAGATGACTAAATTTTTAGAAAGAAGATTTAATAGCAACAGTTGAAATAAAGCTAACTTATTTTGAAGGGAAGAATATGGTCTTTATGGTTCCAAGATGAGTTTGATATTTTAGGATTTTAATGTTTTAGTAAAATTAAAATTAAAATTATGTTTCAGAAAGCAAGAGAGAGGAAATATGATTAGTTATAATAAAGTAATTCAATTATATTGTTAATTTAAAGAGAGATTTATGTGGAAGACCTAACTGTTGCATTTTTATTTTCAAAATTCCTTTGGAGCCTTGACAACTCCAAGGGAACCTTACTTTATGAAGTTTGTTACTGAGCAACCTTGAAGTGAGGATAAAATTCAAATTGATGCATTTATTTGCTACTCATAGCCTTCGAGTGGATCCTAACCACATCAATTTGTGAGGCTCAAAAACATGATATGATGCCACATGATTATAAAGGAAAAAATTCTAAGAACTTTGAAAAAAAAAAGTTAGTTTTCACCATTGAATTTTAGATTTTAATTTGGGTGTTTGGTACCCATCCATTTTCAACACATTCGATAAAGTTCAAAAAAGATTTTTTTTTTCAAATTTATTTCTTTTTAATCTGATTATTTCGATGAAATCTAGAAGTATATGATGTTGGATTTCCAATTTGATAATCCATGTGCGTATTTTTGAAATCTTATTAAGTTAGTCATGCTAGCCTAATTCATAAGGTAAAGTTTTGTTTAGTAACAACCTTGATAAATTAAGGGAGTTTTTGTAATAAAATTGGTTTGCCCGGTAAATCTCTCCAATTTAAAATCATTCTTTTGTAATCTCAAGTTTGAGGTTCACCATCAAACACACGATTGAGATGAAAGGAAAAAAAACACCTATTTTCTAGAGGTCAAATGAACACCTAATTCTGTAAGGGATTTTTTTTTTTTTTTTCTTTTC
Source organism: Akebia trifoliata (assembly GCF_017979445.1). NCBI lineage: Eukaryota > Viridiplantae > Streptophyta > Magnoliopsida > Ranunculales > Lardizabalaceae > Akebia > Akebia trifoliata. The sequence continues at coordinate 6,733,462 of NC_141387.1, forward strand.
TTTTCTGAATCCATCCCAACCATTTCGTTTTTTTCAAAGAAAAATGGAAAAGATTTGAAGTTATCGACCAAATGAACACCTAAGATCATAGTCACCAGAATCTCCAATTTATTGAAAAAGTCGTGATTAAAACATGATCTTTTACTTCACCGATTTAATCATGACTTTTTTAATAATACGTGACTTTATGAACTTCACAATTAAATTACGAATAATATGTAAAATAATGAGGATGCAAATGAGAATGACATTGATTTGGTGTTTTTGACGTTTTAATGAATCCTAATTTAAACACATGAATGTTGTTCTTTTTACATTTTGAATATTATAAACTTTTAATATGTTGTGAATCTGTGGTTGCTTGTTATGGATGGATGCATAAATGATATCAACATGAGAATTCTTGATTTATCATTTTAGTTTAATATGGAAATTGATTATTTAATATGGAAACACCCGTTAGTAGAAACGATTACATAGCCCTAACCTAGCTTGATATTTTTGCCTTGCTGACTTATTCTCGAACCTTGACTTTGGTGTCAATGCCTAGGATAAGAGGATATACTACCTAGGGATTCCCCAAATAGCATATGGCTGTGTGAAGCATGTACATTGTTGCCATAGGAAACTTGTCTTTTCCTCCCATCACAGCTGTACATTGTTTCAGCTTAGAAAAGTCCTTGAAAAAAAAATTAAGGGATAGATATGAAGTAGTCCTCTGTAAATTATAAAATTATCCTCATTTTTTATGGAAGTCTTGCACCCCATTTGATTTATTGAAGGGGACGTTTTTGGAAAGAAAAAAAGTACAACAACATTAATGATTAATCAGACAAAATTTCTAGTATCCAACAACTTTAGACCCACAACATCCAACTTATGATGGAGATGAGAAGTTATTCCTTGGTATTCCTTATACAAACGAATCCCTGACTAAGGTTAATGAATCATTTTTAGTGATCCATGATCATGTTTTCTTTATTTAATGGATCGTTTTACTAATTGTTATACTCACCAAAAGCTAATGTTGGTATTGATATCATCATCATTAAAAGTTTGGGGTCAACTAAACAAATCTTATTCCTCATTAAATTTTGATTCGTGTTACTGGTGCCCACCATATATGCTTCTTGCGCCCACTTAAGTTTAAAAATAAAAATAGGAAATTACATTTTTACCCTACTCTACACTCCCATCATCTTCTTCATCTATCAATCGAAAAATCCAAACCATCTTCTCTATCCATTTCTCCTTATTCTCCATCATGAAACACTAAAACTTATAAGCTTTGAAATTAAATGCTGGAAAAGTTGTTTGTTTATATATTAAAATAGTGTTGAATTCATTAAAATCAAGCGTTAAATTCACAAAATCCTACTTGTTACATATTGCTGAAAATTGATAAATTGTCTATTTTACCCTTACAATCACATATGCCCGAATATTAGCCAGTTGAAAAGAAAAACCCTTGCCGACATTATAAAAAGTGTCTTCATACTTGCAACTTCTCTTATATAAAGATTAAGCTATAATCCAACCTTACCATGCATCTCCTATCATGGTATTAAGGAAACAAACATCATCATTGAAATCATTGATACCTTATGGCAAAGATTTATAGAACATGTTAAACGAATTTTGTTCCACCATTCAATTCAATTTTTTCACTTTTGTTGATCTTCCTCCTTTAGCTAGACAAGCTTTAGTGGGGGATAGGTTGGAATTCCCCATGTCTGGGTTGTAAATTAATTCTTTTGTTCATATTAATAGAATTTCGCCTCACTAAAAGAGGAAAAAAAATTTTTGATCCAAATCCATTTTTTCTATTATTACCACGATAAAAAACAAAATCGACATTTTTAGTTTGAAAATGCTTATCAATATCTAATAACCTAAGCTTCTACTGATATCTATAGACTCATAATTGTTTCCCAAATTTTGAATTGCCATTAGGTCCAACACAATTTTCATTTCCTTTCATGCTTCTAAATTACAATATACACTACCATGGTTAACCATGCTCCATATATGTGCAGACAACATGGTTCAACATTCTTCATTCTGCCATTAAAACTATAGACCAGTTACAGCCAATTTAATAGTTGATCTAGATAGATTATACAGAAAGTTGCTTTGCTATGGTACGAAAATTTCAGTCATTGTCGATGTATTCTCAAGTAATGGATGTAATAACACATGAATTCCCCTTCTTACTTAGCTAAAAAAATCAGGCAAGATGGATCTAGATCTATTAATGTTGATATTGGTAATTGGAACAGGCACATCCATTATGCTATACTATTGAATATGCCGAAATTCCATAGTCTGATGACCTAGAAATAAATATCTAATTTTCATTCTATTAGATATTTTCTGATTTGCAACAAATACAAACTAGCAGTCAAAAATTTATAGTGATAAGGATGGAGACACTGACTAACAAACTATACCCATGCGTCGAAGCAAGGTAGGATTGGGTCCCCATATGACTAAACAATTCGACGCGCTTTGCCCCAGCAATCTGTGGCCCCAAGGAATAGAACATGACAGGACTCCACTAGTATTTGTCCCAGTAAAATGGAGGGCCAGATTAGGGGACCCAACCGCATCATCTACGTTGTTGTGCATAGAGGGCCTACCCTGGCTTATTTCAAATAACAAGTAGCAATCAAATTTTTATATCCATTTTTCATCTATCTAAAGCAGAAAAAATCAAATAAAATTTCAATTTATAAAGACAGACACATAGTAGATACAATTCTTGGCTCAATTATAATTTGAACTTTTACTTTCATGCCCACAAAATAAGCCATGGTTCTTTACTTTGATAGGTTGCAAATATCTAAATTCTATTCTTTTTAGATTCTTTTTCAGAGCCATTACCTGTACTAAGTTGCAGTCTTCTCTGTAGCAAAAACCACCAAATCCACACAAATTATAAAGACAGATTACATCCCAATTACAATTATTGGCTGACTTATCACACACACACACACACACATGTATGCGTGTATTCCTTTGATTCTATATGCGTTAGAAGGGCTCATCCTCAAGTACCCAAAATCTCATTACCTTATCAAAATTAAAATAGGGAAAACAAAGCTAAAAGACATGTAACAATGACCAACCACATAAACTAAACACCCACATTCCAATAACAAATCTCCCCTCTATATTACTATACCCAACCCTTTCCCCTAAACCAGAAATAAATAAATAAAACATTATTAGCTCCCCATCTGATGTTCTTCCTTGAGGACTACAACATATATCTCTAATAAAACACCAATCCTACTAACAAAGACAATGTCATACATATATATAGTTACAAAAAACCAACTTACTAGACCAGGAGATGCAACCAACTTCTCTTAGATCCTTAGCGAAACCCTTCCAAGCATTGTTGATGTCTGAAGATGATGAGATGTAAAGGATCCGAGGTTCCTCTCAGAGCAAACAATCTTAATTAATCAGCCTTGTGAACAAAAATAATAGGCTGTAGTAGTGTTTGCAACTGACATGATCGCTCCGATCCGAACTCCTCCCATCGTTGTTCGACGCCAATTTCTTCCAACTGAAACCTAACTAAAGACTCCCAAAAAAAAAATTAATAATAAATAAGGAAGCTAATAATGATATCAATTTGATCATGAGTTAGATCAAATGAGTGATCGAAGACCCATAGTTGGAAAGATCAGGCCAAGCACCAACATTCATCGAATTCCAGTAAAGAGAGGAATCCAAGGAGTTGATCGCTTCTATTGGATTCTGATAAGGAACACTCAAATCCAACTTATTGTTCATAGATGGGTTTCTCTTTTCTTCCAATTTCACTTCTTTCATTATCGTCGTCATCGGATCACCTAATAAGGCCTGAAAATGATTAGTAGATTTAGTTTCCTTCAAATCTTCTAATTCCATAATCAAATTTCGGTGCTGAAAGCTCGAAGGAAACATAGAAGCCGTTGTTGTTGGAGTACTAGAAGTAGAAGATGAAGACCCAAAGAGCGAAAAGTTCGAAAGAAGCGAATTCGAAGTTATAACATCATGAATTTGAGTTGTAGAATTAAACCCAGATCTGTAATCCTCACCAATTGCACCACTAGTCATAGCTTCTGATGAAAAACCCATGCCCAAAGAATTGAATTGATGAGACTGAAAATCATACCCGGGATTGGGTACTCCATAAAACATGGAATTAACGTGGTTCAACGTCGTAGAGCCGTCGATCTGATTCGTAGAAGTAGTAGTAAGGGGAACTGATGAAGAATGATCAGATGAAGGCTTCTTGATCCTTTTATTCTTTCGACACCCTCCACCGACTGGAACGTTTCGTAACGTTCCGCCTTTAGTCCAATATCGCTTACAAGCCTTACAGAAGTGTCTAGGTTGAGATAAGCTGTAGTTGTTGTAGTAGCAAAACTTGGTGTTTGAAGAATCACAACGAGGGCATTTGGGTGATTGTTCTTTAGTTGGTTTCTCCATAATTCTAGCAGTTGGAGCCATTAACAAAGCATCACCTGTCTGCAAAAAGAGAGAAGAAAGAGAAAGTAAGAAAGAAAGAAATAAAGAGGAGAGAGAGAGAGAGAGAAAGAAAGAAAGAAGATGAGATGTTGCTTAAGTAAATATTACAACCCAATACTGCTTATATTCCCTTACAAGAGCTAAGAAACAAATGGGTCATGTTCTGTTAAATTATTGAGAGAGAGAGAGAGAGAGAGAAACCTGTGGCCATGGATTAGTAGTTGAAGAGATGGAGACACGTTCATAGTTACTCAACATTTTTGTTGTTCTCTAAAGGAATCGTCGAAAGTTGAAAAAATGGGTAAAGAGACAGAACAAGTGGCGACGTGAGTCCTTTGATGGGTTGAAATGGGAAAGATGGAGAGAGAATGAGAGAGAAGAGAAGACACACAAGAGGCTAACTGTTTGTTTCTTGGCTCTTACCATAGTTTTAAGACTCTAAAACAATAGTTAACTTGATTTATGACTCACGAGTTAACTCGGTCATATCAAATAATATAGATTCTAAAATTTGGAGATAATTTTTCAATATTCTAACACTAATAATTCTATTAAATTAAATATAATAACATAACTCAATTTAATTTCGAACTTGACTTAGTACATCTACGAGCTGGTCGAATTTTGCTATCTTTTTTTTGCCTCACTACTAGTCAATGTCACTGAAAGAAACATAGGACTAAAATCAATTAATACTTTATGATTATCCTCTGAATGATCAAAATAAGATATAAAAAAAATTTAAGATAAATTTTGTATTCTATTAATCTCTAATCTACTGATGCGGATGTGTGTACGGAATTATAGATGCTTATCATCAAGATACGAGTGAAAAGCATATGTGGTTATGTGTGCACCTCCACATCAATAGTAAATCGATGTCAATTGAAATGTCATTCCAACACCGCCCTACGTTTATGTAGTAAGGAATTAAGTTAGTCATGATAAGCCGACCTGGCAAAACATACGCGTTCTACACACTTCTGATCAACGGCTTTGTACCCTTGCCATTTCAATCACATACAGACCACGTATGTTTTGCCGTGTCAATTTATCATTAATCTCTTTGTTTTTTCTTTTTTCTTTCCAAACAAATATTTGTCATTAGACCTTTCCTTAAGATGTTTAGTTTTCACTTGGATGTGACTCGATTTGAGTAGATTGTACTTGACCTTAAGTTCAGGATTGCCTTGATTGACTCAGTAAATTGGTTAAAACCAGGTTCAAATCAAGGTTTGGTAACTTGAAATTAAAAAATGTTGAATCGAGTCAACTCGACCTAGTTTTAAAACTATTAATCTTTTACTTTCACGTGATGGGGTCCTAAACATACCAAATTACAAACGACAAGACCTTAAAAAGTTTCGAAAAACGAAACCAAGCAGTGAGGAGGATAGTGATACTGTCCTCCCACGTAAAACACTGTAGCAATGTCATTGAGATTCGTGTGGAGTGAATTAGGGGACCATCATTGGGATGATCTTACTAAGTTAGGTTATTATTGAAGGGAAAATATTAAAGTTACGTTGAAATTGACATCGTTTCCTACATTGCTGATGTTGATGTGTACATAATCATAGATGCTTTACCTCGGGATATGAATTAGAAGCAGTTATAATTATGTACACACCAATTAATGTGTGAAACGATGTCAATTGCAATGTCACTGCAAAATATACTATAAACTATATGAAAGCTCATATCTCTTGTGTTTTATTATAAAAGATTGAGAGCGAGAGAGACCTCTCACTGCCTAGGAAGAAAAAAAGAACAAAAACACAGAACACAGAGAGGAAGATCAGATGAATCTCACCAGGTTCAAGAAAGAACATTACAGGTTCCGCATCACTACGTAACATTCCTTTAATGTTCTTTTATAAATAAATATAAAAATGGGACGCAGTGAGACAACAAATCCTACTTGGCCTTCTCCCTTTGAAAAAATAAGAAAAGCAAACGAAGTTTGAGTTTCTCCATCGTAAGAAGGTTTGAGATGTTAAGAATACTATTAAGAATTTCCCAAGAACATGTAAAAAAAAAATTGGTACTAATCTATATAGAATCCATATTTTTTCTCTTGTTTCAATCATCTTATCAATGGAGAACCTCAAAACTCATTCGTGATTTAAAAACATTAATCCTTTGTATTAGGGGTGGAAATCTTAATACGATTAACGAACACAACTCGAAAACAACACGAAATTAATGGGTTTGTGTCATAATAGTATTATCCAATCTGACACAATTATTAAATTAGTTGAATATGGGTTAGGGGGTGTCAACCTGCTTAATCCGTTTTGACACCTTTAGTTATTCTATAATTAACATCTGATTTAAAATATATCAATTATTATTTAAGAAGTTTTGAAATTACCCATTTTTGTTGATAAAACTTAGTTTATGTTTGTGATACTTAATTTAAATAGGTAGATTTTGGTTTATGATTGTGTGACTTTATTTTTAGTAATGGTATTTTATTTTTTATGGTGGAAATGGAGCTTATTTATTTCAATAAAGATTAGAATTTTATTAAGCAAATTATACATGAGTTAGATTAGATATACATATTTATAAATGGGTTGGGTTTGGATTTAAATTTTTGACACAAGTATTAAATGCGCCAAGTTTGGTTAGAAAAAAGGTCATAGTACCCTTACCTCAACACAACACTACACGACTCGACCATTTGCCACTCCTACTTTGTATTATACTTGTCATAAGAGTAATGATATATATATGTATGTTGTTGATTATGTAGTGTCATATTTAGATTACAATGTTGATCCCAAGCTCGAAGATTGGCAATTAGTGTAAAAATCTACTTTTTCCTAACATGAATCTCAATCAGACATATCATCCCTCCCTCTCAAAAACATAATACTTAGATTTTGACAGAAAAGTGATTTCTTTAATTGATTCCAATTCTTTTAGTATAAGGCTTTGCTGGTGTTGTTGTTGTTGATACGAGTTTGATGCGAGCTCCTTGAATTTTAAAATAAACATATAAAAAAAGTCTACGGGGACATACAGGGGAGCAGCTAGTAAGGAGACAATGGGGGCAATTGCTCCGTATTTTCAAATATTTACATGCCCCATTTTCCCTCACGCCCATATCTACCTCCAATTCTTTTGTCCCCCTACCCCCACTCATATATTGAAAATGACATTGCCTTTTGATTGGGTATTCTCTCATAGACAAACTGAAAATTATCTAAATATCATTTTCTTCAACTTTCAATCAAAAACCTTTCAAGTTTTCTCCAAAATCACTCATTTTTATGCTCTTCAATTATACCATTAACTATAGTTTGCCCCTACTATAAGATAATCCTAGCTTAGCCCCTGATGATACATAAACAGCCACATAATCACATATGATGATCTAACAAGAGATATACGACAAAAGAATGACATTCATGATGTAAAAAATGTAAATTAGTACCAAATAGAAATTAAAAAAAAAAAAAAAAAAAATCAAAATATTACTTCCAACATTGATTCCCTTCTAATAACTACCTACCAAATAATAATAATTGAGGAAAAGAAATTCAATTCCCAACCAAATTAATAGTCAAAATGCTACATAGATCAAGATGATGATATATATAGTAGATGGTGGATTTATTGGAAGATTTAGAATAAATTTATGAACACCCACTTGTCATAAATCTATGTACTATGTTTCTCTTGATGAGGTTTGAAAAGAAACTAACAATAAGGCACCATGTGAGTGTCTGAATCTCATCCTTCACTTTATTCTCAAGAGCTGTTTTTATTTTTATATTTTTTCCCTTTGATTTGGAAAACCGTTAGAGATAGAAAAGTGAGAATGGTGTCAGACGTTTGGAATGAATGGGGCCCCATGTGATGGACATCAGCCTAGTTGTTGAGAAAAAGAAGATCAATAAAGCAAATATGAACACGGATTTTGTAGTCTCCCAAGGGATCCTCTCCTCTCATAATTATTCCTTCTTAATTATAATTCTAATCAACATTATTTTTTTTATTTCTTTAATAATATATTTTATTTTATTTTATTTTATTTATAACTACTAAGTGCAACAGCTATCCAGAATGACACGTGGCCCACATACATGAGTAAACTACACGTTATTTGATGAGATGATCCCAACCGTAGGATGTGTTGATTAACAATATTCAGCATTTATTTTCTTGTGTCCTTGTTGTGCTTATAGGTGTCAGTTAGATACCCTTTCAACAGATCCATTGTTTGGAAATTGTTTGGATGAAGACAACTCGGATTAGTCAACTTGGTTTGGAAGTTAATGTGAATTGCCCATCACATCGACTCATGTGAGATCCAATCTAATCTTTTGAAAATGGTGGTTGAGGTCAAGAAAATTTGAACAAGTTATTATTTTTTATTTAATTTTTTTTATATAATATGTGGAAGGATACAAATTGACTTTGGTCTAGATCATTCATTCGTACTGTCAACATATATCTCGAGACAGACACGTGATATGATTTGGGTAGAAGTCTATGTAATTAGAAAAAAAAAATTTATTTGGGAAGAATTCTTTCGTAACATGTAATTATTTTATTTTATATGGGTAAAAAAGATATTTTTAATTTAATTAGAATTAGGGATTAGGGTATTTTTTATTTAAAGATAGTTAAGATCATTGTAAAAGAGAGAGAATGAAGGAAGAGATCGACCGAGAAAAGGAGGTCATGTAAATCAAATTTATAGTGAAACAGCTCTCCAAGCCAATGGACATAAATATGTTTATCAAATCACGTAAAAAATCATTATCTTCTTTATTTTTTATGTTTTTTTTTTCTATTATTTTGGGGGTTTAAGAATAAAATCGTAATTGAGATCAATTTATCACAAAATCGACCTCTACATAATCTAAATATTTCTTAATAATTTGAATGTTTGTTATTCATAAAATTTTCAAATCTAATATAACTGGATTGACGCATCCCAAATGTGCATATGCACCATAAGAAAAGATATATAAAAAAAATACTCAAATGACATGGCATATATATGCACAAAATCATATAGTTTCCTCGAGATACATAATGAAAAATATATGGTTCTGTGCATGTTCCACGACAATTGATTATATTTGAGTTTTTTTTTTTTTTTTTTTTTTTTTTGAGTCAATTTATCATTTTTCGTAATCTCTCCTCCATAATAGAATAATCTGAAACACTTCAACTCATTGAGGAGAGGCCAACAAACCTACGTGCGCAAGCCAATAACAAGCATAGACCGTTACCTACCAAATGAGTCATCTTCATTTGTTGGTTTAAAAATGAAACAATGTCATATACAGGATTTGAAAACAATGAGTGGGTCTTTAATCTACGCATGTGAACAAGGAAAAAACTTTGAAGCAGCCATAAGCATCAAAGAGTTGAAGAACCATTCTCCTTTACATGACATGTGGCCCCTCCGTGGTCGTTTCAACTTTCAAAGACTTGAAATAATCGTTCTCTTATATACGACATGTGAGCCCTCCACCATTTGGTGATTATTTTAGGAGTTGTGATGAATGCATGTGATAAATCATACATGTTTTGTACGCGGTTGGCGTGACAAGAGCATAGAACCATAGATCTTTTTCTTCAGGACACACAAGGAAAAAGATCTCTGATTTTGTGCCCTTGCCATAACATTCGCGTACAGACCGTGTATGATTCATGCATTCATCATTATTCTTATTTTAGATAATACTTTTATATTATCAAACAAATAATGTCCTTTTATCCAAAACTTCTCTTATAGATTAATGAAAAATAACTTAACATCACTAGATTTTTCTTTTCGGAATATTGATTTTCTTCAATCTAGTGAATAGAAGATGATGATGATTATGACGAGTGCTTTAAGATCATTTTTCATTAGCCTATGCAAAAAAAACCAAGGTCAATGGGAATATCAAGTGAAAACATAGGAATGTTTCTCTACAAGAATTGTACTGGAGTGACATAAAAATTGACATTGTTTCACACATTGTTGATATGGAGTTATATACAAGTCATAGATGCTTCTCACTCTCGCCTCCATTAAAAACAACTATAGTTCCATACACACCTCCATGTTAGCATGATAACAATGTGTGAAACGATGTCAATTTTAATGTCACTCCCTCATTTTCTTTTTCAAAAATTTTGGAGTGGGCAAGCCGCTTCAAATTCGTACTCCATGAACGTGATGGGTCCCATTATTTACAATCACCATCCCTCGTATCACACATTGCCGATATGGAGGTGCATATAGAGCCATAGATGCTTCTCACTCATATCTCGATGGAATACAACTATAATTCCATACACACTTCTACATCACCAATGTGAAAAACGATGTCAATTTAATGTCACTCCACCATTTTTCTTCTCAAAAATTTTAGAGTCGGCAAGCCACTTCAAAGTCGTACTTCATGAACATGATGAGTCCCACTATTTACAATCACCATCCCTCGTATCACACATTGCCGATATGGAGGTGCTTAGAGAGCCATAGATGCTTCTTGCTCATATCTCGATGGAAAACAAGTATACTTCCATACATACTTCTACATCAACAATGTGTAAAACGTTGTCAATCTAATGTCACCCCACCATTTTCCTTGGAGTGGGCAAGCCGTTTTCAAAGTCGTACTCCATGAACGTGGTGGGTCCCACTATTTACAATCACCATCCCCACCATCAGTGGCTGAAAATCCATTTTGGAGAACAAGAAAGAAATCAAACAGTCAACTTCAGAGGAACTTGATGAGAGAGAAAGAGATAGAGAGAGAGTGTGTGGAGTTGGTGGAGGAGTGGGGACCAAAGCATAAAATCAATGCGAACCGTACACATCGAGGCTGACCAAATTGCCGGACAAAGATCTCACTCTCTATTATTTTATCATCAAAATAATTCTTCCCAAACCACTTCAAGTATTTGATTCACACCTTTGTTTGCATAATTGGTTTCGGATTTCAAATTTATACAATTTTTTTATTATTAAAATTAATTAATAGATACTACCTAAGATTGCATAATCTTATTTTATACCAACTAACAAATATTTATATTCTTAGATTTATTTAATTAATACATTAAAAGTCCAATTGACGACTTGAGGTCGACCGAAACACAAATAAATTGAATAAAATGTCACTCAAGTGATTGGTCATTTTTATATTTGGGAAATCAGTCTAACTTGTTGGATCCCATTATACATAGATTGAGACTTAAGGAATCAAAAATAAAACCATTAAATATTTTCGATTCCAATTTTCAAATCGATGGAATCAAAATCAAAACCATCAAAAGTTTTCTTTTTAAATGATTCTAATTCTCAATTATTATCATTAGTAACTCTAATCAATTCCAGTAAAAAAAGATTTAAAGTCGTCTTATTTTGAATCGATTCTAGTTACATGGATATCCATTGACATACTTAGATTGAGTTGTATTGGAAATAATTATTTTTTTTCTATTATAAAGCGAATAGATGCTATAATCATAAATTTTCATTTTTATATAAATAAAAATATTTAACTGTTTTTTTTTTTAAATCAATTCTTTTATAGTAAAAGATCACTAAAATCAAATCAATCTATATTAATTGATGCATTTTTATATAAATCAAAATATTTAATTAAAAAAAAAATCAATTCTTATATATTAAAATAATACCAAAATCAAATCAATCTATATTAATTGATGGACTTTTCTAGACTTAAGTGGCGTAGAGCATCAAACATACAATTGAGGTGGGAGAAAAAAAACGAGGGCGTCGACTTTTGTGAAAACTCAGTTCTTATGGAATTCCTAAGAATATTCTCTCATATTAGCTTTAAATTTGATGATCTACCTTGAACATATTTTGAGGTTAATGTTTTTTTTTTTTTTTTATCGATTCAATTGAAAGTAAAAAAAGGTCACTTGAATTTTGTAAGGAGTAATGATTTTCTGACACCCTCTCTGATATACGCCTTCATCAGAGAACAATAGATCATTTGTCTCGAGATACGTAAAATAATAAATCTTTTTCTTGTGTATCCCAAGAAAAATGATCTACGATTCTATGATGGGGGCATATATCAAAGGAGGGGAATCCTCTTATTAGATGATTTAGATTCCAGATGAGTAATTAAAGTGGCAGATTCCCAGGAAAAATCTCATTCGAATACCTTGAAATTGAAATTACTCCGACCCAAAATCTAAAATTATGGACACAAATCATTTTATTTTGGGGTCCACTTAATTCATGTTTTACTTCTGTTTTTTTATTTCAAAATAATTTAAAAAAAATGAATCATATTGGCTAAAATTTATTTGGGTAAAAAAAAGAGGTATAATCGGTTTAACAGGAACTCTAAAAATTGGATAATCATGTTTAATTTTGACTATGAGACCCATTCAATGATGAACATCAATATCATCATGATTGCTCTCATAGACAAATATAAAGGTCTATAGTAGCCTTCGTGATTGTTTTACCATGATTACCTAACATGTTAATCATGATTCCATCCTTTAAAGTTTCTCTCAAGGTTGTCTCCTTCTTGTTGGAGGTGTTCATTATGACCAACGACCATAATAGCCACGTGGCATTTGATGATTGGGTTGGCGCTGCAACAGCTAGATTGTGGTGCTTGAGGAGAAGTAAGTGTGAGGATATCTACCTCACATAAATATGATAAAAACAGCAAATCATAGAGCAATTTATTATATTAAATCAAATCAATTAAGAACTAATCATGAAATGGACTAATTATAGATTAAGACCTCAAAAATCAGAATTTTGAAATTTTCAAAAACCTCATATAAGACTAATAATTCTCATTTCCCATCTCATAAAAAATCTTTCGATCTATTTTCCTATTCCCTCTGGAATTATTTTAAGAGTCGTGATTTTTTAACTTGATGTGGTAAGGGCACAGAGTCATAGATCTGTTTCTTTGAGATACACAAGAAAAATGATCAACGATTTTGTGCCCTTACCACATCAGTCCAGTATAGACCGAGTGAAAATTTTTGAGTCAAAAAATCATTAACGTTATTTTAATATTAAATTTAGTAGAAACTGAACGATCGTATTAGGTCTAATACCTAAGAATTTTTTATTTTTTATTTTTTATTTTTAATTTATTTTAGAGACTTATGGGTGGATACCACCACTATGGTTTTATATTATTATTTGTATTATTTGATTATCTTAAGTGGGAGCATGTTAATTTCCTTAGCATAGACTTGAGTCTAGGAATGTTGGACTGGTATGATAAGTCTCTCCTTCTTTTATATTTAAAGTTTGAGGAAATCACAAGGAAGACCTAGTTTTGAAAATATTGATAAATAAGTCTAGAGGAGGACTTTGAAGGACCAGCTTTATTGAAATGGTTGTCTGCACAGTCCTTTTCACATTATCCAAGTGTCCAAAATCAGTATGTTTGTTAATTTTTAATAGATTATTATATGATGGTTTTTATTGAAAAAAATTATTTCTAAATCATAGATCTTGTCTAAGATAGGGATAGTTTTTTATTTTATAAAATAAATCTAATATGGTAATTTCATGTCAAACTAAAAATTGTATGGCATAAAAAGCATATATAATCCCTAGACTAATGATTTTCTGACTCGAAAATTTTCTCTTGATCTGTACTCAGTTGACGTGGAATTGCACAGAATCGTAGATCTTTTTTCGTGTGTATCCAGAAGAAAAAGAGATGTTTTATGCACTTGCCATGTCGACCCAGTGAAAATTTTCGAGTCAAAATATCAAGACTCACAATCCCTAACCTACACATGACACCCCCAAAACTCTGAGATTTGATAAATAACATACAAAAGAGAGATCGTCTTGTCCCATAATTCCCAAAACTCAACATAAACTCGTAGCCATGTATCCTGGAAAGATAATATATACAAAGAAATCTCGATGAATTTCCAAAAATGAGACTATTATAAGAACCAACCAACCAACGCGTACACCTTCAATTAGTATAGGGCTTGAATTGGAGTAGACCAAGGAATGGCGGATGGAAAGGATATGGGCAACGATGGTGAAAGCTATCTACTCCTCCGCCTATTAAATAAAAAAGGGAAATAATAAAAAGTATATGGATGCAATTCTATCCGTCCCTAACTAATACACTACTACAATAGAAATTAACTTTGACATTGGAATGTGATTTTCGGGCACTTATTGGAATTTCAAAGGTGATTGGACAAGAAAGCCGCAACGATGAATAATCTCCTTTTAGAGGTGCTTTGGATATTTTAAGAAAGAATAATGATTTTCTCCCCCCTCCCTTCTTCTGACATACACCCCCATCACAGAATCATAGATCTTTTGCCTCAAGATACGTAGAATCATAAAAAGGGGTGTAGGGGGGCATATGTTAGAGGGGGGGTGTTAGATTATCACGACTGTTTAAGAAATTATGAAACAAGTCTCACAAAGGAAGTTCAAAAAACATGGATTATTAATTTTTAAGTTTATCCTTGAAGGTAATTAGTTGATTAATAGGTCCAATGGTTGAGGCATAATTCTCTTAAAACCACTTATTTTGGTTTGTGGAGTCAGATGGTACTGGTGAGCAAGGAGTATTGTTCATCATTCCACAATTTTCATTGATCGAGCTCGATGCTAAGCTCGTTGTCGGTTGGGGGGGCGGGGTTCCCTTGTCTCGAAGGTGGGGATTCAATGATATAACCCCCAAACCAAATTTTTCCAAGGGTATTTTCATAATTTTACTACTATTTTGTATAACCTTAATTACGTTTCTTAGGGATACATATATTACGTTATTCAATGAAAGGATGTAATCTATACTAAAGATTTTTCTCCTCATAATCGATGAAGATCCATGGATGTCGCACCCTCTATGGCTCTGTAATGTCTTGTGGGGTATTTGTTGGGATCTCATGCACATCTATCGTGGACCTATAAGTAACACGGTTGAAGTTCTCCATCAAACAAACAGTTGAGATGTTAGGGATTCCCAAGGAAAAATGTACCCGAAGAGAAAATTTTAATAATCCAAAGGACTATACTGGTCTCTAAGAAATAAGCCTCGGCTGTGGATCGAGTCTAGAAAAATACTATATAATAAATCAACTTAATCCGTGACTTCTAACTAGAAGATTTGACAACTTTTCATCTCTGATTCCTAATTATTGACTTAATCAACCAAAAAAATTTATTTTTTCATACTCAAATCCTATGTTTATGTATCATTAATCAAACTTTGCATCATTAATCAAACTTTGTTTCATTTATTGATTTAATAAGAGATGTTTCGATTACCTTGGTGTTAATGGGCCAATTGATTGTGCAACAAACCATCCTTTGGAGGACATTTCAAACTTTCATTTTTTTTTTTTTTTTCGGATTCCGATGGGCTCACATCAAACAAGGAGAATTTTAAAACTTAAAAGGGTCCAGTCGATGTAATGGAATTCCAGCTATAATTCTCTTTGAGTTTTTCTCTTAAAGAGGACTAAAATCGAACATAATTACAAGTAAGATCCTCCACTAATTTAGACGATAAATCTCGAGGAATGTTAAAGAGAAGATCAAGAAAAAGAGAAACATTAGAAGAATTAACACAAGATTTGGCTAGAAAGTTAGTGGGGCATTTAACTTCCCTCCTATAGAATTCAAATGACCACAAAGCAAGAAAGATCTCCTCAACTCTTCGATTTGTCTACTTAAAAGATAAATTTCCAAGTTAGATCGCTCTTAGCTCCTTGTTGATGCATTGAATTATAAACTTTGGAATCTTCGAGTAGTGCCAATGTGACGATAACTTGCAACTCGATGTTGTCGATGTCGACGTATGTGTCTAGAAAATGAAAAGGCATACTTTTCTTTTTGTCTTGTATTTTAATTATAATCATCATCGATCAAAATATATATTTTGTGCTCGGATTTTTTTTTTCTCTTACAACTTAGTCCACCTTTTAAATTTTTGTCAAAATATTTTTTAATCTTTATATCTTTACAATAATTTAATGACATCGAATCAACTCATTTGAGTCCTCCAACCATATCTCTTATCAATACGTGTGTTGCTAGGCTAAAGACTTATTTCAAAATCATATCCTCTTATAATTACACATCTTATTACTTGTCAAGAGAATTTTATAAAATAAAAAAATAAAAAAAAGTAAAAATATTATATCAAATAAATATTATAAATATATTATTTTTTATGCATAATTGGATTTATCCAAGATTGTATCTATAATTTAAAAAATGAATAATAATAAAGTGACCTCAGGCTGGAACCTCATATCGCACTCCTTGACGTGAAAGTGGAATAGGAACCATAGATGCTTTTTCACTTGTATCTATGAAAAAGCATCTATGGTTCCTATCCCACTTTCACGTCAAGAAGTGCGATATGAGATTCCAGCTTGAGGTCACTCCAACACGACTCTTAAAAAATTTATTATCAATAACATTAATCCCTTTCGTTATAATAGAAAAGATGTTGTAACCCAAATTTTTTGGGAGAATCTATTTCAATAAGGACTTTTTGAGATCAAGTTACTTGTATAAGGACTTTTCCATGCAACTCTCACAAAATTTAGGTCCTTTTGATATTTCTAACTTTAAAAAAAATAAAATAAAATCTTTAATAATTCAAAAAAAAAATTTATTAGACTATAATTTCATACCAATTTTATATAAGATTATTAATATCGAAATGGGATGATTTTTACAGATGTATCACGAACACTCATATTCATGTGGGTCCCACAAATATGAGTAAGTATTAGTGATCATAGAAGTTTGCCAAGGGAGATCCTACCCCATGAAACAACCCAATTATTAGATGTATCCAAACCATCAAAACTACAAGATGGGTCACTAAAAACAATGTTGATAGATGCAAAGACTATATAGAGTTGTATGAGATGGAGATTTTTACTAGGTACTTTGGAGCCCAAAATCAAGGCCCAAAGTCCATTATGGAGACCTAAACCTTCAAGTTCAACTTAAACAGGCCCAATGGATTTTATTTGTGAGACCCACTTTCACCAATTGGGCCTCGACTATGGATCATGCTTTTCAAACCTAAATTCTCGTCTTGGTACCCATCAAGATTGAGTTGACTTGTTTGAGACATCTCATTTTTTTCTTTTTTTTTTCTTTTTTTTTTAGGAAGGTAATCATGAAGTTGGGTTCTAACAGAGTCGAAACCGATAATAATTATTTTTGTTTAAACTTATATTTATAGTTAAAATGATAATTTTTTCTATTATAAGTAAAATCAATAGATGAACAATCATGTCATATGACTTATATAAATCACAATATATTTAAATTATTAACAATTTATTATTTTCTGAAGAAAAAGAATCAAAACTGGTGGAATCGATCAAGTTCTTATAAACTTGGTCAAGATTTTCAAAATATTAATTATTAACATCTGAAATGAATCATTTTAATGATTGATTTACTTTTACTTTCTTGCTTAGTTGCCTATCCATCCATATATGAAAGATCAATTATATCAGGGGGATGTCTCGCAAAATTAGCCTAAGCCCTAAAACCAACTTAATTTGAAATTTTCATTTTTTTGTCATGTATTTTAAGTTAAAAAAGAATAAAATGTGTGTGTGTGTTTTTTTTTTTTTTTTTTGCAAATTTTATGTCTTTTATGAATTTTTATAAAACTTGACTGAAAAAAATTATATTGTAACTTGTTGTATGTTGTAAAGTGTAAAGTGTAAAGTTGTAAGTTGTAACACAAGTTCGACTTTGAAGTGACCATGCTCCAAAATTTTGGAGAAATCCACCTTTTTAGTGACAAATGTCCTTTTCATCTTTAACAAAATACTAATATGCCTCTATATATTTATTTAAAATACCACCTTAATTTTTCAAACTGATGATTTGTTTCTTGACTTTGGTCTTCTTTTATAAATCAATGGAACAATAACCTCTATGCCCTCATCATCACCACCATTAGGGGTGTCAATGGATAGTCGAAAATTCGAATCCAATTCGATTTCAAATTCAAAAAATCGGATATCATCCGAAAATTTCGTATATTGGATTTGAATTCAGATAGTTTTATATATTCGAATCCTTTTTGGATATGGATTCATATATTAACAGTTCAAATTTGATAATATCCGATTCGAAATAATAAATAATATATATTATTTTATTTATTTATTTTTATATAAATAATATAATATATTTTATTTTATTTTATACATAGTATAATATATAATAGGTTTCTTTTTTAATAATGAAAAATCAATTTGATAAGGAATAATTGTATTTTTTTTTTTTTTTTAAATATGCAAATCATTCGAATTCCAATCAAATTCGAATTCGGATAGAATTTTTGAACATCTGTCAGATTCGAATTCGGGTTCGAATTCAGATGTTACTGTATCCGAATCGATAAGCATCCGTTGACAGTCCTAACCACCATCATCACTTTTCATCACTATCATGTTACCAAATTTTGGTTTTGTTTTGAAATGAGACAGATAATACACGTATAAAGCATATGCCTCATATTTTCCATTTATCGCATTTTCGACCAAATTTTTGCAACCCAAAATCGAATAGAACTTGAATTTTTCACATATCAAATTTTTACCGCATTCCAAATTGCTAACAAATCATCAGATAAACAATCGATTGGCTATTTTGGAACCACAGATCCTGCAGTCCCACACAAGAAAGTTAGAGAAATTTGTGTTTTTTTCATCCAAGCCGAAAGTTGGATATTGTACCCAAAGATTCTCTAGGCCCACAAAAATGTCAATAGTTATTGGGCTGGGTTAACCCAATTCAGATTTAGGGCCAAGCTTGAGTACTTGTAGGTCTAGTCAAACTTGGACATCGGCATTTTATTAGGTCCACCCAACTATTTAAATGGGCTGGGCTTAGATTAGAATTTTAAGCCTAATTAGAATGAGATCCTTCAGGGCTGAGGCCCTCTCTGAGTGGAGTGGGGATTGAAAAGCACAGGTTCAAGAAATTGATATCTTTTGGGTTGTCAATGGGCGGGTTCGAAGCGAGCTTTGTTGAATCCTAACCTCACCCTAAAGCGGAGGGTTATACTTAAAATTAGCCCTAAATTACTATTAAGCCTAAATACGTTAGGTAGGAATCTGGCCCCATGGTTTAAAATCTGGTTTCGATCCATTATTTCGATTTTTTTCAAAAATTGAAACATTACCAAAACAATCTCGAAACATTCGAGACATTCAAAACATTAAATGAATATATTTTTATTAAAAAATCTTTTAATTGAGACTATGGTCAAGGGTATATCACCAGATTGAAACACAGGGGTATCTAAAAATTGATCGAAATCTTATTATTTCGATTTGGATGTTGTTTCATCTCGGTCAATTAAAATCCTAAAATATTTTGTATGAAAGAGGATGAAATTTTAAACCATGCATGGTCCTAATAGACCTAGATTGGGCTCAGATTGATTGAAATTTAAAAATATTAAATTCATTCAAATTTTGAAATCATTTGTGTTTTTATATTAGCTTTCAACAAAGTTGAGTCCAATCTATATTCTAATTGGAAAAAATGATTATACATAAAAATAAACTTTTAACTGAGTGTCTAGAATAGTGGTCAGGGCCTCTCTCCAAAAGGGAGAAATCTTGAGTTCAAATCCCCTTGTGGGCTACTCACATGGATTTCTCCTGACTTACCTGATATGTGTGATTTGTTGGGTATCACATATGCCTAAGGGATTTGGGTGAGATATGGTGCTCTAAGAGGCTAGTTGTCTCCCTTTCCAAGTCGGGCCTGGACCCCCCTCCATCCTCTAAACAAAACAAAAACAAAAAAAATATTTTTTTATCTAAAATATGTTTTCATTATTTTTTTAAATATAAAAATATACATTAATCTATAAATAATATCTATATAATAAAACACAATTGAGTTAGAACAATTGTGTGTAACACAAACGTCCAATCAACTACAGTGTTGTGGGAGACAAATCTAACTAAGACAAATCTCCCATCATCTACAATTCTATGTGTTAAACCTCCCATCAAGTTATAGTGTCATGGGACCTACTTTATTTGTTTTATTCTTCACCTCCTCTAATTTTACTACATTTCTCTTTTACACCTTTAATAAACTTTATTATTTTTCATCTTTTACCTTTTAATCTCAATTTTTGAATAATGCCTCTCAACTCAATTTTTTTCATTTTTACCCCCTTTAACCCGAAAAAAGATGCCCCCTCTAACTTTATGACATTTTTTTTCTTTTTACCCATTTAATCCATTTTATTATTTTGCATCTCTTACCCTTTTAATCTCAATTTTTTTAATAATACTCTTACTATCAAACTATAATTTCTTGAACCTACTTTATTTATTTATTCTTTACCTCCCCTAACTTTACTATATTTCATCATTTACCTCTTTTAATCCACTTTATTATTTTTCAGCTTTTATCCTTTTAATATCATTTTTTTATAACAATTTGATGGGTTAAAAACTCCCATCAAACTATAGTTTCATGAGACTCACTTTATTCTCTCTTCTTCGAATTTTCTTATATTTTCTCTCTATCCTTTTAATTTATTTGAGTATTTTTCATATTTTATCTCTTTAATCTCAATTTTTTTAATAATATCTCTCAAATTTTATTTTTTTTTTTCACTTTTACCTCATTAATCCGAAAGAGGACGTCCCTCTTCTAACTTTACTATCTTTTCTCTTTTACTCATTTTCATCTCTTACTCTTTTAATCTCATTTTTTTTTTAATAACACCCATTTTTAGGATTCACTTTATTTTATTTATTTTTCATATCTCCTATCTTTACTATTATTTTTTCTTTTACCCTTTAATCTCTTTTTTTTCTTTTTTTTTCTTTTACCCCTTAACCCAAGAGAGGATGCCCGTGCCAATATAAATTATACTAGAGGACCGAATAAGATTTAACACCATTAGGCCCTAACTTGGCTTGGATTTAATGGGTTGATAAATTTTGAGTCCGACCCTACTCTTCAGGTCCAAGATCAAACCCCAAACCCTTCCTTTTTTAGACATACTGGATTGGGTTAATAGATTAATAGGTTAATAGGCTAATGAGCTCAATTAATAGTGTTAGGACATAAGATTAAGGCTCTGAGCCCCTAACTATTCCTTTTTCTATCGGATTAAGTCAAATGAGAAAGTTAATGGGCTCAATTGACAACCCTATTAAAAAAAGAGAGATATTGTTGCCACATCAACTTTTGTTAATGCCACACCAATTCCAATATAAATAGGGTTGGGGTGGTGTTAGCAAAAGTTGGTGTGGCAATATCATTTAAAAAAAAATCCTTATTCTTTTTTTTCAAAATCAGTCATCTTAAATATCTTCCACAATGATGGTCATGATGATGATATGACAACTGTGGTGGTGGTGGCGGTGACGGTGATGTCGTTTCATTAGTAAAGACCAAGGTCAAAGGGCACATAATAAATTTCAAAAGAGAAGGATGTTTCTTAAATATTGATAAAATCAGGGACTGAAAAAGAATAATCCACGTGTCAATTCTGTCGCGCATGCCAAAAAAACAGATATAAAAATGTGTCCACAAAACTTTGTACGGATAAAATTATTCCACGTGGCAAACAGTAAAATCCCAATACTTAACTCCCAACTAACTCCCAGAAGTAGAAAAACAAAATTAATAAAAGAAAATTTAATAAAAAAATCCACACAAGCTTCCAAGAGCTAAGCACCTTTTTAGATCTTATCGCTCCATCACTCACTCTCTCCCACTCTGTACCGACATGGCGGAAATGGAGATTGTGGTCCTCACACACTCTTCTCCTCCTTTTTCAACTTTTTCTCTCCTACAAATCTCTATCTCTCTTCGATCTCCAATTTTCTCTGATATTGGAGACTATGAGGGGAGAGAGAGAAAGAGCTCAAGATTTGAAGTATAGATTGAAGGAGAAGACGAAGAGAGAAGGATTAGTTGTTGAAGAAGATGGAGAAGATGAGGAGGAGGAGGAGGAGGACTGGTTAGGTTCTGGGGAGGATGATAAGAAGAGGAGGACTTTAAGGAGATCTTCAACTGGAAATGGAGGTGGAGGAGTTTCTCTTTCTCCTCCTAAGTGTCAAGTTGAGAAGTGTACGGTTGTTCTGAGTGAGGCGAAGAAGTATCATCGAAGGCATAAGGTTTGTGAGATTCACTTCAAGGCCTCGTTTGTTATTGTTGCAGGAATTCGTCAACGATTCTGTCAACAATGCAGCAGGTTTGATTTTTTATTTTTTTCTTAAATTTATGTTTAGGTTTCATCGTTTAATTCTGGTTAGATTAAGTTAATTTGATTCTGTGGGATTTTTTTATTTTTTTACGTTGTTGTTGATCTGCTTTAATTATTGTGTCTGTGAAGTTGGATTTTTTTTTTTTTTTCTAAATTGGGGTTTGCTTATTAGAATTTGGTTTTCATGAGCTTAAGCTGACTGAGTTGTTACTGAACATAAATCGAAGAGGATAGTAATATAATTCTACCTTACGTAAGAAGAATTTTAGCTGAATTAAAAGGTTCTTGTCGATTTCAATTTGCTAGCACACAGGGGCGGAGCTAGTAAACTAAGTAGCCAGTGGGGGCAATTGCCCCCACAGAACTTTGAGATACTTTCAACTAATTACAAGCCCCCATTTGTCCCCACTCCCTCACTTCCCTCCTTATTTGGAGTAACAAGTGATCCACAATTTCTTCAGCTCTCCTACACGTACAACAAATGATTGGGCCACTGACTCCTAGCCTTCTCAACTGATCCGCAGTCAAGATTCTCCCCCGGGCAGCTGCCCACACAAAGAATGTTATTCTAGAAGGAACCCTAGGACCTCAAACCACGACATGAGGAATCGAGGTGGACTGAGCTGTCGAGGTTAAATGATGGTAAAAGTTACTTACTGTAAACAGCCCTGAATATTCGCCAACCCAAAACCTTCCATCCTCCCTCCCTGCACTAAACTCCACTCCAGAAATCTGATGAATTAAGAAAGCTGCATCCGGAATTTCCCAGCCATTGAGAGCTCTACAAAACCCAACGTCCCAATCCCCGTGATCTTGACCCCTACACTCCAACACCGAATAAAATTCTCTCCTTGAAATAGAGTATAAGCCCAGAAAATTATCTTTCAAAGGTCGATCTCCACACCACATGTCTTCCCAAAATTTAACCCTAGCACCCCTCCCCACTTAAAATCTCACCCTTTTCTTGATCTCCAATATAGATCTCCCCTCAAACTTTAGTGTGTCCTACTTCCATAGTTTAATTTTGGCCTTGAGTACTTATTTGCAAGTTTAGTTTTTTGAGATTTCTATGCAAGTATGTTTTTCAGCCATGTTTGTGAGTCAATTTGGATGCTAAAAGATTATTACATGTGATTAATGGTCAAGAAAAATCAATGAAATCCTTGATCGATCTCCTTCACCATGCATCCAGTTCTGCTTGGAATGGTCTCTAATGAAGCAGGATTTTCTGCACACACCCCCCAAGTTTAGTGTTTCCTAGTTCCATAGTTAAATTTTGGCCATTTTTTTTATGTTATTATTATCAAGAAGCCTGTTTTTAATGAGATCAGTAACTTGGTGCTGGTGGGAATTGAATCCGGATCTATGGTATCATCGCCCATAAATTTTACCAACTAAGCTAGCTGGCACTTGCAATGTTGGCCTTAGTTACTTATTTATATGTTTAGTGTTTTGGTAAAATGGGATTTTCCACATACATCTTTCCCCCTCACAGCTTTGTGTTTCGTAGTTCCATACATAGTCACAAAATTCTCTGAAATTTTCAAAAAATTGTATAATTCTCCTTATAAGAGACTAGTCAATTAGTTCAACAAATTAATCAATGATGTATCAATTGATTGCGAAATGTGGTAAATTTTGTACCCTTCAACCTCAAAATTTATGTTCCTTAAACATTCAAATCTCAAGAACAAGATGGGATTTTTTTAGGGGGGTTGAAGCACATGGATTTGGGTAAGAAAACCAAAAACATCGGTTTATATTTCCTGAAATTTTCACTATTTTTTTAACAGAACTTTTACAAATTTATTTGAATTAACCAAATTGAAGCCCCAATCAAATTATTATCGAATCCAAACTTTGTTGCTATGGTTCCATAATTAAATGTTGCCCTTGGTTGCTTATTTGTATGTTAAGTTTTTCGATATATATTTTTGCAAGTGTTTTTTCGGTCCATGGTCATTAATTTTGCTGCTAAAATATTATTACACATCCTCCCAATGAATGATGTTCAAGAAAATTCACCAAAAATGTTGATCTCCTTCTTCATTCCTCTAGTTTTATCTGCTTTGAGCTGTCACACCCTCGCCAGTGCGCCACTGGCTGGATCCGTGGCTTTAGATGTGTGTGTGGCACGTGGGAGTGGGGTGAAATGGCAGGGAAGGAGGTGAAACTACGTCCCACATTGGTTAGGAACCATTCAAGATCCTGGTCTATAAATGAGACTTGGACCATACATTGTAACAACACTTTTCCTTGCAAGGGGAAGAACAAAGCCATGAGTGGGCCTTAGCCCCCAAAGTAGACAATATTGTTACAGTGTGTGGGTTCCTGCCATTACAGGAACGGTCTCTAATAATTTCGTATGCAGGTTCCATGAGCTATCAGAGTTTGATGAATCAAAGAGGAGTTGTCGTAGTCGTTTGGCCGGACACAATGAGCGGCGGAGGAAGAACTCTTCTGAATCTACCCACGGAGAAGGGTCAAGCCGCAAAGGGACAGGTCCAATCATTGCAAGCAGACTGACCAAAGTGGGGGGATGCTGATAACTCTCTCTCCCTACAAACATTTCCAGATCAGATAAGATCTAACTGTTTGCTCTCTCTCTTCTGTCATTTTAGAGCTAAAGGAAGTATAGTTATGCTTATGTATTGAATAAACATAGTTAAATATTAGCTAAATGTAATAACAGTGTAGTATCCATCTCATGGTGTGCTCCATCGATAGTAGTTGACGGTATGTAAGGACTAATCCTATCATCACCAAAACCTAATCCCAAAACTTTTGGGTAAATATTACTATATGTGGGTCAGTTTTAATAAGGTTAGTGTTTCTGCATATTGGGTATTTGGGTTTATGATTTTAACCACCCGTTCTTCCTTCTCGCATGATGAATTTTTTACATTTTATCACAAAGGATGATTTTTTGCTTTGAGACCATATGCTTAGACTGTAGGTGTTCCCAAGAGCTTCATGACTTGATGTGGAAGAAGCGATAGCCACAACACCTAGGTGTAATCGCAAGGTTTACTTCACTCGTCAGTCAAAGGCGTATAAACCTGATACTGCTCAGAGAAACCATAGCTTCACAAGGGCTGGCCATCTCATCATGGATAATCATTTTGGATATTCAAGGGATTTTTTTTGCACTCCAATCGTGCAATTTATAAATATATTTTTTTAATTCGACCCAAAGATTAAAAATAGTAGTTGGGAGATGAAATATTTCGAAGCTAAAAAAAAAAAAAATGGAGAACCCTAACTTAGTCCTCCATTTTGGAGGATGAAAACTTGATTCTCCAGTTGGAGAACCTAAAAGTGACTTTCGCTCTTTAAAACTACAGTTGAGAGGGGAGGGTGACTGGGATTAAGGTTGTCAACGGATGCTTATTGGTTCTTCATCTCATATCCAAATTTGAATTTGAATCCGATAGATGTTCTAAAATTCTATCCGTATTTGTATTCGATTAGAATTTGAATAATTTGTTAATTTTTCTTTATCCAACTGATTTTTTATTATTAAAAAAAAATTATTATATATTATATTATTTATATAAAAAATTAATTAAATAAAATAACATATATTATATATTTTTTCGAATCAGATATTATCAGATTCAAAATGTTAACATCCAAATCCATATCGGAATATATAAAACTATCCGAATTTGAATTTGATATTTTAAATTTTCGGATAGTATTCGATTTTTTGAATTTGAATTTTCAACTATCCATTGACACCCCTAATTGGGATGGGGTATGTGTTGGAAATTGAAATTGATATAATTGCTCTTTTTGGTGCGTTAAAAAGAACGGGAGAAAGATCCAAAAATGATTATTAGCTGATAAAAATGGTGAAGCAAAATAATTGGTGCATCATCAATTACTGTCAAAATTAAGATCTTAGTATATGTTTGACAATACGAGAAATTAGGAGAAAATTGAAATTCCATGGAAAATGATAATTTTCCAATGAGACTCCTCAAAAACTTTAAATTTGCATGGAAAACAATTTGCAAAACACCCCTGATTTTTTTTCATTAATTACATATCATTTTCTTACCCCCCCTCCACCTTGGAAAACGATTTGCTAGCACACGGAAAATCAAACAAAATCAATATTTGTTTTATAAATAAAATAAAACAAACAAATGTACACACACACACAAAAATGAAAGCAAATAAAATCATAATTTTATTTATAAAAGAAATATTTAAATTATTAAAAATTAAATATTTTTATAAATTAAAATTAAAATTATCTAAATCAATCCCTGTTCTTTTTTTATTATAAATTTCTGATTGAATAATTAATCTTAAATTATATCAAGATTTGTTTTATAAATAAAGATAGAGTGCTGTTATTGGCACCCCAAACTTTATTGATTACATATCAAATAAAAAAAATAAAAATAAAAAAGAGTAAAAGTTGGGGTGCATTGCTGGACTTGATCTATTTTTTTTATTTAGGATTTTATACGAGTCTAAACATAATTATAAACAACTACTAAAATTGTTTGAATGAGTTTTATAATGTTAAGATTATAATTTGAGCCAAAACCTTTGTAATGTTTGAAGAATGCATTTTAATCTTTAATTGAAGTGTGGTAAATAATTTAAAAAATTGGAGTGTAATAATTCAAATCTTTCCCCCAAAAAAAAAAATTTTACTATTTTTTCTTTTTTTTGTACAATAATTACAAAAGTCAAATTAAATAATGTTTTTCTGAGTTTTTATGCAATTCAAATAACAAAAATAATTTTCCATGAAAATTTTCATGTTATGCCCAAACAATAAAAAAAAGATTTTCCTGACAAATGATTTGGTAATTAATTTTTTCTCTGCAATCAAACATGCCCTTAGACACAAATAGTATGAAAGAACTAACAATCAAAGCAAACTTTGACGTTGATGAAGGCATTAGGAAAAAAATTTGGAGGTTTAAATATCATTCATTATCAAAGTGATAATGAAGGTTATGTATCATTATTGATGAGAAAATAAATTATAAGATCTAAAATTTAAGACCAAAGTGATAAATTTCAACCATTCATCATCCTCATCATCATCATCAGAACCTTATCCCCAAAAAAAAAAAAAAAAAAAAAAATTGGGAATGACAAATCTCAACCATCCATCTTAATCAATCTAGACTTACCTTCTAATAATGTTTAAAATACCTATAATTTTGTTACTCTTACTACAGTTCTGAGACGGGAAATAAATATCTTTATCCAACTCAACCTTGGGCATGAAATGCTCAACCCGAACCCAACACAAGTCAGGCTGGTTGGGTTTTTCGGGGTGGCCAGGTTAATTCACTCCTCGTTGATACTTGGTAAGTTAGTATTGAATATTGATAAGGGTTTATGTAAAGATGATTGGCATCTAAAAGAACTTAAAAATGTGTTTCAAAATTTTATATACATAAACTTATAAGCAAGGATAAGAAGTTTAACTAAAATAATCATGTTTATTGTTTATAGCAATTTTCAATGAAAGAAATTTTTTAAAATTGTTAAACATAATCATTGCATGACAATATGGAATTACACTTAAACAAAAGCATTAATAACAAAGAAATTATTTATTTAATGAAAATAATCACACATTATTTTTTATATATAGAAAACACAAAAGCATACACGTTAAATACTTTCAAAATATAATACCTGTGCCCTGAACCCAAGCTAACTATTTCCAGACCTGACCCATGATCAGGTTCAACCCAACGGGTTCAGGTTTGGCTCACCCAAGTTGCAGCCCTATAGTTAGCCAATGCAAGACATCTAGCAATCCACGAATTTTTAGGATAAGATTTTGATAATGATGACAATATCAAGTTGAAAAGTTGCAGACATTTGCAAATTTTCCTCCTTAGATACCTTAAAAGAGAACATTTTCACAAGAAAATCGTTTTACTTAGAAACATGGATTTCATAAGTTTCATTGCAAAAAAGTAAAATAGAGTATCTAATAAAAATAGGGCAGAATTTAATGTAAAATTCAACCTCAAAATTTTCTAACCAGAATTCATTTATTTAAAAATATTTCTAAGGAGTCATAATAAACCCAACCCTTTTATTCAGGTCTGAATCACTGGTATCCAACCGATTGGTACCACAACTTACTGACAAATATGTCGAAGTATTAGGGTTCACCATCAGGAATTTGGGATGGATTGATACGGAAATGGAGAAAATGTCATGTAAACTTAAATTTGTAAATTCTATGTATTTATCTAACTCGCCTGCACCCTCAAATTGATTCGCAATAGCTTTAAATAGGAGTTTGGAAAGAACAATGCTGCATCAGAAATTGGATTGACCTGTCTTCAGTTGTATATATTTATATACACCTCCCCCCTTCAGAAACAGAACATAATCAACTTGAGTTTCCTGACTTCGACGCCTTCAGCCGATATGCCAGAACCTGGAAAAGGCATAGAAGGACAGAATGCAAAAACATGAGCATGAGACGAGTTGAAACTAACTATATCTGATTTTATTTCAGGAACAGAGATCTCACCAGATGGCCCTGGCTAGAAGTGCAATTAGCTTGAAGCCCCGCCAAAGTTTCTTGTGCTTCCAATATTTGTTGCTCATCTTTGCAAGGATCAGCATTGGGAATTGGTTCACCCATGGAGGTCGATGGGTTGAGCATGGATTCATGGTTTTCAGGGGTAAAATGAGGCTCATTTATTACTACCATTTCAATGTCTTCCGCTTGCACCGACGTCTCAAGAGCAACATACTGCACACAATACGTGCATCAGTAACACAACTTTGAATAAAAGCAAAGGAATCCAAAAAAAAACTTAGGGTTAGTATGGTTATGAGGGAAAATCGGGAGGAAAATGCAATTCGCTAGTGTTTGATTGCATTTTTTGTAGGAAAATCATTTTCCCCGAGAAACCAAGTTTTCATCTGAACACACACTCCTAGCAATCAAACAGAATTGGAAAACGCTGTCATCTTCCCACATGCAATCAAACAAAGGCAAACATTCTCTAGGGAAATCATTTTCCAAGAACCATTCTCAAGCAATCGGTTTTCTCAAGAAAATCGTGAAAACGATTTTCTGGGCAATTATACAGACCCTTGGTACAAGTTTAAAATATCATATTGATTGAATTTTTCTGTTAATGAAAAAACCGATACATACTCGACACATTCCCGAAACAATAAATGTTTTGTGGTCAATGTATCGTATCAGTCTCAACTAATACCGATACGTATTGACCGATGCATTCCAATATTTTAAACCAAGGCTTAGAATACCAAAGTTAGAACAAGATAAATAAGGTGATGGAAGAGGAATTTTACTCCACATAGTTGCCGAACTGACAATGTCGGCCGGCAGCAAAGATACGGACGCAACAAATTTGGTATACTTTGTTCATCCAAAGAAACAAGTGTGAGATGTACGTCCAACTGAATACAGGATCCAGAAGAGTCGGCCCGTAATGTCAGTGAAGTGCAAATGAAATCAAAGAAGCAAATAATCCATAAGACTAATGTTATATACCTTGTCATTTTCCTCCAAGATTCGGAGGTAATCTATCAACTTGGCTAGACGGCTGTTCCTTCCATTCTTACCATTGCTACCACTTAAACTGCCATATCGGGTATGACTCCGTGCACCTCCCTTGCCCCATGCAAGCATTTCTATGTTCCCGACAAAGCCAGGAGACGCACCCGTGCTTTCTCTGCTAACTTCTAAATCATCATTTTCATCGAAGCCTCCATCGGCATTGGGAGAAGGCTGAGAGGACCTCGATCCTGGCCATCTCTTGCACCTTTTATGCTTGACATCCGAACAGCGCTCATCAGCAGAAGATGAATCTCTACCTCCGTCGTTACCATTTCCATCGTCATCATCATCGGATCCTTGAGGATCAGTGCCTCGACTGTTTCTACTACTTCTCCCTCGTCGATACTGCCCCTGTGATCTTCTCATAAATGCAGCTACAGCTTTGGCTGTGGTGCGTCTCTTACCAAGTGCTTCAGATTGTCGTCGAACAGTCTGGGCAATAGATGCTTGGATCTGTCCAACAAAACCTAAAATAAGGAACTGAAGCAACAGAGGCTTCATAGGTACATGGGTAGATTGTGTGTAAATGTGCCTGCGCGTGTGTGTATCTAAGATGAGAGACTGAAGCAACAGAAGCTTTACAGGTACATGTATGTATGTAAATGCACATGTTCTTGCATGGATGGGTTGTGAATTTTGGGCCCTCAAAACAAAGGATAGCCTTACGAACACATCAATGCCAACTGGTTTCTGAAAAGGTTCTTGACCAAAAAGGTTAGAATCATCAATATTTCAAATTTTGACACGTAAAACGAAGGGCTAATGTTACATTAGGATTCTTGAATCTCTGGGTTTATAACAATGAATGCCTTTTTCCCATTGGTTTTTGTGAAGCTTCTTGAAAAACAGGCGAGTCAACTTAACCCCAAGGAGTTGGCCTAGTGGCAAGCCAAGCCTTGATAAGCTCCTCAGGAAGGATAGGTCAAGTATTCAAAACCCCACAAAGCAATGAATTCCTTGGGGCCACCCTTCAAGGTTCGGTTGACCCTCAACTCAACCAGTTGCACATAGGACTTTCCAAGAGGGTCATGCGTGTGACTGTGGGATTAGTCTCACCCAAAGGGTGGGGATATCGACGATCAATGTTTTCAGAGGCATGTGAGGCTTACGCCTCGAGGTGCGCCTCGAGATGAGGCTTATTAAAAACGCATAAGGCGTAAGGTTAAAACCCTAAAGCAGCTCAGGCCTACTCCTCAAACCATGAAGAACATAAAAGGCATACGCCTCAAACCATGAAGCATATAAAAGGCATACGCCTCACATAATTTTTTTTAAATAAAATTTATTCATCATTCTTCTTATTCTTAGTATGCAATATAATTGGAAAAAATAGGCATGAAGTTGAATACAAAATAGTAATTTATACAAAGAAAATCGTTGAGTTAAGTTGGTATTTAGTATTATACAGATGAAATTATTGGAAAAAATTTATTTAATTGTAGTTTTACAGTAAATATAAAAAATTATTTATCGTAGAGACTTTCAACTATTCAAAAAATATTTCTAATTCGCTAAAATAGAAATATTTAATAATATAAAGTGATAATATTTTATATTATTATTTATTGTAATGATAAAAACTTGAAATTCGATTGTGTGGATTGTTATATTACTTATTTAAAATATCATGCATGTGAGGCTTACGCCTCAAGGCTCTGGCAATCACTGCGCCTTGCCTCACGCCTTAGCTTCTGAAAACATTGCCCACGATAAGCAAAAAAAAATAAAACAGAAAGTTTGAGTCAACTTTTTATATGAATTTTGAGATGAGTCGTCAATTGGAATAGGGAATTATCACTTATCAAAAAACAAAAATACGTGATTATGTAAAAATGATGATGAATGCATGTTTGTGTGTAAGCATAAATATGTGTATTCTTACCATCTTATTGCGAGTCTTTTCCTCTTCACGAAAAGCCAGTTCCTGCAGCCAGAGATTCACAGCCAAAATGAGCTAATTAAAATGCAAAACCACAGTAAATAATGTTCCAATATGAAATAAATTTAAGTAGAATATAGATGATGCGATTCACTTACTACCTCCTCCTCATACTTGTCAATGTCCGGATATAAAGCTGCAATTAGGGCATCATAATTTGGATCATCTCTCAAAGAACGTCGACTTGCACAATGTGTGCGGCAAGCAGGACACTCATTGTTCCTGGGAAAAAATTTGATTAGAGTCTCATTAAGAAAGATTAATAGCTCACAGATCCACCGTATAAACTGCCATGCCAACCTAGGTTACTCAAATCCAATATGGACATGGGGACAACATCTACATTAATTCTGAAGTATCCAATATGGATCCAAAACCTATTTTGAAAGAATCCGGGAAACATAACTGTGAACTATTTATAAGATTAGTCATTGCAGTGGGTCAAGATATAATGAGTATGAAGTTGTGAATCAAGTAAAGAAAAGGCTCGGATACTTTTCAACGTACCCAAGCCGCATTGATTTGTCAATACATTCCCTACAGAAACGATGAAGGCATTCCATTACAGTTCTCGTCTTCCGAATAATACCTAGAGACATGAAAGAAGTAATGAGTAAAACAAAAGTTATTCTTTCATAGAAAAACAGTATACAATGTGTAAGTCAGATCTTCAACAAACCCAGTGAAGCTGACTCATCAGCAATGCTACTAATATTGATCAGACTTTTAAGGAAAATAATAAGAAATAGAAATCCATCAACCCCAATATTTTCAGAAGTTGCAAACAACACAACAATATATTTACCAACATAATAACACAAACAAAAAGTAACAACAATAAAAAAGATAGTATATAATGCAAATAAAAATGTGGGCCAGATAACAAGTGAGGACCATATTAAATGAGGGGATGGTTCTATGTTGTTCATATAAGCAAGAGGCAATTTAGCCTATACTGGATCATTGAAAGTTCCTTCAACAGTAGTATATATTTTAAGTAAGACAAGATTAGGTGTCTTTATTTAATAAAAAGAATAATAGATTGTATACTCTGATAACAAATGAATTATACAGTGTACATGCATAGAATCTTCTCTTACTAAAAAACGGCGGAACTGGAATAGTTATGTACTGTACAGGAATCCAATCTATCACAACCTGACTTAGATCATCATAAGTACCTGTCCCCTTTGCACAGCAGCATCAACAACCACATGGCTGACACTACCAAATCAGTTGGATAGGAGTTCAAAACGCCCACTTTTTGAACTTCTTAATCATTTTCTGGATCATTTTGAAGTTATTACAAAAGTGTTTCAAACTATCTAACTACAAAACAGCATTCTTTAGCTCTCAATGTGTTTCACAAGGGTGGAGCCACTAAGGGACAAGTGGGGCTATATAGCCCCTGCTGACTTTTTGGGGGAAAAAAACCTATGATTAATAGCCCCCTACATTTTAACTGCTACTAGAGATACTCC
Organism: Akebia trifoliata; assembly: GCF_017979445.1. Classification (NCBI taxonomy): domain Eukaryota; kingdom Viridiplantae; phylum Streptophyta; class Magnoliopsida; order Ranunculales; family Lardizabalaceae; genus Akebia; species Akebia trifoliata. The sequence continues at coordinate 6,767,248 of NC_141387.1, forward strand.
ATGTATTATTGAAATTGACGACTTGCAGCTCCCTCTAAAGTTAAAGAGAGAAAGAGGTTTACCGGAAAGACTTCACTGTTGCCTGTTGAATTTTTGTTACAAAAACTCCCTTGACAACTCCAAGGGAACCTTACTTTACCAAGTTTGTTATCCAACAAACCCTAAGAGCGGGATCCGCATTCTTTTAAAAGACTTAATAGCTATAAATACGCTCATTCTTTAAATCAAATACCTATTATATCCTCTCTCCTCTCAATATCATATATCGCTCCCAAAATCATGACTGAACCGACACAGCCACATTGGCAATCTAATGCCAAAACCTTCTAGATTTCATGATAAAACTCATATTTAATATAATATAATATATATATATATATATATATAGATGGGTTTGATTCATGGTTTTAGGAGAGAATAAATATTGAGAAGAGAGAGAAGATATAATAGGAATTTGATTTAAAGCCACAAGGATATAATAGTTATTTAATATTTTAAAATAATGTGGGCCCCACTCCAAAGTTTGTTAGGTAACAAACTTGATAAAATAGGATTCCCTTAAGAGTTCTCAGAAAGGGAGTTTTTGTAATAAACATGCAATGGCGAGGTTTGCCTAGTAAATCTCTCCAAGAAACGGTGATTTTGTCCTCTCCCTCCCCCTTCAGGTTTTGATTTATATTAAAGATACCCCTATGTTTTTCAAACCGATGAAATATAGTCCTTGGTCTTGAGCCCTCAATCTTCTCAAACACTAATGTACAATTACTTGAGATTCCTCACCTTTAGTTTTTATTAACCTTTCTAAAAAAAATCGGTAAGTTATTGTGTTCAGGGGAAGAGGAGACCAAATTGTGGAAGAGTTTACCTATTATTACAGTTTTAAGTAGGCATTCAACTTGGTTCAATTTGGGGACAAATTGGATCGATTCCTCTAAATAACAACCAACCTTGTTGGTTCCACTAAATAAGAACCAGAACCGAACCAAAATGCCAATGGAACCAAACCAACCCAGACCAAACTAACATCGGTTTGGTTTGGTGTGTTTTGGTTTGGTTCTATGGGTTGCCAATAATCGATAAACCTGCTTGGAAACAACATACTTTTAATGGGGGGAAAAATGAATAATAAACATAGATTTTCATATAATAAATCATTAATTTATCCATAAAAAAGTCAGTAATATGTCTTAACTCTTAAAATAATTTATAATAAATTAATATATATAATTACTACATAAAGGTTTGGTTCTCGGCTTGGTTCGGTTCTATACAAGCTTTGAACCGAGAACCGAACCAAATTGATCTTTTCTCTATTTTCTTAACCCAAAACCAAACCGCAACTTGTTCCAAACCAACCCAAAGATATCGGTTTGGTTCAGTTCTCGGTTTGAACTGGACCAAGTTGCGCCCGTAGCTTTAAGTGTCGTTGGCATAATATCTAATCACATGTTGCCATGGTAAGGCATTTCTTACCATTTTAGCCGTCAAAAGAGATTGTTTTGAGCTTTTAATTTCTTCACATCCAATCCCTCGGGGATATCAAGCCTAGGCCAAAAATAAATAAATTAAGTCCAAACACCTATGATTTTAGTGGGAATCTTATATCACTCTTATAGGGATTATTGGCCAACCTTCGATTACATTGACGAATACAACATTCACTTTGTGAATCAACTAATACAACCAACCACAATACAATACACCACCCGAGCAACTACCCAACACCCGAGAAAGCTGAATAATGCCAGGAAGTTACCAAGCAACTCCAAGTGAATAACCCAACCACGACTATCTAACCAACTACCGATGAACTAATCAACAACCGAACGAGACTGAATCCAAGCGAGTGAATGAACGAGTCAGGGGTTTGTAAAGAGCAAAGGACTATAAACAACACTACCCGGAATAGGAGTGTTGGCTTATGAGTTTGAGTTTGAGCTGGAAGACGAGTCGAAGAAGTCAAAGGAGCAGGAAGAGGCATAATAGCCATCAACCGGAAGCAGTGCAGAAATAGGAGGAGAGCTTGTCTCAGCAAGTGATTGGGATTGCCGACGAGGAAATAGTTGCCAGAAAAAGAAACCAAGATTATCAGCCGATTATAGTTAGACTTAGCCCTCGCTGACCAAAAATCCTTGCTCCGCCCCTGGCCTATACACATGCCAATAAGGATAGAGTAGACATAGGAATAGCTTTATATGGCAATGTATCCATAGACTGGCACGATCTCACAAATCTAAAGATCCCCAGATTGAAGAATGAGTATTGGATAGGTTCATGCCTATGCACTGAATTTACTAGGGGACGAGAGCCATTTACTTGCATTCCTCCTAGCACTACCAAGCTCTAGTCTCAATGTCTTTACAGCAGCTGAGCAGCCTTTCCTCAAGTTCATAGTCTTTCTAGATCATCCATAACAAAGGAGCCTCCCTCAACAGGAAAGCAGCCAGAGGCCATAACACATCCTTCACATAACAGATTCACTTTGAAGTTGTCTTATTCGCTCAACCACTAATCGGAATACGTACAAGATACCAAAGGGGACGATATCTCAAAATCAACTGTCTAAAGCTTCAATTGAGACTTCATACCAAAACACACGAATGACCTGACTTGAAAAACATTCAAACCTTGATCAAAGTACCAGCTTTCATTGAATATTTAAGAGAATCAAATCAATCAACTACAAAAATAACCTATTTTAATGGTTTATAAAATCCAACTGTCAAACGAATCTTTCTGTTATCCAAAGTGTATCTACTGCAAGGAATTGAGCAACATTAAAATTCCTTTTTTTTCCATTTTTAGAGAAATTACTTACCAAAAAGAAATATAAATTAATAAGGAACATTGATGGCCACTGCTGCTTCCTACACCTTGTCACCCTATGGACCATCAGTTTTGTGCCTTTAGAATAAAAAAATCATCGGAAGATTACTGGTTGACCTTCAAAATTTGTCCACCACCTCCAGTACATAATATATGTTGTCCACCATCATACGTATATCTCCAATTCTTAGACATTTGACTTCATAAGTCGAACCACATGGCCCAGATGACTATTTTATTCCAATGTGTTCTTCTGTCTTCACTGGCATCTGTCCATATCAATGATGGTTTCCATTTAACTGTTCTTATAGTGGGACCCCAACTAATTTTAATCCCTTTGGCAGATCCTCTGTCATGTACCCAGATTTATCTATTAACAATCTCTTTGTCATTCAAATTGAAGACCAAGGCTTCAATATATCATTCTTACCATAGAGATGCCTTGTGCAATATGGAGAAAAAAAAGGCAGCAGATTGGAACATATCACAAGATTGGCAATTTATAACTGGAAAATATACACCCATTTATCTGCGATGTATGATAACAATTCCACTACTCCTTTTAGGTAGGGGAGTTATAAATGGTTATCCTCCACTGGTGTTTCGGGGTCAGTACCTGTTTGTGATCTTACTTGATTGTAACCTCACGGGAATTGATCCCATTCATGAACTCCATGTAGTTGTACCTTTCCCCAATTTGAGGAAATTTATAGAATTAAGATATTCCAGTACGGCAGTGCTAGAACAGACTCATAATAGAGATATATTACTTTTTTTGTAGATAAATTTCCTTAGCATGGTTGAGATAACCAGCAAAAGAAAAGATACACAAAGTGGAAAAGCAACAAAACAGAAGCAACGACAACAACTACAACAACAACAAATCACCCCAGAAATAATACACACCCTATCCCAGCAAACAAGAAAATCCTCAAAGAAGACCCCTTTGAACTCTTTGAAGGTGTTACACCAGAAAAAGAGAAAACCCGGAATAGAGATGATAACTTCATGAGTTGCTCGCTCCGTTCCCTCAAAGAGATGTTACTCTTCCAGAAACAAATAGATAAAACTCTTGAAAGTATGAAGCTCAACAGTTGGACAAAAATTCAGTTGGAAGTAGTCATCATCAGCATCGAATCCTTGTTCCAAGTTTTTCTTTGTTCTTCCTCTTTTTTCTCTTTTTTTGGATCAATGGCCTTATCCCAACTATTTTGGGGCTAGCTGCATGAATCTTGTTCCCTAAAGCCGCCTTTGACCTATACTATTGCACACAAATGTAGATAGTAACAGCAAGCACTACTAATTGGACAGAAACCCAAAGACATGGGGACTGACGTGGCTGCATGATACACAAAAAATAAATGCTATGAGTCTATGACAGACCTGGCGCAGACAAGATACACACCAACCAGAGCATGAAGTCTGACAAGACAAGACATGCCCAAAGGGTGCTAACAGTTGGAAAACAACTAAAGGAGACTTGCACTATCAAATTGATGTTGATATGCCCCACTTGCCTTGTACAAAGAGTGACTTGACGCACGTGTCACAATGATACTATAAATATGGGACCATGTAATAGCTAAAGGCATTCATTGTAGTCACTGCTGTCTTATATTCAACCTCGTTGTTAAGTTGGTTCCCCCAAAACCCATGTATGTTGAAGGTATTAGTTTATCTATGTAAACAGCCTCAAAAGATTCCTAGTCTCTCTATCTCTACGGATACATATTGGCTTCCTTTTCAGCGACTTCTACCTCTAAGTTTTTATTCTTCTCATCCATTGCAAAGTCCAATAGTGATATACCTTTTTCTTCAAGGACCTTCTGGATTATTGCTACACAAACAAATTTCTTTACGAGTTACTTTTGCATATTTGAAACCTTATGACCTCTTTGTGCACTTTTTAACACAATTTATTATCTAGTTCCACAATAGAAATGTTTCTACTTTCAAGTTTCATTTTCCTCCTCCTATCAATTTGTTCTTGCAGGATGCCATTTTAGGTTCTACCCTCCTTTAATTTTCCTTTTTTTCTTTCTTTCCTCCTTTCTCTTCGGTATTGTATCATTGCAGAATAAGGAGTTTATGAGCAACCAGAAACTTCTTGGCAAGTGATTTCCACTCTAAGAAAGCTTCGTAACTGACAGAAAGCAGCCAATAAATCAGCTAAATATAAATTAATTTTCTTCATTAACTTCTAAAAGAACTAGCATACAGGGGTACAGACCTGGACCTGGATATCAGCTTTCAAAAACTCTTCTATACACTTAAACTTGTTAAAACATGAAACAGATACTTGGAAAGACTTCTATAACATTGACTCATTGGATTTTCCTATTCTTAATTTAGCATCCACATCAAAGACTGTCAGCTGGACTAATTTTTTACTCCAATGAAAAGGATCCTGATTCATGTTAGGGGATGGCACAGTTTGTCCACCAGGTGCCAACCCTGATGTATTCCTCCTTTATCCAGCTTAGGACCAGCGATGTAGTGTAGGAAACATTACATAGGTGGAGTTATTTTCTTAATACTAATTAACTTTCGGAATCATAAGTCCTACAACATTCCAACGAAATAAATCAGAAAAATAAATAAATAAATAAAAGCTTCTCGACGCCTAGACTTCAACAAAAATAGAAACTGGATAAATTTGGAAATTGTCTAGATGTAAAAGTAGAAACTACGAATAAACTAAAATTAGGAACTTTTGGACCTCAAACAATATATGCTGGAAGCTTCTCTTATGGCCCATTGCATATGGATCATGGCCCCAAAGAAGACCTCAGCTGTGCCAGGTTGATTGATCTAAATATCCAATTAGACCCCAGTCAAGGCTAGATTTCTGCCCCATTTTCAGTAATTTGGCTATAGTGTCAAATCCTCCCAAATCAAAAGGATTTTGATCACGGTTCTAGAGATTTAACAATGAACTCGGCCAACCAATCCATCTCGATTACAAATTAGCAAGGATTGTAATCGAATCATTAAGAGAGAAGATATATAAAAAAAATACACTAACATCATGAGGGCTACCTCCCTTCTTAATTAGGTATAAATTACAAGGGCTAATTTAAGTATTTAACCATCAATACTAGATGGCATACTTAAATAATGGATACATGTTATTTTCCTCTGCTACAAAAATAATGTAGACATGAACAAACAGTACTCCCGTCAAGGTAATGCATAGGAATTTATAACTTCTTCCTTGTCAAGCTTGGTTTTAAGACACTCAAAGTCTGAACTGTCTGGCACCAAAGCCAAGTTGAATTGGATGATCCGGGCCTTAGCCAATGTGATTCAAAAGCAAGGCAAAGCCCAAGTCAAGGCCAAGTCAAAGATGATAAAAAAGGTGAGTCATGGCTGACTAAAACCAAGTATTGAGACATGTTTTTTGACCAGCTCATTGATGCGTTTGTGAAGCATGATCAAGCCATTGGAGCCCTTCCACAATTGAGGGGTGCCCCTCCCCACTAAAATTCCCTATCGATGAGGTTTCACATCTAAAAATTATGAAATAAGAAGGTAGAATACAAGCAAAAGTGAAATAGACAACAATTGACATAGTTTTGGTTTTAGACATCAGGATACGCATCTCAACTTATGTTGATGCAGATTAAGCAAAAGACCCAAGTGAGGATGGGTCTCTCAAAGTAAGTAAAGTGATCCAAAGAATACATAAATTCCATAAGAGTAGTGTTCTAATGGTTGCCTTATCCATCTCGAGTAATTACACCTTGGAAATAAGTATCTGAGGGTATTTTTGGTATAAAAAATGGAGGCATTTTTGGTAGGAAATTCAATTTTCAAGATGTGTTTAATGCAGCTTAACATGTGCCCTTAGGGCACATGTTAACAAAACCCAACAAAAAATAAGAAAGCCCTATAAATCACAACCAAAAACAATACATTGTCATCCATAGACAAGAGGATTTCAGATCACTCATTACTTATATCTGAAATGTTCTTCCATTGCATGAGACACATACCTCCACTGGTGGCGGTGAGTTGGAGATAAGATATGTTCCATCTTACATTATGATGTGTGCATGGTTATATATATGGTACTTAGTTGCACGGAGCAAGAGTGAATGCGGATTAGAGGAAGCAGCTGTTGCAAACGAGTTATATGTAAACTAATTTAGGAAGTGGTAGCAAGTGTGAGATTCTGGGAGGAAGTGGTAGCAAGTGTGAGATTCTGGGAGCAACGAGGGACATAGGATAGAAGGTTCCGGCAACTAAGGTATGTTACAGAGATGTTTTACTATTCTGATTTGACACTACATTATTTACAAGATATACTTATTAAAATAATATCTCACTGTCAAAAATGATGTAAGAGGAATGAAAAATAATTATCCTTCCCTGTTAAATACATTCACCACTAAGATATTTTTTACTAGCAAAATCATTATTGATGTCTAATCTTAGCAAGAAACTATCCAAATGATCATACCTAGGCAAATTGGGCATTGTACTTCTTTGCGTATTTCTGATAATTTTACCGTTATAAATCTGCAAACAAACAGCATGCAATAAACAACGTTGGTACATTATATATAAAATTATTGGCATAAACGTGAATGACACAAAATGCAATGAGGTCGACAAGAGAAATAAAATGTACACAAGCTTTTAGCAGAAATAGCCAATATTTCCTCATATCCAACCTGTACATAACTCAATTTTCTGCATTTCATATGCTGCCAGTACAGACATCATGGTGTGCATGAGTGTGTAGATGTGTTATGTCAAGGACCTTGCAATATTTTATTTTATTTTTAGTACTTTTAGTTTTGATAAGTAGTCTTACAACCAATCAATATGTAATCAATAAGGCTCCTCTAAGCCTCCATATCCATAACTTTTTCATCCACCAAATTGATTAGCACTTGAACGCATTGAAACCATCCATGAATTTTGCTAGATCAATTGTGATTTGTGAATATTTCTTCTGAATGTTGAAGCCCACATATATAACCCAAGGACCTCCAAAGCACTGTACCAATATGAAAAAGGTTGACACGAAGTTGTATCAACAAATCATAAATCATCCAGAGAACTCAGCCGATCTCCATTTCTCACTTTACAAAATATGTCCTTCCGAGAACTACGGGAATACTTTAGTGGTACCTTTCCAAAATTAACCCAATAAAAAGAGGATATATCATTGCAATCCTATCCAGATTTGCTGCACCTTCATTTAACGCTACCCTATAGCTAACAATCTCTTCTCATGCAAAGCCCATATATTTATGACCAAAAAACTTTGAAGTGGCCATCCTGCTTCAAAAAGTAGGGGCATGAAATAAATACAAAAAAACCACATGTAAAATTACAAGGAGGTTTCCTCCAAAATTTTGAAGTGACCACCCCGCTTCAAAGTTGGACTCTATTATGACATCTTCGATTATCTCAATAAAGCTTATTGACTTCCTTGAGATGCCTCTTACCAAGACCTCCAACTACCTAGGTTTCCACATTGGATTTATAACCTCACTTTTGAGTTGAAGTACATAGAAGAACTTCTTATTGTCTCACTTGAGCACAAATAGCTAAATATAAAAATTAGTATCACGAATTGAAAGCCCATGCCAGACATGAGTAAGCCAAAGTAGATATTTTTCAATTCTCATTAAAAAGTGGTGAAAAAAGAAAAGGTATAAATGAGCTCTTGGCGGCACAGTAATCAAGTTCAGATTTGGCAATTATTCGGCGACGAGGGTACAATTCGGCTAATTTGGATAAGTTCCATTTCCGGAAAGTTTCTTAAAATAATCGGGAAAATTTTGGGGATTATATAAATGATGTTTTTGGGTTTCTAATCAAAATTCATCATCTTCAACCACTCAAGAAGTGCATATTGTTTTTTTTTTTTTTTAATAAATATTTAAAAAAAAATTAGAGGGAGGCCGTGGCCTCCAAAACAAGAATACAAGAAACCAAAAAAAAAAGAAAAAAAAGAAAAAAAAACAAAGGGCCAAAACTGCCCAACCCGACTAAGAAGCACAAAGTGAGTTCCACTTGAACACAAAATCCTCAAAAGATACACCCTTTAAGTCATTGCTCAGCTTTTATCAATAATGAAGAAGGCCCAAGATTCTTTAGAATCACGTCTTGCGTGGAATTCTCATTTTCCTGTAACACCCTGCCTCTCTTTTCAAAGCCCCCAACAAACAGCAAATGAAAGGATGGCCTATAAATATCTCTTATCACTTGAGAAAGGTTTGTTAGTCCACCCAAGGAAAAGAGGAAAAAACTAAATCAGAAAATACCCAATACAAGTGGAACAAGGAAAGGAACTGAACCCAAATAACGAAAGAAAAAGGAAAATAAAAGTGTATATTGTTCTTGAAATTTGAAGGTTGACGAAGATAAAATTGAGGTTGAAGGAAAAAAATGTTACATTATTTTGCAATTAATAGATAAATCACATATTAATTCATCAATTTAATTGGCTGGTCCCTTATTTGGAAAAGAGCCGTGATTTTCTCACTCAAGTATTGTAATTGGTCTGACGTGGCAAGGGTACAGAAATGTTGATCGGTTTTTTCGGGATGCTTCGGGATACACTAGAAACTGATAAACAGTTCTGTGCCCTTGCCACGTCGGACCAAGTGAAAATACTCGAATCAGAAAATCATTAGGCTTTGGAAAATTTTATAAATTTTTGGAAAACATTGAATAATTTTGTGACTATACTTAGCGGAAAGATAATAAAGAAAAACAGAAATGGTCATTCATTCCTTGTAATTGGCGTGCATGTTTATGTATCAGTTTGCATCAAAATCAAATATATTGCTGAAGAATCTACATGGACCAAATATAACTTCGAATCACACAATAAGTTGATTTTTCAAATAAAAAGTAGAAAAAATTTAGAGAACAACAAATCGGTTTGATGAACTACAATTATGGCAACTTCGATTCATTATTTGAGTTCTGATGGATTTATAAACGCCGCTAAAACATTTCTCAAACACTGATTATAAGGAAAAAAAATAAAAAGAACTTAATTAATAAATCAGGAAGTATAGCTGCGAGTATAGAACCAAACATGCAACCAATGTTTCTGCAGAGAATCACAAAGAAGAGTTAAAGCGTCGAAAGAATCAACACGATCAGTAAGATCCAAACATAGAGATTCAATTAACACAAGAAATCAAGAATCTCCTTCTCCGATAGATGAAACAGAGGAAATTCTGTATTATAAGATGGAGAGAAAGATCGAAATAAACAAGAATGAAAGATAAAAACAACAGATTGTAATAATAATGGAAGGATCTAAAGACCAAAAAAATGGAGAAAAAACGTACTCGTCAGAATCTCCGCTGCTTGAGGAATCGCTTCCATCTGAATCTGAAAAAGCAAACCAGAGCAATAGAGAAAGATCAGACAACAAGAGAAATCAAACTTAGATGATGAGATCAAACATCTTCTACAGAGACACGTACCTCCTCCTTCACCTTCACCTTCACCTTCACCTTCTCCTTCTCCTTCTCCTTCTCCATCTTCGTCTGGTTCTTCTTCGTCTGGTTCCTGTTCTCGCTCTTCTTCATCATCATCTTCTTCTTCTTGAAAGTGGTGGCGTTGCTGAGAATCCTCGTCCAGATTCTCAGAAGAGCGCTTCTGTGCCGGCATTGCAGAGAAATTTACGCCACACAGACACACACGCACAAGAAGAGCTCTCCCTCTCCTTGTTTTTGCGTGTGTTTAGACTTTATAGAGAGAGAGAGAGAGAGAGTCGAGTGTGGCTTCTTTTACAGGGAGAGAGAGGTTGGAATTTGGGAGGGGAGTCGTCTAAGTTTGATGCGAGACGTTCTCATCAAATAATATATGAAGGTCGTACAAACCAGCCACCGTTCCACATTTTTACCTCAGTCATATAAATATAAATATAAATTTGCTGTTCTATTTATATAAAATACTTGATGTTATCCCATGATATCATCTCGATCTATCACTCTTTAATCATCAAATTTTATTTTTTAATCATACATGATACTTAAATCAATCACCAATCGAACTATTATAAGGGACACGTGTCGTATTATGCAAGCTATTCTTTTATTTCTTGATGAAAGCTCAACGCATCAAACTTGGATTTCCTTTCAGTGTGGCTGGTCGGTGGGTCAACAAAATGCCACGTGGCATAAAATGGGATGCCACCTGACGTTGGTTAGGAACGGAACACCGTCCTGGATACCTACTCTAAAATAAATATGACGGCGAAAAAGCACGTGCACTTGTTATCCTTCTTCTTCTCGTGTCCTTCACTTTACATGGACCGTCAGATTAAGGGTAATCTCGTAATTTCAAACTTTGTAATTTTGGATCTGGTAATAAGTTGGCAGCCTTTTCTACTGGCTACCTGAAATGAAAGTATCATCATATCCTGAGATGGTAATTCTTACATCCAACCATTTACATGATTTCTGAGATTTGTGTGGTGTGAATCTCGAGAAGAATTTTTCCGATAATGAAAAAAATAAATAAAGGAATAATGATTTTTTGACACCACATGACTGTAGATCATTTGCCTCGGGATATGCAGTATCATAAATCTTTTTCATATGTATCCCAAGACAAATGATCTACAATTGTGTGATGGGGCGCATGTCAGAGGGGGACGTCAGATTATCACGACTCTAAATAAAAATAGGCATCAAACGAAATCATCATATTATATCCTAAAAAGGCATGATTTCAATACAAAACAAGAGAGACCTAACAACTAACTTTCATGTCACGACTCGTATATCTATAACAATAGCGAAAACGACTAAGACATATAAAATCCTCTAGTTGAAATCAATACTTTTTCAAAATTAGAGTATTGATGAAGATTTAAGAGTGTACATTCCATCAAAATGATCGAAGAAGGTGGAAATTAGTCACACTATCTTGTACCACTCATCTGAAAATGTTGGGGTGATTTTTAATCCCACGTACACGTATGGCTTAAGTAATAAAATTGCATGTGATGCACAAAGCACGTAGGTTCACAATGGTTACAGTTTCATTTGCTCTACTAGTAAGGATTAGGTTGTAACATCAAGATCGCGCATTTAATCTTATCACATATTTGAGGAGTTACTTGGTAGCAGTCATTTTTCAAAAGAATAATGATTTTCTAACGCCCCCTCTGACATACGTCCCTGGCATGGTATGTGCTAGAATCATAGATTATTTTTCTCTCGATACACAATTGCACATATTTATGGCGATGTACAATTTTGTATCATGAGGGGAAAAATCTATGATTCTAGCCCATGCCACGACAGGGGACATATGTCATAGGGGGCTTCAATAAATTACGCCTTTTTTCAAAACTAGTTCCCTAAATAGGATATCACGTATAAGTTATATAAAAAATCTAAGAATAGTGTAAGTGGAGACTTTTTTATAGTTATACACTTGAAATCATAGGGAACAAGTGCACATTTATATGCACATCCTGTACCGTTAAAGTTAAAACTCAAAGGTAAAATGTGATTTTCAAAGATGCGTGTGCCTATTGATGTGAGCACCCTCTTTGGAGTTAAGAGGGTAAAAGAGGAAAATCAATCAAGTGGAAAGGGCATTCTTGAAAATGAAGAAAAGATGAAAGCCAATAAAATTTAAAAAATATATCTCAATATACACAACGGTATTAAATTCCAACCCATCTTTAGGTGGGGAAGGAAGTGAGATCCATTGTTGTGTTTTATATATGGACTAAAGTTGCTCGTGTCATAGGTTAAAGGGGTAAAATAGGAAAAATAATGAAATTTAAAGGATATTATTGGAAAAAGGTGTAGAAGAGGAAGTGAAATAAATTTAGAGGGGTGTTATTGAAAAAATAAAGGAGAAAAGGGAAAATAATAAAATTGGAGGGGTATTCTTGAAAATTGTTAAAAGAGAAAATGTAATAAAGTCAAAAAGATAATCTTGGGAAATAATAGAAGAGGAAAAGAAAAAAGTAAAAGTTATCCATGAGATTCATAGTAAGATTAAATCTCAACTCTCTTTATGTGGGAGATAAAGGGAGTGGGGTCCACCATTTTTTTTAATATATAGATTATAGTTTGCTCAAGCATCTTCTTCGATTTTAGGGATAGAAGAGGATAACGATAATAAAGTTATAAAGATATTATTGGAAAAATATGTAGTTTAGGAAAGATTATAAAGTTGGAGGCTATTCTGGATAAAGATGGTAAAAAAGGAAATAATAAAATTGGAAAGATATTCTTAGAAAGGAAGAAAAGAGGAAAGAAATTCAAGATGTACAATATGAGGTCACTCCAAAACAACTCATAGATTATGGTTTGCTCGGATATCCTTTTTGGGTTAAGAGATAGAATAGGAAAGGTAATAAAATTCGAATGGTTTTATTAAAAAATGTATAATATAGGAGAGCTAATAAAGTTGGAAAGTTATTCATAGTAAAGATGGCAAAAAAGGAAAAAATGAAATTAGAAATATATTATTGGAAAGGAAGAGAAGAGAAAATGTTTTAAAGTTAAAAGTAGTCCTCGAGATTTAAAAGGAGATTAAATCTCAATCAATTTTTATGTGGAGGGCTAAAGGGAGTGGGGTCCACAACCCGATCCATGACTTGTGAGTCAGGATGTAGATCCAAATATAAAGGGTCAGAAAAATTATAAATCCTTTACGATATAAAATATATATGTGATTTTTTTTATTTTGATTTTTTTGTAAAAATATTTTATAGTTAACACTTGAAAAAAAAAAAAAAAACTTTCTATAATAGTCAATACTAGTAGTAAACATAGCAATCCAAAATATATGATTTATTCAATTACTGAGACATCTCGAAATTGTGCATTCTCTAAATTATTAGGGGCCGTGTGGATACAAGAGCCAGAAGTACTTAAAACATAAGTACTCCCAGAAGTATTTTTTGAAGTACAGTCTGAAATAGCTAGATACTTGTTGTACGTTTGGATGCAAAATCTGAGAAGTACTGTCAGAAGTACTTCTCACAGAGTTTTGTGTTTGAAAACTATTCTAAATTCTGTTAAAATGATCAGAATACCCTTATATGTAATAATTATTGTTTTTTTAACATTATAACTCAATAACTTATGCTAAAAAAAAAGTAACAATTACTGTTTTTATTAAATAAAAACATTATAACATAATTTTAAACTCAAAATATACTTATTCTTATCTTTAAAAAAAATTCGACAAAACCTCCCCTAAATATTAGACATATGAAAAATAAAATATGTATAAAAACATGACAACTATCATATAATAAAACATATATCATCATACATAAAAACCATACGTAATAATCACACCAACATATGTAAAATGAAAAAAAAACATTCATAAACAAAATATATGTATGGATGATATGAATATGGGTTTGAGTGATTTATTATTATAATTTAATATGAAATTTGATGATATAATATGGGAGCACCATTTAATCGAAACGATTACATAGCCTTAATCCTAGCTCGATTATTTCCCAATTTGTTTCCTCTACTGAATTTGTCCAATAAAAAGCAAACAATTTAACATCATTTAATTAAAGTTTGTTAAACTAAACATGTTGTTTCCATGATTTGACACAAAAAATTTATTGGCCAACGATGTTGGACATTGAATTTTCACAAAATGCTGAAAAATGTCTTTATCTTCCCATCCCAGCCGTTTGTTTGAAAATTTTCTTTTGAGATGCATATATGATCAACACAAGAGATAGTGAAAGTAGATATGATAAACTTTTAATAACAGATGACATGGATGGATTAATTTAGTCGACCCCAAATCTTTAGAATAAAACTTTGGTGGTGATAATGACGATGATGATGTCTAAAATGAAATGAGAGGATAGGAATTTAGTCAGGTGGGCCAATTTAGTTATTGGCCAACGATGTTGGACATTGAATTTTCACAAAATGCTGAAAAATGTCTTTATCTTCCCATCCCAGCCGTTTGTTTGAAAATTTTCTTTTGAGATGCATATATGATCAACACAAGAGATGGTGAAAGTAGATATGATAAACTTTTAATAACAGATGACATGGATGAATTAATTTAGTCGACCCCAAATCTTTAGAATAAAACTTTGGTGGTGATAATGACGATGATGATGTCTAAAATGAAATGAGAGGATAGGAATTTAGTCAGGTGGGCCAATTTAGTAGATCAAGAGCATCCCCATTTAAAAAGGTTTTAGACATTTCATGTTTGAATGGCTATTATCATAATAAAAACTACCTTTTGCGATACAAATTTTTTTCTAAAACTAACAAATATGGCACATATTGCAATATTGACCTCTGATGACATTACAAATCACAAATTAGGACCACACCCTTTCCACGAAATTCGTCAGAACTTGGTTCGTATACCAATTGTCACAAACCTAGTCTCTTGTCACGCAATGCTTCTCTGATACTCGAGATATTCCTCAATGCAACCAAATCAGTTTGACTCAAGATTCTTAGGAGTTCCCTCAATTCACTAAGGTTTTCACTTACTCAAGAAACCTGAAAGGGCATACAAGATGGAATGAACTTGTATTACTATGAACTTAGTTTCAAATGACGAGCCTTCCTCTTTACACAGACTTGAGAAGGTGAAATGTACAGCCATAATTAATCCACATGACGACAATCCAACGAAAATGTACTCTCTACAATCCTTACTACATATGGAATACTTGATGAAATAGAAGAATCCTCAGGACCCTTCTAAGCTAGCATACAACACTCTAGCATTTTATAGATTTTTCAAATTTCTCCAGAACTTGGTGGAAAGAAAAAACTTAAAGTTGCACAACCATCATCCAATAAGTAAACATCCACCATCCAAATTCATAAACACGACAAATAGAACAAACTTTCAGAAATAATAGATGGACCATTAGAGAAGCCATGAATACCAATCTAAACTACAAGTCTGCAACAACAACCATTCCAAAATTTAACACACTCCCCCCCAAAAAAAAACAATTTTTACCTCCTAAGTTCACAAGAGCCGGTCGCATATTTCAAATTGATGTAAACGATCCTCTACGGTTCAAGTCTAGTCCTTTAAAACACAATCTGAATAACTTAAAAACGTCAAATTTTTGTGCAAAATGGAAACTAGGGTGTTTGAAGAACACAAAGGCCTCTTTACCCCATTTCCCAAATCCGATCCAAGTTCTGCAATAGAAAATTCAACTTCAACGACGATACACACAGAGATTGATAGATAGATGGCAGAATCGACTCCGAAATTAACGATAAAAAGTATAATCGATGCAGGGAGAGAGAGAGAGGAATTGCAGAGAATGAGAGCAGGGAGGTTAAGGAAAAAAACGATAAAAAGATAGGGTAAAATTGGAATCGTATGAAATTTTTTTACGAAAAAACTGTTATCCGCAAAAACGAAATTGAGAAGTACCAATTTTGGTACTTCTCATAAAAGTATTATTCTCACTCTTTTAAAAAGTTACTCTTTCAAAGCATCGGATGTCCAAACGATAGAGTAAGTGCTTCTGACTCTCCGCAAGAGTCGGAAACACTTAGAGAAGTCAATCAAAATAGGCCCTTAGATTCTCAATTCAATATATATTTTTATGAAAAATATAATAGTTACACATTATAGAAAAAATAAGAGAGAAAAATTCAAAAAAGTTAATTGTTGTGTGTTATCCCATTGTGGATAAAATAGACATATTTAAAAAAAAATGATCGTTGCAGATTACACGCTCAGTATTATTTCGAATAGTAAGTGGGGTTGAAAAATTAACACATAAAATTAAAATTTTCATTTTTTGACTATTTTCAAAAAAATAATATTTATGAGAGAAAATGGGTCGAACAAAACCTATTTGCAAAGACAACTGAAATTCAGATTCTCTTAGTTTATTAAAAAATATATATAAAATTTAATACTCATCAAATTTTGATGATAGTAGTTACCTATTTTGGAAAGATTTTTTGTCCCTATCTAATCATTATGATAGCATATTCTAAAAATATTAATTTATTAAGTAAAATATAAATACGATTTGATTTACTCAATATTCGAAACAAAAGAATAATCAATCGTCATTTTAATTCACTATTCACCAAATTTAATAAAACAACACAAACATTCAGTCGAGGATGATCTATCACATAAGATTCTAAAACTAAAATAAAATAAAGATAAATAAATCCTTATTTTGTATAATTTATTTCGAGACAATCAAGACTGAAATAAGAGAAATATAAAAATGAATTTTTTCTGTAATTCGACTGAGGCACCTCTTTGGGATGAGCATCTACAAAATTTGAATAAATAACGTGAGAAAATTTTCATATGTGCTAGTATACTTACCCATGATTTAATCGAGATAATAATCATATCGAGTAAATGGAGAATATTGTAAATCTTCTATTATGTAACTGGTATAAAAATTAAATAAATAAAATATGTCATACAATGATAATTCATACAAAGGTCTCACTCACATAATACGGGACATAAATGTACTAGGTCATACACCCACATAACAGAGGATTTTCCGCAGGACGTTTGGTGCCTTTTACCCTAAGGCACTCTTAACTTTTTTTTGTTCAATTAGGATTTTTACCAATCCATTATGTCAATGTAAAAAATATCATTTTTCAAATTTCATTGTGATTATTCATGCATCATTTATGATTTATTCTACCATAAATGATATATAAAAAGAAACACATAATTTTTTTCTTACATAAAAAAAATGCACAAAAAATTAGTAGACACCCCAATTTGAACGGGCCCAAAAATAGTAGATTTTCAATAAAATTAGTCGACAGACCTGAAAGGCCCAATTCATCGAAATACGACGCTTTAATCGAACCAAAGGCCCCTAAGAACCCCTAAGGGACTAGTAGACTCATAAAAGGACTTGACCTACCCCCACCTTCACCGCTCTACTCTCAAAACCAAAAACACCCGATTTTCAATAAAATTCACTAACGGGCTTAAAAAACTCGATTTGCCAACACGTGGCATTTTGATCAATCAAATGATTTCAAAAAATCTCAAAAAAAATGAGTAAAATTTAAAAAAACGAGATTTGGGATACCCACCACCTCCCATAACCTTCACCGCTCCGCTCCCGAATCAAAAATATCCTAAGCTCACTTGAGGCCCATAAACCTTCAACTCTTCTAAATCAATCTCTCACCTCCCCTCCCTTAACCTAAGTTCAACGCCATTTTACCTAAACCCTAAAACCTACCCACCATAAAAAATTCAAATCCAAAATGACCCCAACAAATTCCTATAACCCAAAAATCCTCTTAAAACCCAAGTCCAACACTACTAAATCCAAACCCATATCCAACCCATAATCCTAACCCACAAACCACCACCCACATCAAACTAATCATCACTTTTTCATAAAAAAATGACACATGTCATCACCCCATCTTACCTCCTTCATCAAATCACTAACTCCCATCACCTTTCTTTACAAAATTAACTATCCCATTATTTTTTCTCAAAAAAATCACATCAACCCACACTTCCCCTTAACATACCATCATTACTCCCTATTAACCAACCATCACCTTCCCTTAATCTACCACTATCATTACCTACAAACTCATCTCTACAACTTAAACCTACACCCCTCCTCTCAAATCAAACATTCATTATCTCCCATCAATTCATCTAAACCTCTAATCTCCACACATCTTATCACATGTCACCATCTCCCTCACCCTCTTACACCCTCCATTCTCTTAAACCAAACATCATTCAATCACAACACCATCTTAAAACACCCATCATCTCACCTCGCCAAATACTTTACCCAAATGGGTTGGGTAGGATCCAAATCATTTGGATCAAAAATCATCAATTTATCCTCATTACACAACTACCCTCATCTTAACTCTACATTTTATACCCCTCACATTCAAAACTCATGTCATTCTCTATTCTTCCAACATTTTACCCCATTATATCCCTAAAGTATCCTCTAAACCCCTATAAATACCCCCCTCATCTCCTAAAAAAAGATACCCCCAAGTCTCATAAGAAAAATCATTCTCTCTCACTATCATACTCATCCCTCTAATCTTGACTTTCAACTCACCTCAACTCTTAATCCTCAATACTCAACTCTCAAATTTTTCTCAACTCTCAACTCCCTCAAGCAAGTCAAGAAAATTCAAAGGAGACTCATCTTTTGAAGAAAGTCAAAGAAGGTCAAGAAGAACAAGGTGGACTTTGGACAAGGATCACCCCTCTCTCTCCCATCCAACTTTCAATCTTCTTCTTACACCCCCATTCTCTACACTTTTACATATACACCACAATGGTTTGAGTCATCGAAGGGCCCATTTTTCAATAAGGGTGCCCTTAATGGCTTGAACCAACATCAAAGTTCCTCAAACTTGATGATACATATCAGATCTTTTCGATTCTTTTCTATTTTATTTTTATTTTCAAAAATGGATCAAATCCGTGGTTACCACCAACGATGGATGAAGTAGGGTGCCTAACACCTTTCCTACTCCATAAAATGGACCCCCTTATTTTGAATCAAAAGTTGGACCAAATGAGCCATATCCGTACGAGAGTTACTAAAATGCCAAAAATGACGTATTTTTCAAAAAATGCAATCCAAGTAACCATTCACACCCTTTTTCAATATGAATGGTGGCGACTAAACCCCCCCAAGTGGTTGATATATTAAAAAATGAATAAATCACGTGTCCACAAAACTTAAAAAATAAGACACTATCATTATAACGAAAACATAAAATAAAAAAAAATATAGATGTGCACCTACATGATATTTTGATCTGAAAATTAAGTATGTTTTAGACTTTAATTATATGAAGAAGTGCTTTGTCTAAGAGCAAATGATTTTAGCAAATAAAAGTTTTAAGAACTTCTTTGATGGTATTTTTTTAGCAAATAATGATGTTTTTCTAAGTATTTTGGAATATAATGAGATGAGTACGAATTCGAAAAGACTTCTAGGATTTTTAAAACTTCAAAAGTTTATTTTTCTCTTCCCCTAATAGTATCTTAGGTTTCCAACAAATTGGTACGACCTTGATCCTATAGTTTGCATTCATTTAGGTTAAAATACTTTCTACCTCATCATGGTCATTGGTTATTGGTTTTTGATTCACATAGAAACATCTTAGAGTTTAATATAATAAAAAAATATTATTAAAATATATGTCATATTTTAGATCAAAATAAATAAGGTTTGGTGCAATAGGTGGAATGAAAGAGTTTTACAAATTTTAAATTATCAAATATACGGGATAAATATCAATTAACCACCCCATTTTCTCTCCCACAATTCAACAATAATTTAAAATTCAAAAATAATATGTTTAGGCACCATTTGAATTTTTTAAAACTTAGAAAAATCCCTCCTCGTTGGATTTCATGTAAAAATACAAAAATACTCTTTTTTAAAATCTTCTCAACTTTTAACCAATAAGGTTATCAATATCATTAAATTATTTTTAAAATTTTATTATATAATATATCATGATAAAATATAAGATTATTACAAAGTAAATTATATAAAAAACAAAGAAGTAAACAAAATATACGTAAAGGGCAAAATAGTCCCAAAAATTGTTTTTCTCTTACAATTTAGGAAATTTGATATGTTTTATAAAATTATATTCTAAGCACCTTTTATGTTTTGGACGAAGTGAAAATTTTACATTTTGATACTCAAAAATACAAATTACTCAAATGAAAATGATGGTTATGTCTTAAATATAAAGAAATTTTTACTTTTCGATTAAGTTACGATTTTACGGATTCAAGGATTTATCAAATTTGTGTAAAAAGATAAATAATTTTATTTGATAATGATATTTTTAAAGTAACTAATTTACCATGAGGTAAAATTATCTTTTTACCCCTAAAAAGAAAAAGAATATTATAAGTTCACAAAATGATATAAATAAAGTTTATATCTATATGTTATCAATTATATTTAACTAAACACAACTATATGCCTATGCATTGTATTTATACAGTTAATTATTTTTCAGAGTATTACAAAAACCCTCTAAGCCTCTAGATCCATTTCAACGAGCTTCTTCAACTTGTGACTCAAGCGTCCTTCCTGTTGAACATCATAATCCACTTAGCTCATTCTTAAAAAATTAACTAAACCTCCGCATATTCTCTTTACTAGCATTTCTTCAAGTGAATCCTCTAAATAATTTTTAGGCTTCTTCAATGACTTATGTGACCCCCCTTAAGCCTTCATGATGGACAAACCTAAACCAGAAATCCATAATCCATGTGAAAACCTCCCAGGTCGTGGTAATCCTCCAAATTTGGTTAATACAAAGAATTTCTTAGACACTATTGATCATAAAAGATTTTTTTCTTTCTCAATGATATCCTGCCTCATAAATGACGAGATAAAAGCTTTGAGATCTATTTATGGTGTCAATTTAAAACGTAGATCCCTGATTCCAAGATCATGAAGGTTATAACCAAAGTGGTTTCTAGGTAATAAATCACAACAATAGACCTCACTCCCTCAATCTTACTAGAAATCTCGAGGATAACTTTTAATTTGATTGATTTTCATCTTCTCCCCATTTCCAAGAAATGCCTTTCCAACTTTTATCTTCCTCTTCTACTTCCCTTTTCGAGAATATCCTTCCAACTTTGTTGTATTTTGTTTACTAGCCCTCTTTTCTAATAATACTCATTCAACTTTATTACTTTTTCTCTTCTAACTCTACCCTTTTAACCCAATAGAGGATTCCCGTGTTAGTAGGCACGTACAAACTCTAATAGATTGTAATGAGATAATGACGAGTATTATTGACTCAAATTCATATTAATTTATATTTTTAAATTACAAAAGAATCCTTGAGATATTATGTTACTATAAGAGTCCAAGCAACAATCCAAGATTTTCATCTCTTAAATGTTAATAGACTTCTGTGTTAGAAGTAGGGGCATCAATGGGTCGGGTGCTTTGGGTCGGTTTCATGTATACCCAAGATCGGACCCAAACATTTGGTTTTGGGTACGAGACCCTTGGAACCAAAACCGACCCAACAAATACCCGATACCCATTGGGTACCTGTTAAGAATTTTTTTTTGTTTGACTTAATTACTAAGGGTCGTTTTGCTTAAATGGATTACTGCACTAGCATTCCAACACCACAACCTTCTAAATTTCATAAAAAAAACTTAAAAAAAAAAAAAAAAAGAGAATCCAACCATATTTTTGGGTTTGATCGAAGGTTTTCAGAATGGACAATTACAAAACTTCCACCTAACTTTTTAAAAATTCAACGATGAAAAATATCATATGATATATATATATGGACGACTACAAAACTTCCACCTAACCTTTTAAAAATTCAATGGTGAAAAATATTATATGATATATATATATATATATATGTCCTTAAGTTCATAGAATTTTGTCCTCTACAACCCTGAATCATTAGACCATGTTTTTAGACATCCAAGGTGAGCCCAAGAACCGTTAGCAAGGATGAAATCCTTACCAACTAGTAATAGGGGTGTCAATTGAGCCCGTTGGCCCATTAGCCTGACAAAACAAGGGTTAGGGGCCTTCACATGGAGCCCGCAAATGTAGGGCAGGCTTAATAACTTTTAGCCCGTAAAATCCAAGTTGGGCTAGGGCCTTATAGTGTCCAACTTGGCCCGGCTCGCTACTAAATATTATAGAAATGTTTAAAATATATTTAATTAGAAAAATATTTTCTAATAAAAGTAAAATATATTGTCTAACTGCAATTTAACTCTCATCCATAACCTTAATAGGTTAATAAGACATTAATTTCAATTTCGATTGGATAGTCTTCAAACACTCACAAAAAAAAGTTATTTGAAAAATACAAATTATTTTTTTCATTAAAAACATTAAATTTTAGTCATTTTATTGGCCCAAACCCAAGTCAAGCTGAAGCTCATTAGGGGCAGGCTAGGGCTTAGTCGACGTAAACTCAAAACTAGTATAAAATTTATCTAGGTAGAACCCACCTCTTTAGGACTCAACCAAACTTGACCCGAACCCACCCGCCTATTGATACCCCTACTTAGTAAGGCTAGTCAAACTCTTATTCCTATTTGTACCTTTCGAATTTTGAACCGTGTGTTTTACTAAATGGACTATTAAGAAATCACTCAAAACTTTTGGACTATTAAGAAAAATTTCTCTCCACCAGTGTCTTTTAAGTAATTTTTTCAGATAAAAAGGATTAAGATTTGAGAATTAAATTAATTATTTGTGAAGATATTGAATATTGTAATATATCTCCATAATTAATAATTACTATCAATTGATTATATTATTACATAATAAATATAAACATTCCCTTAAATGATTAAAAAAATAAATCCTATTTACCCATTTACCCATGAGTACCCGATGGATATCCGATTCTTAATGGGTCCTTAAAATGATTATTCACGTCGATCCGAAAATTAATTGGGTCTCTAATAATCGACCCAAAATCGATTAATTGATCAGGGATAGATTGGGTAATTGGTACCTGTTGACACCCCTAATCAGAAGCATACATGCCAGACCTGATCGGGTCGGGCCGAGTCCCATAAGTCTAACCCGTTAAGGACCAAGGCCTCTCTTAAGACGGCCGTAGGGCTGCACGCCTTATATACACACGTGGCATCTATAAAACAAACTCAAAAGTCAGAAAAATCAAAATGCCTCGCATAGTCTCAGCAGCTCCTCCTCTCCCTCTGAAACCACCAGACCCTCCGAATCCTCAAAAACCTCTCCACATGGATTTGCCCCAAATCGTCGAATTTGCTCGAAATTTCGCAGTCATGGTTAGAATCCAAGGACCAGTAAGTTGTTCAATCTATTTGTCTCTCTCTCTGATTTTGATTCTGTTCAAGCTGTTCTAATTTTGTTTTTTCCCGCCATTTTGAGCCAAAATATTTATAATTTCAGGATCCCAAGGGTTTGAAGATGAAAAATTCCGCATTCAACCATTACGAGTAATCGAAATTCTCCAATTTCAGTCTGCAACTACTTGTGTTTGTTTTGGATCTTTCATGTCATTACTCATTGAGTTATATATGATTCTTATTGAATTCAGATCGGGAATTACGACTCTTTCGGCATCTGGATTGTTGTTGCCAGATTCCTTTACTGATCATTCGTTTTTTATGCAAATTCGGGGTGGTTGTTCATCCGAATTGGCTTTGGTTGTGACTGTGGCATCAATAGTGGAACCTTTTCTATGGCAGAAACATCGGGAGAAGAAGATAATAGAGGTCGAATCGGTTCTCCCTTTCATGTCTTATTGAGGTTTTTGGTATTTAGATTTTAGAATGTTTTATCCTTATAAGTTGTGAGGTTCATCTGTGTCAATGTTTGTTGGTTCGGCGTTTAGATTTGGTTGATTAAGTTTTTTTTTGTACTCAATTTTTTGCAGGCCTCTCCTGAGTTGATTCTCGGTGCAAAGATTGATGTTATGGTAGAGGTACCAAAAAAAAAAAGCATTAATCGAGTATAAAACTTAATTTGTAGGCTTACATATGATCAAGGTTAAATTTTTTGTCCCAAGGCAATGTTTCAATCAAGGAAAAAATCGTTACTGTCTCGAGCGAAAAATTTCAAAATATTATGGAAGTTTCAATTTTTTCATTGGTGTCAATGTTTCGTATCTGTCTCGGCCGAAACATTCCAATATTTTGAACAATAGATAAGATTTGATGTTATTTATGTATGTCATCCCTTGCAGAGCAAGAAGAAGATAGGGAACAACTTTGATGAGTCAGAAGAGGGAACTCCTGTGTGGCTCCCGTCACAAGTTCTAGCATTGGTAGGCTTTTACGTTATCTATAGATTTATCTAGTTTCTTGCCTTGCATAGTTTGTGGTTACAATGCAATTTGGATTATGTAGGTTGATGTCCCTGCATCTTCGCTTGCTCTCCAGAGACTGATTGAATCTCCTAATGGCTCATTTGAAAATGGTTCATGGGAGGTTGGTTGGTCCTTGGCCTTGTTGCATAAGACTTCTCCGGCTTTTTTGGATAGCCTTCAAACACAGGTTAGTCCTAGATATGTTTTCAATTGCAACATCACAATGCTTGGCTTTATTTAATTTTTCTTCACTATTTAAGTACCATCCTTTCATGGGTTGATAAGGTGGGTTCATAAAATATTCATGATTTCTAAATGCCAAAAAATAAAGTGTGGAGGTAAAGATTTTCACACACCTCAAGGTACGTAGTGCTAGTTGCGAGGAGTTGTTGGTCCTTTTCTCCAATCTCCTTTTACTTTGGTGGGGTGTTTGCCAATTACACCCGTATTTTAGTGTAGCAACTCATCTGGTGGTTGGCAGGTATCATATCGAACATGCCACATCGGACGTACATGTGCCAACGATCATCATCTTTGTTGGATCATATCAAGGGGACATCCTCAAGCAATAGCCCCTTTTTGGGTATGATCATGTGACATGATTTGTGTGGTTCAAAGCCATTCTTGGTGGGTGACTACAACATATGAGATTCAACTCCCCTTTTAGGGTAGGCAGATGATCTTTCGTTTGTATATCATTTAATGTTTACTTGCATTTCTGTCTACTAAGGGTCAGGATAGTTTGTACTTTCTATCTTCATGCTTGTAGGAGTTGTTTGGCTCATATCTACTTTCACCTTAAGGTTTCCTTATATGTCATCCTTGAGATTTGTGTTGAGGATCACTTGTACGATGGTGATACCACACAATTTTCTTACCCTAACAGAAAGCATTCACCCTCCTTTGATATTTTGTATATATTTTTAGAAATAAAATGATGAAATATATAAGAAGGAGGTGAGCTTCTCCTCAGTATGAAATAAAAAGGCATAATTAAAATTTCACATTCGTATAGTATAAGTTTCTTCAAAGATATTACCATGACCTAAAAAAATTCATAAAAAAAAATGATTGTTAGTTGGTGAATTGCCAAAGCCATGGTTCATGGAGTGTGTCATTGCATACTCATTTGATTGAGGTCCTCGTGGTTAGGGCTTAAAATGGGACGGATTTTATCCGAAATCCGAGTGCACTGAATCCGAATTTAGCGGGTCAAATATATCCGAATTAAAATATGGTTCGGATACGGGTTGATGTCCCTTGATCTGAGTCGGATCCGGGTCGGATGCAGATTCATTCCTATATCCGTCAAGATCCGAATGATATATTACTTTGCAAGTTGTATTTTTATATTTTTCAAGTTATTTTCCATCAACCAACAATAATTGGGTGTAGTGGTTAAGACTTCTCTTTAAAATGGAGAGGTCTTGAGTTCAAGTCACCATTGTACCACATTTTTAGCAATTTTATTTAAAATAACCTTAAATGGTTTGACATTATCCGACCCGAATAATTTAATTCGATGTCCGGATATGGATTTGATAAAAGGAAAATGTTTCGGATATGGTTTTACCTTTTAGGATCCGGATATAAATTCGAATAAAAATTCAGATATGGATATGGACATATTCATATCCGGATCGTATCCAACTCGTTTTAAGCCCTACTTGTGGTTGAGACTTTCTATTTTAATTTTTGGGTTCTTCATCATGTTGATACATCGTGACAATTAACATGCCTTTGTCTCCCTTTAATAATTTTTATCCTAAAATGATTTCTAATAAGGGATGGTATGTTCCATGAATATATATTGATACTTACTTTAAAGATATATTTTTTTTTTCTTATTTTTAATTTTAAAATACCTTCTAATTTAAATGATACTAAAATATTATATAGTAATTGATGAATACAAATGTGAGTGTTTTGGCCGCCTCTTGAAAATGTCATGTCAGACACATTGTATACATGCCATTGTCAAATAGCCTGCATGAGATTCTAGATTCATAATTACCCAATCCACTTTTCTTTCAACCCAACTTTTTCATGAATAGAAAAATATATTGAGATGGAATTGTCTCTTCATTAGGTTGAATCCAAGGAGATCAATACTTCTTTTGTATGTGTAGGAGATCACTTGGCCAACATGTGCACAAAAGGCCTTGGGCTGAAACAGGTTAAAGTAAACTCTTGGCAAGTTGGGCGTGATAAGTATCTATACTCCATCTTGAGGGGTTGCATCATTAGACTTCTAGTAGCAAATGACATTTGGTAGGGTTTATTTTCCATCATCTTCATCATAATCATTATTATTATTGGTACTACCAACCCCTTTTTAAGGCAATTCAATCATTGCCAAAATCTTACTTGGGTGATTGAATAAAAGGATGTCATGGCTCTATGTCTTATGCCCTAATATCTTTTAATCACTTCCTCTCTTCTTCTTCTTTTTCCTTATTGTTATAGTTTCTTATATAGTGTACCTAAAGTACCCTATAAACGGGTGTGTCATGTTTTATCTAGTACTTAACTCCATAGTTTCTCCTAGGGTCTCTCTTATCCCACCTTCTGCTTACGTTTTTAAGATCTTCATGCTCCAAACTTAAATTTCTTTTTAAACGTTTTCTCCCTATCATCTGCTTTTTCTGCTTCACTTAGTCTATGATACAAATTGGGTTCAACACATGATGAAGTTAGCATACAAAACTAGGACATTTTAAGCCACTAATAAACTAAGATATTCTGAAACTAATAGCTAAGAAAGTTGGTGTCATGATGTGTTTCTTAAATGTATTGGGATCATTAAAAATATTGAATTAAGTGAAGATTAAAACAGATATTTTAGGGGTGAAGTACTGCGGCAACCCAAAATTTTGGGATAATATTATGATGATGATACTCTTCATATCCAAATTGAAAGCTTATCGTTTCTTGACTTGATCTTGGGGGCATGGATTTTGGAAACCTTCTATTTGCCAATAGAAATGTTGGCCTACTTGCACACCGGATATATCGTATAACCCTTTCACTGTGTTGATGGAACATGGTAGAACATTCATCCTGATCTCTGACCGTAATAAAACTTAAAATGTAATTATTTTGATTCAACCTTCTCTTTATCGACTTGCCCACTTGTAATATATCTTGGGTAGTTGACTAGTAGGACAAAAATGTTAATCTCAGTAGCACTTTGGAAACTTTGTATACCTAATTCAGTTTCACTCATGTTTTGTGTATCTTTGGAGTAATGGTGGATGATTATATTTTATGAAGGTTCTGTCAGTCTTTCCTCTAGGATTTCAGCTTTCTTGTGTTCGTGTAACTCTTTTGAACTCATCCAGGTTGGAGATGATATCAGATCTTCACTGGAGAGTCTAAGGCATTCTTCACCGAGTGAATCAAGCAAGCCTAGTCGTATGGTCATGTCAACAACTAGAATTGCTGTTCTCGGGGTTTCCTCGATAACTTCCAATGTAAGATAACTTATCTATCATAGTTTACCAGCTTGTAGGCTCTGTAAATAATGGTGAAGTCATAAAATTTGTTTGCAAGAGATTTGCTTCAGTTATGTGCTCACAAGCATGACTGGGTGGATTATGTTTATTTAGGATCTCCCGAATATAAGAATATCACTGCCAAAGAGGAGGGGTGACCTTCTCGTATCAATGGGTTCTCCTTTTGGTATCCTGTCACCAGTTCACTTCTTTAATAGGTAATTCTATCAAACACACTCTTTCTTAAATGCTGCCTTGCAGTTATTACACTTATTTAAGGCTTCTACCAATAACTAACAAGCAAGCTACCCAATTATTTCAGTAAGCCAATAATAGTTCAAAAACTTCAAATTGTCAACCTTGCCTAGACTTCAAATCCAAGCTGCTCATGAATTAAATAACCTAGGTGACTTAAAATACGCTCTCTACCATATATATATGTCCAAAAAACAAAAAAAACGCTCTCTACCATATATAACTCATGTGCACCCTATGTGACCGTGGTAGTTTTTTGCATCTTTTTTTTTTTTTTTTTTTTTTTCCGAAAAAGCTGCTATCAACTTATAATAATACTACTATTTAGAGCAATCTTGTATTAGTGTATGGTAGTTCTAAAATATCTTGTGGATTTTTCTTAGAAGAGTGTTTTTAAAGGTGTGTGTATTGTATGCCTCGAGACGTGCCTTAGGGTGACACTCATTAAAATGACTCTAAGTTGCAAGGAAGAAATGTAATAATGGATGCGGTGTGTGCCTCCAACTAAGAAGTGTTCAAAAGGCACGTGCCGCCTTTTGGCCAAGGTGCATGCTTCACATGCTAATTGCGATGTTTTTTTCCTATATTGTTTCCTTCTCTTCCATTTTCTTTGTTTCTATTGGCATGCAACATATTGGAGCATTTAATAATATATGCTAATAAAATTGTTGAATTGATATGTTCATGGATGATATATTTTTTTGTGCTAGTAGTACAAAGAAAATGAATTTTTTTATTTAGTATATTTATTGCAATAAGTGTTTTACTGCAAAGAACTTTAAATTATTCCAACATAAAATATTTCTTTCTTGCAGAAATGTAAGATAGTAATATTTTTTTTATTGCTAATGCAAGGGTTTAAAACATTGAATTGATTATGGGGATTGAAATGTGAAACTTAGAAATATGTGCTGGCTACCCTCATTATCACCAAATTCTCTGGCTTATTGAGAAAATCGTGGTTAAATCATGAATTTTTTTTCCTTCACTGATTTAATCGTGACTTCTTCAATAAGGTGCAACTTTGTGATCAAATCATGAACTTTGTGCTCGAGTTGAATAAAAAGAAGGAAAGATGATATTGGTGCACTAGTAAGAGGATATGACCTGAAGATGATGGTGACCAGTTTACTGATAAAGCATAAGATAATGGCGATGAAGATAACATTGATCTTGATGATTTTGACCGATTGATGAATCCTAACATGGATTGAACAATATAAACCGTGAATACATTGTGATGTGTGGTTATTTGTTGTGGATGCATGGATGATATCAATTTTTTTTCCCGATTTTACTGAATTTTTCCCTTGCTGACTTATTCCCTGAACCTCGACTTGGTGACTATGGCTACCCTATTTTTCTACATTGTCTCCATTCGAACTTTATTGCATGTACACTGATTGAGTTGCATTGAGAACTATGCGTTTCACTAATTCATTATATATGGATGATGAAATTCCATTGATACAGAACCAATTCTAATGGAATTATTAAACACTCTACCAGAGTGCATCTGATAGGAATTGAACCTAAGATTTTGCCAATTATGAGTTAGGCGCTTTACAGTTCAAAACTCCTCTAGGAATTGTTAGAAACCTAGAAGTGCTTGGTGCATCTGTGCACCCATAATATGCTTCCCACTGGAATTCTTCCATTGTTTGTTGTATGCTTTTTTTTGTCTCTTTTTTTGTTTTCTTGTACTTTTAGGGGCTGTTTCATCCTCTTGCTTCTTTGTTCAATAAATTTATGCCCATAAAAAAAAAAATTCTTGCATTGAGAACCACTTGTAGCAATGACACATGATTTGATGAGCATGACTGTATAAGGTTCATCCAAATCAGAATTCATTTAATCCTCAATCGAGACTTGAATAGTATTATGACCCCCATAAATACTTCCTGGCTATGCTAAATGACAGTTCGTTGTAACTATTGCATTGACACACTTCTCTTAAGTAAGACATCAAATGACACCTTCAATTGGACAAAGTTACAATTTAGTGCACACTTTACAATGCTCCTTCAATGCACTAGATCAAAGTTCTCTTCTGCTGTTGATTGAAAATAATGAAAGATGCCTTTGTAACGATTGCAGCTTCACACATTTCCTGCAAATCAGACATTAATTGGATGTTGAACAATGACAATGCGTCAAGTAATGCCATTTGTGCTTGACACAGTACTCATACACTAGTCCATTTTTGGAACCAATCCATCCTGTGGTCTGCAGGTGTCCAATTCCCTTGATAACTGGATGAGGTGTCTTCGGTTCTTGCATACTTTTGGCCTTGCATAAAATCCTCGATGTGATTCAAACAGAGGAATTCAGGATCAAGTTTGTCTTTTGAATGATACCAACTTTTGATTAAATGGGAAAACTTGCTTATAGGACTATGACTCTACTAGCCTTTGTATTAAGGTGAAGAGAAGATTACAGAATTTACAAGTATATCCTCATATATACACACACCAAAAATAATACATTCACACCCCCATAGAAACTAGCTACTTTACAACAATATTTACCTTTTAGTAAAATCTCAACATTTTTCGAGTGCTAGAATATCAACTCCTCTCTTTACCCATTATTGGGTTGCACCATGGAGGAACTTCTATTCTTTCATTCTATCACTAACTGTACCTGTGTTTTGGCATCCTATCAATTGACTATTTGTTGCTTAAACCAGTATATCCGTGGGATCTGTATCGAATTGCTTCCCGCCGAGCTCTTATAAAAGCTCATTATTGATGGCTGACATTCACTGCCTTCCTGGTACGAAAATCTCTCTTTTCTCACATGATACCAAATTCATTTCATGCTGTTGGGTCCTGATTCCATTTTGATACTGTATGTGTTAGGCATGGAGGGTGGTCCTGTTTTTGATGAACATGCTCGTCTTATTGGTATCCTAAACAGACCTTTGAGACAGAGAGGTGGTGGTGCTGAAATCCAGGTAGCTAGGAAAAATTGTCTACATCCTTATTTAAGAGAGATTCTATTGCCACACCAACTTTTGTTGACACCACCCCAATTCATATGTAAATCACTAAAGAATGAGTCCAACTAGCCTTACTAAGTTAGTAAGGATGTCACCCTTACTAAGAGTCCTTGGACTCACCTTGTGGCATCTAAAAACATGATCCTATGCTTCAGGGTTGTATAGGAAAAAATTCTATGGACTATGAAAAAAAAAAAATTCCAAGAAAAGTTAGTT
Source organism: Akebia trifoliata (assembly GCF_017979445.1). Taxonomy (NCBI): domain Eukaryota; kingdom Viridiplantae; phylum Streptophyta; class Magnoliopsida; order Ranunculales; family Lardizabalaceae; genus Akebia; species Akebia trifoliata. The sequence continues at coordinate 6,798,903 of NC_141387.1, forward strand.
TTCATCCGTTGAATATTAATTTTAAGTTTGGGAGTTACGTGGAAGTTTGTTAGCCGTCCATTTTCAAAACCTTGGATCAAGCTCAAAAGATAGTTTTTTGAATTTACTTTTTTGGATCTGAGTTTTTTGATGAAATCTAGAGGGCTGTGGTGTTGGATTGCTAATGTGGTAAATCCATTTGAGCAAAACAACCCTTAGTAAGGCTTAAAATCTTACTATGTTTGTAAGGAAAGTGTTTCACCTAAAGAATTAGCTCACATCTTGAGGTGCTGTTAGTAAAAGTTGGTGTGGCAATAGAAGCTCTCTTATTTAATCCTTGTATTCTCATAGTTAACACATGATGCACGCTCTATCTAAATAACAGCTGGTGATTCCGTGGGAAATCATTGCAACTGCACTGAGTGACTCGCTGCAGACTGAACCTCAAAAAACAGAGGTCATACATAACAAAGAAAAGTTACGTGCCGCTGGAGAGGCATCCTTGTCCGATAGTCATGGCTTCGGCAGAGTTGGCAATTATATCAATAGGCATCGGGATTCTCTTTGCCCATCAGCATTGCCAGTGGAGAAGGCAATGACTTCTATTGCTCTAATTACCATTGACGGAATTTGGGCTTCAGGTGTTCTACTCAACAATCATGGCCTGATACTCACTAATGCTCACCTTTTGGAACCTTGGAGATTTGGCAAAACAAGCACACCGGGTGGTGGAAATGGAACAAAGTTGGCGTATCTTCCCATCAGTTCCCCCAAATATGTGTCTGCATGGCATGAAACGAGCAAGGCCCAAGAGGAAAAATTTGGGTCAATTTACAAAAGCTACAAGAGAATACGTGTTCGCCTAGATCATTTGAACCCCTGGATTTGGTGTGATGCTAAGGTAGTGTATGTATCCAAGGGATCTTTGGACATTGCCTTATTGCAGCTTGAATCGGTACCAAATCAACTATGTCCCATTGTTCCAAACTTCAGGTGCCCATCTCCAGGATCGAAGGCATATATTATTGGTCATGGGCTTTTAGGACCACGATGTGGTGAGGCATTTTGGACATGTATTTTATTTTTTTACTGTTACGAAATCACCTAAATAATTCATGTTTTAGTTTTCTGATCTTGGTGTATTTGGTTCTGCTTTGTCTTTTTCATCAGACTTGTACCCATCTGTTTCTGCTGGTTTCGTAGCACAGGTGCTTAAAGCACCGTGGCCGCTTCATCCTGCTGAACCAGGTTTAAAAGAGACTACAAAAAGATTCGTACCGGTAATGCTTGAAACCACAGCTGCTGTGCACGCTGGTGGTAGTGGTGGTGCTGTTGTCAATTCAGATGGACATATGATTGGACTTATAACAAGGTATTATCTTGCAACAACCTCAACATTCAACAATTTGTGCAGAGTAAATAAAAATAAGAAATGGCTGAATGCTAAGGCAAAAACTTCAGCTTAAATTTACAATCACAGTGCTAAATGGGGCTCTCAATGGATCGGATCAGACTCAGAATCTGATCCATTCCGATAACTTCAGGTCTGGATTGATGTTATGGATTCCGATAAGGATTCAATCTGATATCTTATTGGATCGTAGCTGGACAACCATGTCCCGATCCAATAATATGTTTGAAAGTATATAATTTTTATTATATATTTGTTGAGATATAGAAGGTTTATTTAGATTTTGTATATAAAATCGGGCTTGGCCCGATCCGATGCTTATCAGAGTAGTCCCTGATCTGATCCTTATTGGATTGGTACCAAATCGACAATCCGATCTGGACCCGATCCATTGGCAGCCCTAGTGCTCAAGATGGTTAGCATTTCATCCTTTGTAGTCTTTGCCGTCAATGATGATTGTGCAACTGACTATGCAGCCTATTCTGGTTTCCCTGATGCGCATGTACACATAAAATTATAACTAGGAAGAAAAAATAAGTTCCGAAATGTGACACTTGTCAAGTAATCCCTAAATCTGCTAGTTGTTGCAGATGTTACTTTCTAGGTCACAATAGCGTATGTCATGGAACACATGGGTAATGGCCCAATAGCATGCAATGATGCTAAGACATTTTATACTCGAAATATTGGATTAGGTTATCAGGGCTATATTATGTGTTAGGATAGGGTAACCCAATGGGCATAGTTGTACTAGTACGAAGTACGTATTGTGCCTAATTGAAATTGATTTATAAAGTTATCTTGTCTACATTGAAAATTGGTCTCGTTCATTCAATGAAATATGTGGACTAAACGGGTTTGAATCTGTAGCTCAATTGGTTGCTAACCCACACATACAAAAAAACGAAGGTGGCGCACATCTTTCTTACTTCTGATGTTTTCTTGGTACAGCAACACAAAGTATGCTGGAGAAACCATTATTCCACATTTGAATTTCAGCATTCCATGTGCAGCTCTAGGGCCCATCTTCAAGTTCTCAAAAGGTCAATTACTCATGATTGCATGCATTGCTGAATATATTATTGAGTGAGATACATACGAAATCTGACAACAGTTCGCTTCTGTAACAGACATGCTGGATCCATCCGTCTTACTAGTTCTGGATGAACCAAATGAACAACTTTCTTCTGTGTGGGCATTGTTGCCACCGCTATCTCCCAAGGAAGTACCCCCATTTCTTCTTCCGCCACAGTCTCTATCAGAAGAGAACATCAAAGAGAGGAAAGGTTCTCGTTTTGCAAAATTTATCGCTGAAAGACATGGTGACACCTTCTCAAGTTTGGATCAGTTTGTCAAAGCAGGTAAGTTTCCTAATAAGATCTTTTCTAGTAAACTGTGACTATACCCAGGATCGAGCTGTCTTACATCATGTAACAGTTCTTGATCTAGCTGAACTGAATTTTACCTGACCCCATAAAATGTCCACTCTGCAACACTTCGAAATTACTGCTCACATAAAGAGTAAACACACATGTAATAATTCGGATTTTTGTGCTACCATCATAATTTTTCGATTGGTAGCCGATGGGCCAAAGGTCATAAGGTGATGAGATAAAACACATTGGCCCCTTCTAAGCCAACCACCTCAGCTGCCATGAGTAAGGGGCACCCCCACTGTTCTTGATTGTATGATTGGGTTTCTTGTAAATATGGTAAAATTGGGCAATAATTTTGATAGATTTTTATCCAAGTATAGTAGTATATATATATATATATATATAAACATTTTGGCAAAACGTTTTTCAAAACATGGGTTAGAAGTTTTGGAATTGGCTGATTTTTGGTGAGGATGATCTCTACGGTGAGATCATCATCACCAAAAACCAGCCCATTCCAAAACTTCTAACCCCATAAAAAATGGTTTACAAAAAATGGATGGTCCACGATTTTTCAACTTGTAAACATGGGGCTAGAAGTTTTGGAATGAGCTAATTTTTGGTGAGGATGATCTCCTCACCGTAGAGATCATCCTCACCAAAAATCAGTCCATTCCAAAACTTTTAGCCCATGTAGGACAAAAATGGTTGGCAAAAATGTTGGCCCAAATGTTTGGTGTTGAACATTTCCCTATATATATATAGGGACCCGTTCGTCACCCTAAGCTTTACCCTACACTTTAACAAACGTGTTTTGTCCTACATGGGATAGAAGTTTTAGAATATGCTGATTTTTTGTGAGAATGATCTCTATGGTGAGGAGATCATCCTCACCAAAAATCAGCCCATTTCAAAACTTCTAATCCCATAAAAAATGGTTTACAAAAAATGGATGGTCCACGATTTTTCAACTTGTAAACATGGGGTTAAAAATTTCGGAATGGGCTGATTTTTGGTGAGGATGATCTCTAATCATAGAGATCATCCTCACCAAAAATCAGCCCATTCCAAAATTTATAACCCATGTAGGACAAAACACGTTTGTTAAAGTGTAGGGTAAAGCTTAGGGTGTTGAACATTTCCCATATATATATATATGGGGGCGGATTGTGGGACTTATGTAAAAACAATGGTTTTTCAAAATATGGGTTAGAAGTTTTGGATTGAGCTGATTTTTTGTGAGGATGGTCTCTATGATGAGAAGATCACCCTCACAAAAAAATCAGCTCAATCTTAAACTTTTAAGTCCATCAAAATTGGTTTACAAATTACTGGTAAAAAATTGACGGTTCACATTCTAAATCACTTTTGATGGGGTTAGAAGTTTCAGATTGGACTGATTTTTCTTTAGAATGATCTACTCCCATATTTTGAAAATTTATTATTATTACATTGTTTTTACATATGCCCCATGATCTGTCCTCTATATATATATATATATATATATATATATATATATATTTAGAGAGCGTTTGGAGGCCCTAAAGAGAGCCAAACATTGTGCCAAACATTTTTTCAGAATATGGATTAGAAGTTTTGGAATGGGCTGATTTTTTGTGAGTATGAACTCTATAGTGAGGAGATCGTCATCTCAAAAAATCAGCTCATTCTGAAACTTCTATCCCCATCAAGAGTGGTTTACAAATAATTGACGGTCTACATTTTTTCAACTTGTAAACTAGAGTTAGATGTTTCAAAATTGTCTGATTTTTTTTAGGATGATCTCACCATAGAGATCATCCTAACAAAAAATCAGCCCATTCCAAAACTTCTAACCCATATTTTGAAAAAAATGTTTGGCTCTTTTTGGGGGCTCCAAACGCATTCATATATATATATATATATATATATATATATATATATATCTTTTTGTTGTTTTATGACTGTGGAATGGAACCAAGTTTGATGCGAGAGAAATTTTATATTTGATGGATTGATATGTAGGGGTTTTTGGTGAATATTTGAGATACACCCTCCCTGGGTTTTCAAACAGATTAAAAAGCTTCCCTTGATCTTGGTCTAAATAGGCATGAAAAATGCCCTAAATGGCTTCATCTTCAACCTTTAGCCAAGAACTCTTTGATTTTTCTTTCTAAAATCAGTAATTTTTTAATTTCTATCGTAAATTATTTTTATGAGTCGTGCTGGAGTGACTTCAGCGAGGGACACCTGATGTGGTGGCACGCTCATGTCCGTAGATGTATTTTACTTGTATCTCGGAGAAATGCATCTACAGGCATGCACTCCACCATGTCAAGATGTCTCCCATGTGTCATGGAATGAGGTCACTCCAGCATTAATCTATTTTTATCTATTAAATCTCATTGTCAATACATTGTTTTCAATCTTGTTTTAACCTCTTGTAAAAATCCCTTGACTTTTCTACCCTAAATTCAAATTTCATCGTCGTATATTTCTCAAAAATTGTTGAAGATTGAGGTGAATTTTTTTACTCATTGGAGGAGGGTGGGTTTTTGGCTAAAGGTTGAAGATGAGGGTATTTAGGTCATTTTAGTAAAAGTCTACTGGATAAAATCAACCCAAAGGTGCTTTGAAAAAACAGGGATCTCTCAAATAATAACTATAAGCATCCAAACTTAAAAGCCATAATTAATTAAATATTGTAAGAAAAGTTTTGCAAATAATTCATGCCACGTGGCATACTGTGCATAATATGGGACGCGTAGTGGATCCAAAAAGTAATTTATTTTGTTTGTAATGTCGTTGTACATCACAATCCACCAAAGGAATGAATTACATCGTTTTGTTGAAAATATTTGATCAACAAAATCTTATTATTTATCCGACACGTGGCAAGGACGGATTATGTACATGCATTCTCTCCAAAGACAACTACATCAGAGATGCTTGCTCCTACTTTCACGACTATAAAGCCTGCAACAAACAAAAATCCCAAATAAGAAGACAGATGATCCTCTGCGAAAGAGGGTATTTTGTGTCACCTGAAAAAATGATTTATGAAGAATTTTTTTTAAACTACAAAATAAAAAATAAAAAACTAAAAAAATATTTGAAAGTTTTTTAAATTACCGGTTTAATCTCATAATATATCGTGATAATTTTTAATTTTATTCCTTTTTTATACAGAAATAACCGTTCATGGTCATTATGGGGAAATCCTTTACGAAGGAGATACATTAGTTACATTTATATATGAAAAATCGAGATCTGGTGATATAACGCAAGGTCTTCCAAAAGTAGAACAAGTGTTAGAAGTGCGTTCGGTTGATTCAATCTCAATCACTAGTTATATTGAAATCCTACAATACTTTCTACAGCTGTCTACAGGGATCCATCAATTTTCCTTGAGTATACAACACTCATATCTCAAGGAAAGCATTTATGGTTTTGTGCACACTACCACGTCAACCCAATGCTAGGATAATACTCATATCTTGAGGAAAAGCATCTGAGGTTTTGTGCACGCTACCATGTTAACCCAATGCTACGGTTGTAGTAAGTTTTAACATTTCTCTTTCAAGAATGAATATTGATTTTTTGACTCCCCTCTACTTTCCAGACGTGGTATGTGACAGAGTCGTAGATTTCTTTCATTGGGATGCACAATTATACATCATGTCACGTTAGGAGAGTAGAAAGAGCAGAGGTGGGGAGTAAGAAAATCATGACTCTTCAAGAAGATATCTCTAATTTTATTGTCTTTCCTCTTATACCATTTTTCAAAAATACCCATTCAATTTTATTCCATGCCTTTCCCCTTTTTCTGTAAGTGTCCTTCCTCTTCTCTCCCTTTTTCAATAATTTGTTGCCTTTCCCATTTTACTCTTTGACATATGCCCCTTGTTTGTAATTCGGAATGCGGCAAAAATTCGAGTTCTATTCAGTTTTGTTTCGTAAAAATCCAGTCAAAAATTCGATAAATGGAAAATATGCGGCATATGCTTTATAGTTTATATGTGTATTATTTGTCTTATTTCAAAAATTCAAAAAAAAAAAAAAAATTGGTAATATGATAGTGATGGTGATGATGAAATTGATGATATTAATGGTGAAAGTGATGATATAGAGGTGATGCTAATAATGATGGTGGTGATAATGAGGGCATTGAGGTTATTATTCCATTGGTTTATAAAAGAAGACTAAAATTAAGGGATAAATCATCAATTTGAAAAATTAAGGTGTAATCTCAAATAAATGTAGAGGGCTATATCATTAATTTTTTAAAAGATAAAAGAGACATTTGTTACCTAAAAAGGTGGATTCCTTTAAATTTTGGCTGTTTCAAAGTCGACTTGTGTTACAAGTCATAATTTACAAGTTTACACTTTGTAACATATAACAAGTTACAGTAGCATTTTTTCGACGATCGAGTTTTTAAAAATTCGTAAAAAAATGTGTTATTATTTTTTAACTTAAAATTCCTGAATTATTCAAAATAGTTCAGTAATCCAGAGAATAATACTTTTATTGAAAAAAAATGAAAAATTCGTAAATTCTTCAAGAATTAGATGGGAATTTAATGTAAATAATAATAGAATTTATGAAAATAATACAAACAAATGGCAAAATCAAATTACAGTTTTAATACATTATTCAAATTAATTACCAAAATAATAAATTATCATTCTCATAAGTAAATTATTTTTGAAAAATTGTTAAATTTATTTTGAATTCACATGTTAAAGTGCATTAAATATATATTGGGAATTGATTCTAATGGTAGAACTTATTTTATATAAAAGCAAATGATAAAAATCGTTCAATCATCATCATTTTGTAAAATTTTACTATTTAAGTACGTACCAGTCGTAAATTGTTGGGGAATTGGGCTGGGGCTTATCGAATAGATTAGCACCCATGCCCTTGGTTGCTAGGTTACTGCCTGGGTTGAACACACTCCTCCACACATTGTCCTTTCGAGATGAAGAAGGTGTGGTTGGTGTAACAGGTGACACTGGACTTGCTGGCATTGACATGGATCTCTTATAATTGCTGCTTGATCCATCTTCTCCTTCTCCATCCAACTTCTTCAGCTTTCCAAGGCCCTTCTCATTGTGGGGCTCAGCTCCAACATCTTCCCATAACTTGCCTAGTATATCCATTTTTTTCTCCTTTTTCTCTTATTGAATTTTGGCTTCTCTTCTCTTCTCTTCACATTTTATACAATGGTTGAGCTTAAAATAGTCAGAGAGAGAGAGAGAGAGAGAGAGAGCTATTAAGTCTCCTTGAATATTTCTTACTTTTTCTTTACTTAAGGTTATGTTTGGAGAAAAGAAACTCAATTTCTCTTCACCATGTTTGGATTGATAGGAGAGAACTTGGGATAACTTTAAAATTTTAAAATATCTTTTATCTAAGGACAGAGTTGGAATTATAAAATATTTTAAAAGAATTTCTCTTGTCTTCTCTTTACTTTTAGAGAGAGAAAATTCACATTTTTTTCTCTCCAATTCTTTTCTATTCTCTCCCTTACTTAACAATCCAAATAAGAGAAATGGAGAGAAACTCATTTATTTTCTCTTCTCTTCTCTCCGTTTCTCTCAATCCAAACACAACATTAGGGAATATAATTTAGGAACAATTATTGCAAAGACCTATTTTTTGAAAATATATACCAAAAAGTCCTTTTAAAAAAAATATACTCTTTAATACCCAATTTATCAAATATTAGTTTAAAAAAGATTTTTGAAGCGATAATACCATAATTACTCTTTCAATGATTTTTGAAATTTAAAGAAACATGTTGATTTGAGAATATTTGAGCGACTCCTATGTTTTATAATTAATGGCATGCCTCTTAACTATGATCGCCTCTTGTAGATAAATTAAAAAAAAAAAAAAAAACTCTTGTACAAAAATTAATAATCTTTAAAACATATAGATAATGATGACTACACCAATGATGATGATGGAGATGAGGATGATCATCATCAAACTGATTTGGTCTATGAATATTAGATTTATTAAAATATATAAATAATTTTAAAACTCGACTGGAATGTTTATTGAATTGATTCAACTCAGAAATTAGCAATCAATACAAATGTGTCAAATAAAATTATATTGAATTGAATTTTTAATAAATAAAATATTAAAATTTTAATTTTCAAAAAAATATTAATAACTAAATAAATGGGTCAAGTTTTTTAATTGACTCCCTATATTTTTAGATCAAATACTTTGTAAAGTCGTTAAAAGGGTATTTTACGTATTTTTTCTTTAAAAAATGTTCAAAAGATCCTTGATAGACTAATGTTTTATTAAGTGGGATTCAAATGGTCCATATTCTTTACTAGGGACTATTCGGTACATATTCTCAATAAAGAGTCCTTCAAAGTTATTATCCCAATAATTTAACGCCTCTTCTATATAGGGATTCGTGCGAGATTTGATATTTTCATGAACATCAAAATGTTTGATGTTTGTTCATACATTTACTTTGATCCCCACCAACCAATTATATTTAAGAAGTGTGATAATATGACGCTCCCCTCTGACCACCGCCCCCATCAAATCAGTAGATCATTTGCTTTGGGATACATAAGAAAAAGATTTATGATTCTGCATGTCCTGAGACAAATGATCCTTGATTCTATGATGGGGGCGTAAGGGGAATCATATTATCCCGACTCTATATTCAAAACATGTCTATATAAATAAAAAAAGAGAAGATCCTATCTACCTTAGAAAAATCTAGTCAATGATTACCAATCAATTATGAAAATGATTAATTCTAAAGATACTGCTGAAGTAACATTGTAAGGGACATTTCTGACGTGGAAGTGTGTAGAAATCATAGATGATTTTCATCGAGATCCCTCATGATGTTCCTCTAGCACGACTTTAAATCTAATGATTAAAAGTAGGTTTTACAATGGTTTTTGTGAATGTTATTTTTCCATGAATACAAATTATGGTAATTTATAAATATATATATATATATATATATATATATATATATATATATATATATATATATATATAATCAAACCAAATTGAACATTAGATCAATTTGATAAAATTTTTAGTTTAATTGTTAGTTTGATTTTTAAGACATTTTTAAAAGTCACAATCAAGTAGAACGTTTATATATTGATGGATTTCTTTCTATTAGTCCTTAAGTTTTAGGTTTTCTCTTAATAGTTCATTTAGCAAAATTTTCTTTTCTAATCAGTCACTAGACCCATTCACCACATTTCTCATGATTGAATGTCTTAATTGTTTGATCTCATTGTTTTCGTTCAAAAAAATTAGATTTTCGACATCCCAATTGAGTTTCGGAGACTATTTTATTGAAAAGGATTTAAGAAGGAAGAAGAAATCATTTTCAAGGGGGTTTCAAGCTTTTTGAAGATTTATGTAAAAAATTGAGATTTTTCAAAAAAAAAAATTCGTATTTTTTATATTATGAAAATCGATCAAGAATGATTCTTTTGATTTGTAATCATCTAGAAAAGTCGTTATCTTAATTTTTAAGTCGATTTTTTCATGTATTTTAATCGAAAAAATTGAAAATAAGAAGAAGATGAGTAGGTTTTACTAGTGTCGAGTTCACCACTTTTAATTGTCTGAGTTCGACATTTTTTTAAAATTGTTGAATTCAACAATAAATAAAAAATAATGAGCTTGACAATAAAAAGTGGTGAGCTCACCAATAATGAGGGACCATTAAGAAGAAAAAGTTTTACTAGATGGATTATTCAGAAACCGCTCAAAACTTAAGGATTATTTAGAAAAAAATCCCTTCTCACAGGCAGGGTCCTCTAAATAATTTCCATTTTCTTTTTGGGTTAGTGGTCCAAATCGTCCAAGAAGTATTCCACAAGGCCTACGACATCAAGATTTTATGTTTAGAAATACAGCAAATTTATGCCTACGTGTCCATATGCATTGTTCTGCTCCAGTACGAAGTAAGGTTGAATGCTTGACAGGTGTCATATTTATAATGTAGTTGTCCTTTTCTTTCGGGCAACGTGGGTCCCACAGTAATGAAGTTTAAGGTTTGTGGACAAACGCGTCCCACTCCATTCAAAATTGGATCCGATTCTTTGGCCAGTTGAAATAGCATTTTGAGAAATTGAGATTTTGCTGTTAAAACACAAAAATGTGCTATGCTGCTAAACCAATGGCATTATGCCACGTGAGAATTAAAGTGAAATTTCAGGAGAAGAGGTCATGTGGTTAAGGACTTATTTGGATTGACTTTTTCAAGTGCTTCTGGCTTTCGCGGGGAGCCAGAAGCACTTACGCATATGTTTGGATTAAGAAGTACTTTGATAAACAACTTTTGTTGGGAGTTAAAATCATACTTTTCAGAGAAGTACCTCCACAGATACTTCTCAAAATTGCTCTTGCGGGGAGCACCAAAACATCGTAAAAATTAAAATGATTGGGACATGTATACCCCTCATAAATTTTAAAAATTACAAACATACCCTCGAAAAAGCAATTTGGATAATATTATATTACTATCCATTGATGTGGTACGTGGTAGCCTTTTGATGTAGCATTTGGGACAAATATGCTCCTCATGAATTTTGAAAATTACAAGTATATCCTAAAAACGCAATTGCAATAATATTATACCCTTAAAAACAAAATTGAATAATATTATATTATTATCCATTGATGTGGTGGTAGCCTTTTAATGTAGCATTTGGATTTAAATTTTTAGATCTCCCAATTGTTCACTCAATGATTTATCCAAGAAGGTTTCAACCATGGTTAAAAGTTTCTTCTTGCAAGATTGATGTGAACAATTACTCACAAATTTACTATCCATTGATGTGGTGAAAGCTTCTTCGTATTTTTAGTGGTTGTATATATTTGCTCACAATATCTTCCATTTCTTTATAATTGTTGGGTGTTTATATAAGTTTTTATGGATAGAAACACCAACTACATTTATTTCTTTTGGAGCATAATTTGTTGAGTTATAATGTAAAAAATAGTAAATGAAACTTATAATGACATTCTGATCATTTTAACAGAATTCGAAATAGTTCCCAAACACCAAACTCTATCAAAAGTATTTTTGACAGTACTTTTCAGAACGTGCATCCAAACACAACAATTATCCACCTATTCTAGACAGTACTTCAAAAAGTACTTCTGGGAGTACTTAATGTTCTAAGTACTTCTGGCCCTTGTATCCACACGGGCCCTAAGATTTTGAGTACTGATATTCTAACTAGGATAGTCCAATACCTATTTGACATGTGGTGGTGTTGATGTAAGTAATAAGAGATAAATTTCTCTCTCCTACCTACACATGCACTATCTAGAAATCTTAATTTTTAGATTTCAAATCTTTAAAAAAATTGTGGGATCCACATGGATTTTTATATTGGCAATCGGACAGCACAACCTTTTGGATTTCACGAAAAAACTCATGGTAAAAAAACAATGTTTTTTGAGCTTGATCAATGGTGTTAAAAATGAACGACTACTGAGCACCTACATTTAAAATTAAAATACAACGGTGAAAATAATTTTTTTTAAATTTAATTTAATATTTTTTTAAAAATTTATAGAATTTCACCGTTTACAATAGTTTTGTATTGGATCATGTTTTTGAATGTGACAGGATCATCTTAGTAGGAAATTTCATTTTTTTAATAAGGATAGGAGATAAACATTCTTCTATTATTGCTTATGTTATCACCATCACATGTCAAAATGGTATTGAGCCATGAGCAAACAACCACTCTTCTAACTAGAAAGTCGTCACTAGGTCAATACTCAGCAGACGTGGCATGGATACAGAATCATAAGATCTTTTTTTCTTGGATACAAAACTTCACATTCTCATAAAAGATGGACAGTTGTGTATCCCAAGAAAAATGACCTATGGTTCCATGTCAGTGCCACATCATTTGAGTATTGACAGAGTGAAGATTTCCTAGTTAAAAATCATTTTTCTTATCTTTTTACACATGACATTATGTTGTTGGTTTATAATCTTAGCACACTTTTCGTTAAGAGTACCCTAGTCTTAATTAATTTAGTAAAGATTTCACGAGTCCTTGGGCTCACTTCTTGGTTCAGGGTTCTACAGGACTAAATTCTCTGAATTTTCCAATATATATATATATATATAATGGATCTAATTCAAAAGAAAATGTTTTTGGATCTGAGTTTTTCAATGAAACTTAGAGGGTTGTAGTGTTGGATTTTGCACGTGGTAATCCATTTGAGCAAAACAACTCTTAATAAGCCTCAAAATCTTACTAAGTTAATATAAGGAAAGGGTTTCACTTTCGTTAACAGCAAATTCAGACTCCATTTTGACGGGAAGCACCAAAATTGTGGTTGGACAAAATTACTCGCAGACAAAATCAGATCTTGAAATCACCAATCAAATTGAATTTGGTTTTGTTGGCAATTTTTAGAATAGGATATGGATTCAATCTGATTACAATTGGATTTGTTCTGTATCCATAAATTGATGTCTGATACCGATATGATGTGACAAGAAATTGATCCACTAAATGATGTGTATTTTGCTACTTCATGTGCAAGTAAGAACCTAGGGTCGTGATGAATGCATGTGGCCCTAGTATGCAGTTGGGTTCGCGGTTGACATAATGTAAAATAAAGTGTAAAAGTTGTCTTGGAAAGTTGAAGGATTAAAATTTTTGGAATGAAAACTGTAGATGCAGATTTTCGCTCTATCTCGAGATACTCTTCTAAGAACTTTAGCTCGGTGGGACTTGCAATAGGACCACTTCAACGATCAAGTTAGAACCAGTGCCGAGCTATTAAGGAGTTCTTAGAGTTAAAATTATCTAACATTTAGTTTGAATTGCTCTTGGGTAGTTATAGGAATCCTGACTAGTGGATTTCTTGAGATATTGGTGATGATTAGTGTCAGAGTTGCTACACCTGTCTTCTGATCTGACAACTACAGGAGTTGGCACAACTGCTCTGACAGGTCTGGGGCAGTTTCAACCGATCTGCCAGGCTACGTGTTGTCACATCTATCCTCTCGTTGTCAATGTTGCTAAGCTTGTCAAATCACCACCCAGTTCAGTATAATACGCTTTACCCGGTGGGTCGGATATTATTTCTGAAGGATGCCACGTGTTAGTAGCTCCAAGAATTGCCCTCCATAATACCCCCTCTCGTGGTCTTGGACATTAGTCTGAGACCCCGAGAAAGATAATAACTACCATGTGGCCCGTTCGCATTGGGTGTTGGACTTATCTGGGTTCATTAAATACATTGACTTAAAACGTCCGACTGTTCACTTTTCAAGGTCGGCGGGAGGCATGATTGCCCTTGCGAACTGTGCTCCCAACCGTTGATGTGAGCGGCGTATTCGCTTACATATGGCACTCTGTGAACGGTTGATTATGCACGTGTGTTCGAACGGTCGCATCGCTTCTGAGGGTAATAAATGCATCGTAGTTCTCATTATTACTCTGTTTTTTGGGAGAATCTCATCCATTGATTTGAATACGTATCTCGAGCTATCTCTTCCCGACATATACCCCATTCCTTTTCCTGTTTCATTTTTACCTTTTGACTTCTTTGCTTTCGTTCTCGTTTTCGCTCTCGCTCTCGTTCTTAGTCTTGTTCTCTCAGTTTCTTCTGTGCCTCCATGTGACCCTACAAGCTTAGTTGCAGCGAAGGCTTTCGTTCAAGCCCTTACCACCTTTCCCAAGGTTCTCGATTTTTCGGAAGGTAACAAGGTCAAGGTCCCCTCCCCTCTTTTCTAATTCCCTTTCCTCTACCCCCTTTTTCAGCCTTTGTAATGGCCAGGGGGAAGTCTTATTCCCCCGCCCACCTTCCATTGGACATGGTCCGGGATACCTTTGATATCCCAAGCAATGTGGGTATGTCCTATGTGGACGAACCCTCATTGCTCCGAGACTGCCTTTTAGGTACCATCGTGGTGCACTGTGGGCAACTAAAAACAAGCCTCCGAGTTCCTTTGAGTAGGCTAACTCGGGAGGTGCTCAACTTTTATGTGAGGGCTCCTGGCCAAATGAGTGGGAACTTCTTTCGTCTCATCCACGCCTTTGAGCACATGAACGGTAGACTGGAGGAAGGTCTCCAGCTCGGGCTCCTGGACATCAGGGCCCAATTTGCCCTAAAGAAGTGCCCGAATAGGCTGGGCTTCTTTTACCTATCAAAGAGGAGAGGGAAGCCATCCTTGATCGAACTCCTCGACTCGGACAAGGAATGGTTTCTGTTCCCAATTCGATTGTCTGGCCAATGGGAAAACGCTTCATGCGAACGAGCTTCCCCTTCTGGCCTATCGCTTTTTCAACCCCCAAGGTGAGTTTTATTTGCATTCCCTTTGTACCGTCCTATTTTTGGCCCATAAAAGTAATTACTTATCTCTTCTAACTCTTGCAGGTCCGAGCACAGACAAGTTCCTTGGGGATTCGATAGTAATAACACATCTTCTATCGAATCCCGAGCTTTATCACTACACTAGCGCCTCATTTCTTCTTTCCAATCGACCCATACTCCTAAGCACTACGCTCAACCTTCCGGAACAGAAGACATGGCGTTCTGTTCTAACTAGCCAGCCCCTACCCTGGAGCTTGATTCTGATGAGGAGATAATAGAGGTGCAACCTACCCTCCTTAATGAAGAAGAAGAAAAAAAGAGAGAAGAAGAAGAGGAGGAGGAAGAAGATCACCAGCCTCTTCTTAAGAGGCTGCAGAGGGGATTCGACCCCAGGCCTTCAAACACGGCCCGCTTTCCTCCTCCTCCAGCTCATGCTGCCCCGACCCTACCAACTACCGAGCCCTCCCAAACTTCCTTGATGGGGTTGGGGCATAGAGAACACCTTCCTCCCCCCTCTCCTTGGGTGATGAGCCCCAAGGTAAGGGGAAGGCCAGTAACTGATCAGGATTTTGCACTCTTGGATCCTATGGTAGCTCGGGCTGTCTTTGAGGCATCAACTCTTTCGAGAGATGTTGATAAGACCAGCCGTGGCTTTGCTGGAGATCCAATAAAGTTTTATAACGATGCGTTCCAGGTTTTGCCTGCCGTAAGTTCCTCTTTCCTTATCTACTTATTTCTTTAACTAATAAGCTTGTCACTTCACGAATTTCTAATTGCTTTTCTTTTTTTCATTAGGCGCAACATGCCGTTGTAAAGCTGGGTCAATCTCGGGACACGACTTTGGCTGACCTTCATATCGCAGAAGGTCGGATCAAACAACTCCTGTTTGAAAGGGACACTGCTACGGCAAGTTCCCTTAGGCTCCAAGCTAGCTTGGACAGTGCACTGTCTAAGCTGGAGCAGAATAAAGAGTGATTAGCGTCGGCAGAGGGGAAAATCACTTCTCTGGATGAGCTTGTCAGGATGAAGGAGGTGAAGAAAGAGAAAGTGCTAGAAGAACAACTCGCATCTCTCCAAGCCTAGCTGGATACTTCAGAGGAAGCCTGGGAGAAGGCCTACAACAAACTTAAGGCCAAATTGAAGAAGGCCGAGGTTGCTGAGAAGAAAGCAGCTGCCGCTCCTAAACATGTCTTTGACCCGTCCAATGTGCCTATTGAAGATCATGCTATCGTCACCGCTTAGTCATTTTAATATTCTCCTTTTCTTTTGTCCTCTTTTTATCTCTGTAATCAAAGTTACCTTCTTTTTTTTTCTTGCCGGATGTAATTTAAATTTTTTTGGAAATCAAAATGGGGGTATTCTTGGCATAACAGTCTTGCAAGTTCATGCATTATTCTGTTCTGACTTAATTTTTTCCGACACTTCAATCCATTATAAGTGAATCCAAAATAAATGGTTCGCTTATGCCAACATCTGGCCAATCCAACTTTGACTTTTTAATAACATGATAATCCGAACAAATGACATGATCGTTTTTAGTGCACAGTCATCCCGATAAGTGACTTGGCTATGATATAGTCAATCTGACTTTAATTTTCTTATGAGCTGTTTGACTTATGTTGAACCAACCCCCTCGGTCGGGCTCGACACCAGTGAAGGGCCAAGGATTTTCTGTGAACCAACCCCCCGGTCAGGCTCGACACTGGTGAATGGCCAAGGCTTTACATTGAACCAACTCCTCAGTTGGGCTCGACACCAGTGAAAGGCCAAGACTTTACGCTGAACCAACTCCTCAGTTGGGCTCGGCACCAATGAAGGGCCAAGGCTTTATTTGCGTGTGTGTCTGCGCTTAACATTTAAAACGGTAGCCTCATTATTGATAAAATATCTTAAGATTGAAAGCATTCCATGGGACTAGAATTACTTCCCCTGTCATTGTTTCTAAATAGTACACCCATGCTTCTCCAATTCTGCTTATGATGTAAGGCCCTTCCC
Source organism: Akebia trifoliata (assembly GCF_017979445.1). NCBI lineage: Eukaryota > Viridiplantae > Streptophyta > Magnoliopsida > Ranunculales > Lardizabalaceae > Akebia > Akebia trifoliata. The sequence continues at coordinate 6,816,006 of NC_141387.1, forward strand.
AATTAGCGCCGAGCTTTCCGCTATTGAGTTCCTTTGTGTTGACGAATACTTTTCGTAAAACCATATCCCTGACCTGGAATTCCCTTCTTCGCATCTTCTTATCGTAAGATCTTTTCAACTATTGATGGTACCGTGTTTGCCTCTCAACCACCCTTTCTTGAGTTTCATCCAACCAATCTAGGTTCTGTGCGAGCATTTTTCTATTCTAATTTGTTTCAGTCACTTGCGTTTTGGTGGTGGGGACTTGCACCTCAGTAGGTATAACGGCTTCAGTCCCATAGGCCAGTGCAAATGGTGTCCACCCTGTAGCCCTCTTAGGAGTCGTTCGATATGCCCATAATACACTATGCAGCTTATCTACCCACCTTCCTTTATGCTCGATTAGCCTCTTTTTCAAGTTCTCAAGATCGTTTTGTTGGAAGCTTCTGCCTATCCGTTGCCCTATGGGTACCTCGGAGACGATTGAAGTGACCGGATACCATATTCCTTGTAGAATGATTGCACTTGGCTCCCATTGAACTGTGTCCCATTATCCGAGATCAATGCATAAGGGATTTCGAAGCGTGTTATGATGTGTTGCTAGGTGAACTTGATAACTTCTTCTTCCCTAGTCCGAGTGAGTGGGATAACCTCCACCTATTTGGTGAAATAATCCTTGGCTACCAAGATGAACAGCTTACCCCCTTTCCCCGGAGGTAGTGGTCCAACGATATCCATCCCCCATATGGAGAAGGCCAGGGGAACTTCATTGGGTGAAGCTCACTAGCTGGTTGGAGGTGCATGTGGGCATACTTCTGACATTTGTCGCATACTCTGACGTACCTTTTGCATCCTTGGTCAAAAATAACTTTGAGTTACTACTTTGTTTGCGAGTGACCGTCCTCCTGAGACGAGTGATTTCCACAGATTCCTTCGTGAATTTCTACCATTATAAACTTGACTTCATTTGTGTTTAGCATTTCAAGAGTGGTCCTCCAAATGATACTCTATATAATTCCCTTTCGTTAATTGTATACCTTCCGATCTGGTAGAGTAGTTTTCTAGCCTCTTTTTTGTCCTGTGGTATTGTTCTTGCTTGCAGGTATTCTATGTATTTCTGCATCCATCCCAATGCCCGACCTGTTTGCATGCATTCCTCTTCCTTGCGGTCGATGCAAGCTCTCTGCTGGTATTCCACAGGTACCGTTCGACTCTCCGAATCACCAAGCATCGAAGCAATGAACGCCAATGAGTCTGCATGCCTGTTCTCATCTCTCGGGATTCTACTTATCCTTACCTCCATGAATCCATTGACCTCCTGTTGTACCGCTGACAGGTACTTCGCCATTCGCTCATCCTTTGCCTCATAATCCCCATTGCACTGGTTTGCACCAACTGTGAGTCTGTAAATAGTGCGAGTCGGTCAATCTTCAAGTCTCTTGCCATCGCCTATTGATAACTGTTTTGTATTTTGCCTCATTATTCGAGACTCCGTATCCGAGCTTTATCACCTTCTCCAACCTGTAATTATTCGGTGTTACTTAGCCAACACCCGAGCCGGAGTAATTTGACGAGCCATCAATGAACATCCTCCATCCTGCTTGCTTACTCCATATTTTTACTTCCTTTATCGTTTCATCTTCTTCCTCTAGCTCTTCCCAGCTGGGATCTTCGATTGGGAAGTCTGATAGGAAATTAGCCAATACTTGCCTTTTCAAAGTCGTTCGTGCCTCGAACTGCAAGTCGTATTCTCTGAGAGTTATTGCCCACCTCACCATCCGCCTAAACTTTTTCGACCTGTACATCATGTCATTCAGTGAGTAATCTGTCACCATTCAGACTCGATGTGATAGGAAATAAGGTATGAGCTTGTGTGCCAAGTAAACAAGGGACAATCCCACATTTTCAGTCTTGGAGTACCGGACCTCTGATGGGCCTAGTGTCTTGCTAACATAGTAGATAGGATACTCCCGTCCAAAGTCGATTTTGAAGAGAACTGAGCTTATGGACGACGCCGCGGCAACTAAATAAATTCCCAGCTCTACTCTTTCGTCTGAAGCATTGAGGATAGGTGACTGTCCAGATAATTTTTTAAGTCGAAGAAGGCTGCTTTACACTCCTCATTCCATGCGAATCCCTTCCCTTTCTTCAACAGGTTGAACAACGGTCGGCATCTGTCTAAGACTCGAAAGATGAATCTGTTCAACGTTGCGATCCTTCCTGATAGAGTTTGCACCTACTTCTGGCTATTCCGGCTCTACATCTCCATCATGGCTCGGATTTGATCAGGATTAGCCTCGATGCCCCTCTTGGTGATGATATGTCTGAGGAATTTTCCCGAAGATACCCCAAACACAGATTTCTTCGGTTTCAGCTTCATTTGAAAGTCCCTCAATCGATCAAACGTCTACCCGAGGTCTGCTAGGTGATCTCATGCTCTTTTGCTTTTCATTAACAAATCGTCAATGTATACCTCAACTGTTCGCTCGATTAATCCTTCGAACATTTTGGCCATGAGCCTCTAATAAGTCGCTCCTGCATTCTTCAGGCTGAACGACATGACTTTAAAACAAAACAATCCTTACTCAGTAATGAATGACGCTTTCTCTTGATCCTCATCTGTTAGAAGGATCTGGTTGTAGCTTGAGTATTTGTCCATAAAGGACATTCTCTCATGCCCTGCCGTAACATCAACCAGTTTGTTGATCCTCGGTAATGGGAAACTATCTTTCGAGCAGGCTTTATTGAGATTCGTGAAGTCGATGCACAGCTTGATCCTCCCATCCTTCTTCGGTACTGCCACTATGTTGGCTATCCACTCAGGGTAGTCGACTTCCCTGATGAATCCCGTCCTCAAGAGTTTTTTGATCTCCTCGTTCATCCCCTACCTTAACCGAGGTGACAATTTCCTTGGCTTCTGCCGAATCGATCAAAATGCAGTGTCAACATTCAACTTGTGACACGTAACCGAGGGATTTATTCCCAACATATTGTCAACAGACCATGCAAACACGTCTTTGTTTGTCTTTAGTTACTACACCAGGGTACTCCACTCTTGCTGTAACGATGTTGTCCCGATGCTAACAAGTTGTTCCCCACAAATGCCGAGGTCCACTACTTCAACCTCTTCTACTGATGCTGCTTGTTCCTGTCGTGGTTTGTTCTGTAACTACTACAACATTTTCTCTTCAATGGATGGCTCCTTCCTTTTCCTCTGAGGCTCGGTACCATGGCTCCTTTTTGGTTTTAGAGCCAAGTAAAAACATCGTTGCGCCATCTCTTGATCTCCTATAATTTCCTTCACTCCCTTTCTGCCCGGAAATCGGATTACCTGATGATAAGTGGACGAAACAACCTTCATCTCATGTATCCATTTTCTCCCGAGGATTGCATTATAAGCTGAGTCCGCGTCAATCACTATGAACCTTGTCATCACCACCTTAGAACCTGTCGTGACTAGGAGGGTGATTTCTCCTATGGAGCTACTCGGGGCCTTATTGAATCCATATATCGTAGACTAAGTCACCTCCAAACTATCTGAGATCCCCATCTTTTTTGCTGCACTTAAGAAAAGGATGTCCACTGCGCTCCCAGGGTCCACCAATATTCTTCTAAGTTTGATGTTTCCAATCGGGAGTGCTATGACAAGGACGTCCTGGTGAGGCATGGTCATCCTTCTCAAGTCTTCCTCTGTAAATATTATCGCCTATGCTCCCGCCTCTGGGTCGGGTCTCCTTGCTACCTTTACCCCTGAAGTTACTTGGTTGACTCCGATCTCATGGTAAATCTTCATTATCCTCGTCCTGGCTAACTGCCTCGTCGACTGTCTATCTGATTCGAGCACCTCCGAGATAGTGTGCACCACCCTACGTCCCTCGAGTTCACATTGCCTATCTCCCCCGGATAGTAGAGGTTGCGACTTTTGATTTTCTTCTCTCGAAGCCTCCCGTCTTCGACCATATCTTGGATGATACATTGTAATCTGTAATAGTCCTCAATTGGGTAGTCCTCAGCCCCGTGGTACTCGCAATACGGCTTCCCAGGCTTTCCTCTGTAATCTCGAGGTGGTTGAACAAAATAGGGCTCACTCCTTATATGCCTTAATATTATAGACAACTTCTCGTTAAGTGGTGTATATACTCGACCACTCTTCCACCTCGATTGTTCCTTCGGGTCTCGCTGTCTTTTTTTGGTACCCCCTTCTCTAAGCTCGGTAGCTGCCTTCTAGACTACCTAACCACCCTCACTGTTAGCTACCGTTTGAGCACCCTGACCTCTGCTTTTTACTGACTCCTCCACCAGGATGTATTTCTCCACCTTCGAATACAGATCCTCGAGCCGCGTTGGGTCGGACTTTATCAATGACTCGTGCAGCCATGTCCTAGGAATAACTGTCGTTACGTAAGCTGCACATGTAGTCGCCTCGTCTATACCTTCGACAACTATTGCATTTGTTCGGAATTGAGTAATGAAAGATCGTATGCTTTTGTCGACCTCCTGCCGTAAGTTGAAAAGAGTGTTAACCTTGACTCTCTTCTTTCATAAATGTACGAACTACCCGACGAACGCCTCTTTTAGCTTGAAAAAATTAATTATCGAACTAGCCGACAATCCTTGGAACCATGACATGGCTCTGTGTCTCAGTGTAGACGGGAACAACTTGCAAAATAAAGAGTCATCGTTCTGATACAACACCATCTGGCTCTTGTAATGAAGGACATGATCCATAGGATCCCTCGTCCCGTCATACGTCTCAAACTTCGGTGCATGGAATGCTTTAGGGAGTTCCGAACTCATTATTGTCAGTGAAAATGGTGTCCCCTTGAGCTCCTAAATTGCGTTTCGTGCCTTCTGCCCAGGGTCCTTTCCCTGTGCGAGCTCCTCATCCCTTCTTTTTAGCATCTCCTTGACTTCTTTCCTTGTCATTAAGTCCCGAGCTTCAAAACTTTCTTGCTGCATTCTCACCGCTGCAGAGTCCACAGTTCGATCTGCTTCGGTCCTTCTCATCGTTCAGACGATGTGGCCCTGGCGGTCTTAGTTCCCTCGTCCAACTTTTGCCAGAGTTCCTCGTTTTCCCATTTGATGGCTGTAATTTCGTCATTCTACTTTTCTAACCCCCTGCGCATCTCTTCTCTCATTTACGTTAGCAAGTTGTATATCGCAAGCATGGGGTCTTGCGATGTCGAAAGTGAGTCTGCTAGTATTGGGTTTGACGGTTCTCCATGTGCTTCGCCTCTAGCTTTTCCCATGTTGGTCATTTTTTTCCTTGTAAGTTTCCCACAGACGATGCCAAATTGTAGATGCATATTTTCGCTATACCTCAAGATACTCTTCCAAGAACTTTAGCTTGATGGGACCTATAATAGAACCACTCCGACGATCAAGTTAGAATCAGTGCCAAGCTATTAAGGAGTTCTTAGAGTTAAATTTTTCTAACCTTTAGTTTGAATTGCTATTAGGTATTTATAGGAATCCTGACTAGTGGATTTCTTGAGATATTGGTGATGATTAGTGTCAGAGTTACTGCACCTGCCCTCTGACCTGACAACTACAGGAGTTGGCACAATTGCTCTGACAAGTCTGGGGCAATTTCAACCGATCTGCCAGGCTACGTGTTGTCACATCTATCATTTCGTTGTTAGTGTTGTCAGTGTTGCTAAGCCTGTCAAATCACCACCCAGCTCGGTATAATACGCTTTACTCGGTGGGTCGGATATTATTTCTCAAGGATGCCATGTGTTAATAACTCCGAGAATTGCCCTCCAAAAACCAAATTAATTTCTCTTTGTGAACGAGTTTTTTTTTTTCACTTGGTTAGGTAACAACAAGAAGAAGTAACTACATGTCTGGGTATTCAAGAGTTCTTGAACACCAACCATACAATATAACCTACAATGCTCGATCATCGCATTTGAGTAGCAGCAGCACTAGTAGCCGCATTAACAACACCAATTCTCCTTTCTTTCCTTTGAACCACACGCAAGTTAGGTGACTTGGGCTTTGTTGTTTCCTTAGAAGATCTGTGCATTGTGCATCATTGAACATCAAACATCAAACAAGAAATTGAAATCGCGATCGTTGAGAGAAAGTGTGGTGAAGGATTGAACAATATTATATTTAGATTAGATTGCTTACTTGAGGGGATGAAAGGGACTATGAAAGTTCGGTACTGGTCTTGCATGGGGCACCATTGTTCTCCTCAACTTTTTCAATGCCTTTTCTTCCTCCATCTGCAAAAAAAAAAAAAAGAAAAAGAAATGATGTAAAAATTGAAACCAAAGGAGGTACGAAGTGAAAAACTAGGAGCACATACTCTTACCATTTTGGCAGACTCGTATTCCTCTCTGTATCTCTTACACATCATTTCTTTCTCCTTGACCTGCACACAAAATAGTTGCTTAGTGAATGAAATAGAAAATCAGTAGTTGTGCCAATTGAATCATTTAATGAAACCATGTAGTTCGAAAATCTGGGGATTTAAACAGAGAGCTTCCATTGGCACCCCAACTTTTACTTATTAGACAACCTGATTTCTTAAATTATTTATCACATGCTAATTAAAGATTAAAACACACCATTCAAACACTACAAAAGCTTAATTCAAGTTATTACCTCAACATTACGAAGCATTATAACGCATTCAAACACAAGTATACACAAGTTCAACAATTGTTTAAAGTTAGGATTAGGCTCATCTAAAATCCTAAATCTAACAAATAAAAATCCAAACAAAAAAGAGACAGAGAGAGAATTTCTATTGGCACCCCAACTTTTACTTATTCTCAACCATTGGCTTATTTTTTTTAAATTGGGGTGTGATAAGTAAAAGTTAATAGCAGCTCTCTTTATATATGTTCATATACATCTTTTAAAATGTGCATGTCAGTGTGAGTAGATGTAAGCAGTTCACAAATTCTTTAGTTGTGGCAGTTCAATCTTAGTTAAGTTAAAAATCTAGTTTGAAGATCAGGAAAAACACATAACATATAACTTGCACTTTCAAAATTAGAAGATGAGATTTGATACCTTTTGATCAAATTCTTCTCTATCCTTGGCCCTATTATTAACATGTAATACAAACTCCTCAACCTTAGTAAGCGGTTTCTGCACCTTCGCAGCCACTGGAAGTGGGTCACTGCAACCCAAACATAAAAAACAATGTAGATTTTGTCACTTCGGGAAAAGTAGTTTCTTCAAAAAAAGAAATTTTTGTGTAGTGGTAGTAGTAGTTGCAAATAGCTTAAACTTGATATAGTATAATTTCAAAGCTCTTACTCTTTCATGATTGGTTGCGCCTTAAAGGTTCTCATTTGTGCTTCTTCTTTCTCCTTTCTCACCCTTTCTTCCATTTCCCTCCGCATTTCCTCCTCATGCCTTATTAGGCTCTCCAATTGGAAAGGCTCAGGCTTGGTGCATTGCTTTGGTTCTGGTTTTGATGGTACCTGCATTTAAAAAAAGAAATAATTACGTCCAAGGTTTAAAATGTCGTATCGATTGAATTTTTCTGTTAATGAAAAAACCTATATGGTATTGACCGATACATTCCCATACATACCCGACACATTCCCAAAACATTCAATGTTTCAGGGTCAATGTTTCGTGTCGGTCTTGGAAGATACTGATACGTATTGACCGATCCATTCCAAAACATTCAGATATTTTAAAACATGATTATGTCACAATGTTATCACATTTTTGTCTCATACAATAAAAGAAAAAGGACTGATAGAGTGGTAAGCCATTATTTACCGTCGGGTAGTCAGTAGTATAAGTATATGGTATGGCTTTGGGGATCCTTGTTCTCTCCTCTTCCATCCGTTTCTGTATAGCATCCACCATGAACTTCTTCCTCTCTTTCTCCGCACCCCTTTCCTAATATAGCAAAGCAAAGCACGAATAAAGTGGAAATAATCAAGTATTGGTTTAAATTCTCCTTACTCCACCAATGGTAAAGGAAGTTGTTCGCAGGTAGCAGAGGGCTAAATATATGTACCTCTGTATGAAGATGGAATGGATTTTGGGTTGTGATTCTCGGAATTTGGTGGCCACGGGGAGGTTCTAAGTTCAACGAGAGCTGTAAAAGAAATTGAGTAGGATTTTTATTGCCAAAAAATAAAATACAAAATGGAATGAATGAGTGAGCAATTTATTTTCCCAATTGTAACCCCGACCTTGTCCAAATGATTGACAACTGTTCTTGCTGGTGGAATCCTTTCATCTGTTGCAAAATGAAATTCCTGAGGTTTTGTCACATTTTTTTTTGGGTTACAAAATATTCCCATGTCCCCTTTGCTCTTTAAGATCTGCAAAATTTTTGCTTCAAATATTGAGTTTACCAAAATGTTTCCTATAATATTTAGATCATGTACTAGATAAAGAGTAGTAGCAAAGCAAACCTTCTTATTGAGTGGCTTAGCCTTCAATTTTGGCATTTTTTCGAGTTCCTCTAGTTCCAACTCTTGGGAACTCTTAACTCTGTAATAAAAGTATAAGAGGCAATCAATCAGTAATTTGCCATTTCTATAATGATTAAATGTTCAAACTGAATGGAACATGACACTTTGAAATTCAAATCAACTTACTTGGGAGGTCGTGCTCGCAGTGATGTTTCAAGGTGGGGTGCCCTTGGTTCAGTACGCTTATGAGGGCTCCATTGATTCTGTCATACACATCAACACCACCATTTTCCCAATAAATTCCTAAAACGAGGATAAACAATTAGTCGATTATAGGAAGAATTGAGTAGAATCATGACCAACCTGGTAAGAAGATTCAGTCGACGATACAACTGTTGATGTTTCTGCATGTTGATTTGCTCTCTCCATTGTTTTCAAATGAAATTCCTGACCAAATCACCATTACTTTAGCATAATAACCATCACACAATTTCTTTCTCTCCTTCTCTCTGTCCTAAACATCTATACAAAATGATATACCTGGAATTCTGGTAGTTGAGGCGTACTTCTGGGCAATGCAGGTAATGTAGGAGCTTGTAAGATCTATAAATGAACAAAAGATCCATCTGACTAAAATGATAGACCAGACACCAAGAAAGAAAGATAAAGAATTTTGGACATAAAACAGCAGACCTTTTTGTTTACTGGTCGAGCCTTAAACTTGGGGATATTTGCCATCATCTCCTCCTCAAGTTCAACACTACTCTTCACTCTAACAGAACGACCCCGATGGTTTGTTTCTAATTGAGGCTCTTTGGGTCTCGTCAAAGTGAGTTTCTGCCTTCTTCGAAGAATAAAAGCGGCATCTTCCTGAAACAGCACCAACCGCCACTGAATATTTAAATTTAAATTTTCATTTCATATTAGGTGCAACTGATGGATGCACTAGTCCAAGGAAATACACCACAAATATTGCTATAAAGAACAGAGAAATGGGGGACTCAATTGTTTACATGCGAAAGAGAGCTGTTAATCTGAGGCAGCTCTATATCTCTTGTCTTGGACTGGAATCTCTTTACCATCGCGGCTGTTGAAATGAAAGACGCTTCCTGAACATAAACCTTAGCAATTGAAGAGCATTTCAATTAACTTACCTCATCCAAGTGGACATTTTACATTGATTCTAGTTAATTAATTTCAACACCGACCTTTCTGTCCTCTCTACCATTTCTGTTGCTTGAGGGACATAAGTTGGTACTACCATTGGTTAAGCCAGGTCTGGACTTGTGCCGTAAAATTTGGGTTTTAACATTCAGAATCTGGGTTTAGAAAATAAACATATGTCAGAAAACAAGAAGACCAAAATAATGAAACTGAGAAAAAAGAGAAACAATCTCAAGAAACACCTGTCGGTGGCTTCCTACTTCCAGCTTCTGTCGCTTAATTGATTGATTTTCTTGAGCAAATTCTGGGGCCATGGATGATTTACTTACGGTTATACCGCTACAAAATACCCAAAAAAAGATAAATAAATGGGTAGATTTGCATCATAAACAGTAAAACTAACAGAAAAAAGTTCTAAAAACAGCCAATATAGATGAACCTTCTTTCACTTGTTTGTTTTACATCTTTGGTTTGCTGCAATATCTGGCACTGATTCTTTGGCTTTCGAGCAGATGGGTTTCTAACCAAATTAGTGATCTTTTTAGCCATTTGGTTCTTGTTTGAATTGGTGGACAATGGCACTCCTTTCTTAACAATCATCTGTGGAATTGCCGTGTAAGCTTCTACTCCTGTTAACAAAAGAAGTTAAGCGATATGACCTGAATAAAACATTGTAGGAGAAAGACATAGTAAGGGAAAGCAACAAAATTGGAAAATTGAATCCATGCACTTACCTTGGATGACAGAGACCACCGAACAAGCCATTTCCTCACTTGTTTTTGTTTTTCCATACTCTACAACAACGGAAGCTTTTCCAGTCGAAACACTGCACCAACAAGAATAGTGAAGCATAATTTGAAGACTATATGAGAATTACATATATTGTTAGTCTAGTGATTAAAAAAATTATGTACAGACCTTTCTTTCTCTTGAGTGCACACGTCTTCTTTGTTATCTTCACGAGGCTTCTTAGTAACAGTAATCTGATCAAGGTTTTGATGAATTAGAAGAAGCTGAGAACTGATAGTGTGAAAAAAAAAACTTACAGGTCTTTAACATCAAGCAAGGCTTAGATGGAAAAGCTTAATCAATTAATATTTTAATTTACCTCTTCAAGGATACTATTAATTCCATTTTGTTCTAAGCGTTGATGGGTGTCATCTTCTTTTGGAGTTTGTGTGGTTACAAGTCCGGATTGAATTCTGAATGGACGAGAAACAATTTTAAGTTCCATTAATCAATATTAAAAAAGCCGAAACCGATGAAATGAAATTGGTTTCTTGAACATAACTAATCCACTCACCTTGTAGAATTTTCAATTTCTGGTGCCAAAGTTGCATGGTCTGTGAGACAAGAGGCAATTGAACTATCCAATGATCCTTCATCCTGCAATTGCTAAAGTAATCGAATTACGTCCACGACCACATCGATTATAAAAATTTTACAATCCAAACCATCTGATTTCTTGGTAGAGAAGACAAAATGAAGATTTTTCACAAAAATCAATCACCTTTGGGAGATGTTCAGAATTGCTGAAATTGCAAACGCTCTCAATCTGAACAGATTGATCCGTCTTGATTCTTTGCATGAAAGCTGCGTTAATCATCCCAAAAATTATTAAACCCTAACTCTTTTCTTAATTTCAAAAAAAGAAAAAAAGAAAAAAAAATTGAAATTGCAAACCCTAAACCAGATCACATCATATTTTCTCAAGAAATCACTAAAACCCTAAAACCAAATTTCAAGAAACGACCTTTCCAAGAGAAACCCACTTACTTTAGAATTTTTTTTTTATAACCCTAACACATAAGATAAACGAATTTCAAAGAAAATGAGGGTTAGAAAAAGACGCGAAAACATACGCGAGGGAGAATAGCTGAGAGAGGACTCGAACCAAAGCTCGGCCCTCTGTTTCTCCAATTCTGTTTCTCCATTAATGAAGTCGAAGAAACGAGGCGCAGAGAACTCGTAGGCCTCGTCGATTATGACGCTAAGATTTTCGACCACCATTGATGATTTCTTCTTCAGTTTTCAATTGATCTGTATTTCTTCCAAGTTGCAGACAGAGAGATTGAGTTCGAGAAAAAAGAGGCGATTTGGAGCTAATAACATGGGAGATAAATCGGTTAGCTTTTTGGGAAGAATTTGGGGGTTGCGAGAGACGTTAATTCGTTTCGATTACAACGGTATAAATTTTTTGAAAATTGGTGAGGTGGATGGATTCAAAATTCGGTATTTCGTCTCGTCTCGTTCTCGACGTGTATCGAGTTGAATCGTACGAGTCACGTCTGGGACGACTCAACCCATTTTAATTGGTTAAAATAGACAGCTACTATTGACACCTCAGCCTTTTCTTATTACACCCAATTGCAAAAGCATGTAGGGATTTTCCCCAAAAGGTGCCCAACTTATGTCCAACTTCCATTGCTGGTATTTTATCAAAGTATTCATAAAAAGTGACAAATTCATTGTAAAAGTATGTTTTGAGAGTTAAAATGAATAATGTACCAAAATTGAAATTTCGTCATTTCAACACACGAAATGGAGATTCACCCAAACATATAAGTCAATGGTTGAGAATACGTAACTCTCCCTCTATTTTTTATTAGATTTAGGGTTTTATATGAACCTAATCTTCTTCTTTTTTTTCTTTTTTTTTATATCAGGGGTATCCCCACCTTTCGGGTGGGACTAATCCCGCAATCAAATGCACCACCACTCTCTGAAAGTCCTAAGTGCAACAAGTCAAGGGTCCACTAGACCTTGGAGTGTGGCCCCAAGAAATTCATAGTTTTGTGGGGTTTCGAACACTTGACCTACTCTTTGTGGGGAGCTTATCAAGGTTTGGCTTGCCACTAGGCAAACCCCTTGGGGTTATATGAGCCTAATCCTAATTTTAAAAAATTGGTGCAGTTGTTTCAATGTGTTATAATGTTTAGTAATGTGTTTTAATCTTTAAATAGGGTGGGATAAATAATTTAAGAAATTGAAATGTAATAAGTAAAACTTGGGGTGCCAATCATGGTTTTTAAACTCGTCCGAGACCGAGACGTCTCGCCCGAGTTAACTCGGTATCAGAGCTGAACGAGACCAACTCACAAAATCATTTTTTTGACTGAGTTTTACGTCTCACATACAATTTTTTGAGTTATCTCACGAGACGTCTCAAACGTATCGAAAAACTCGTCCGAGACGACTCGGTATCGGAGCTAAACGAGACGAGACGCGATAGCGAGTTTAAAAACCATGGTGCCAATAGCAGTTCTCTAAAAATAAATAATCATATATTTAGGTGATTTAGACCTATCGTTTCAAGTTTGATGATTATCAGCTTGAGTGATGAAATGACATAAATTCCCTCGTTCTTTTTGTACGCTCTTTTCTTAGAATCGTAGATCCTTTGTTTTGGGATACACGAACACAAAAATTTATGATTCTGTGAACTGCTAGGTCAGAGAGTGTTCGATTATCCATCTCTATCTCTATTTTGGATTGATTTAAAAAAAAGAAATATATTAAAATACATACATATAATCATTTTGGATAGCATGATTGGAGTGCATACACACCCTTTGAATAGACACATAACTGTTCATAAATTATAAATTATGGGTAGTGATTTTTAATATTTCTCTTGGGGTTGCTTTAGAGACCAATGTTTTAAATACCAAACCGTCCATTGGACTGAAAATGTATTAAATTGGTCAAACTGCGGTCGTACTATGGTTGAATTTGGTTGGATTGTTTTATTTATCATAAAATCTTGCGGACCTAGTTGAACCACCAGCTGGGTCTGGTTTTAAATACACTTATAGAGAGCATTTTTGGTTGTGGAGCAATCATTTGCAGAGATGGAGACAAGAAACAATCCATGCTTCTTTATCTTTTCACTACTGATTCTCTTCTTCTTCTCTTTCAAAATCCATCTCTCTCATTGGAGCTGACACCATCTCTGTTGGCCAATCTCTCTCAGGAAACCAGACTATTGTCTCCAAAGGTGGCATCTTTGAACTTGGTTTCTTCACACCAGGTAACTGTTCTAAGAACTACTACATAGCTATTTGGTACAAAAAAATTTCACCCCAAACTATAGTTTGGGTGGCTAACAGATCTACACCCCTCTTTGACTCATCTTCTTCAGAATTTAAACTCTTAGAAGATGGTAATATAGTCGGTCCTCTTTAACAAGTCCAAAATCCAATTTTGGTCAACAAATTTAATGTCATACCCCCTTAATTCTACCATAGCAGTGCTTCTTAACAATGGAAATCTAGTTTTGAGAGATGGGTTGAACTTGAACTCCTCCAATGTAATATGGCAGAGCTTTGGTCACCCAACAGATACATGGTTGCCTAGTGCAAGGCTTAGTTTGAATAAACTCACCAATAAAACACAACCCATCATTTCATGGACAAATTCCAAAGATCCTGGAAGTGGGATCTTCTCTTTGGAGATGGATCCTGGTGGAACAAGTCAATTTTTTCTAGTGAGAGATGGGTTTCAAAGATATTTTACTTCTGGGGTGTGGAATGGACAGATTTTCAGCTTAATTCCTCAAATGAGATCAAACAATATCTACAATTTCAGCTTTGTTACAAATAAGAGGGAGACCTATATAACATATTCTCTTTATGACACTAATATTATTTCTAGATGTGTTCTAGATTTTATGGGTCAATTTAAGTGTTTCAAGTGGTTGGAGGATACTCAACAATGGAATTGATTTTGGAGTCAACAGAGATAGTCGTGTGATGTCACAATGTATAATGCAATCTCTGCACTTCTCATGTAGATAGGACAATCCTCAAGCTGTCCTAAATGCAATCTGGTATCTTGTTTTCCAGTCTAAGATGTTCAAATCCTTTCAAAACAACCAAGAATTTAGTGAACCATTTGGCATATAATCATAAACTAGCAACCTTTTACTACCTTCGGCACAAAATCCCCGAAGGCGAACCAGATTGGCATGTTGGATTATTCCAAGGGTGCTCACTTCCATTAGGAATTGTTTCTCTCCTTGTCCGAGGCATTCAAGTTTCTTCACAGCTATGTCAATTGAATTGGGCAATTTCCCTCTGATTCAATTGACATAGCTGTGAAGACACTTGAATGCCTCGGACAAGGAGAGAAACAATTCCTAATGGAAGTGAGCACCCTTGGAATAATCCAAGATGCAAATCTGGTTTGCCTACGGGGATTTTGTGCTAAAGGTAGTAAAAGGTTGCTAGTTTATGATTATATGCCAAATGGTTCTTGGTTGTTTCGAAAGGATTCGAACATCTTAGACTGGAAAACAAGATACCAGATTGCACTCTGGACGGCTTGAGGATTGTCCTATCTACATGAGAAGTGCAGAGATTGCATTATACATTGTGACATCAAACAGGAAAAACATGCTGTTGGATGCTGGGTTCAGTCCTAAGGTTGTGGACTTTGGGGTAGCAAAGCTCTTTGGCAGGGATTTCAGTCGGGTCTTGACATCCATGAAAGGAACGCAGGGCTATCTTGCACCAGAATGGATTTCGGGCGTAGCTGTCACACCAAAGCTGATGTTTACAGTTACAGAATGACGCCTTTCGAAATTATATCAGGTCAGAGAAACCTTGACATGTCTAAGGATGAGATGGTCGATTACTTTCTTATTATGGTTGTGAGTAAAGTACACAATGGAGAAGAAGTTGTTGCATCAAAGGTTGGAAGGTAACGCTGACATTGAAGAGCTAACTTGAGTTTGCAGGGTTGCATGTTGGTGTATTCAAAATGATGAGAAGGATAGGTCGACAATGGGACATGTCATTCAGAGTCCTAGAGGTGGGTATTCCTCCCATCCCTGAATTTTTCCAAGCAATTGTGGACAAGTCGGTGGTAAACGAAGTGCTTGAGTCATCCTCCTCAACCTCTATGGCCAAAGATACTTCCTCTTGGTGAGTTTCAAGTTGTAAAGATGGTACACTAATCTGTATGTTAAATTTAGTGAGATTCTATTGCCACAGAGAAGTAGTGCACATCTTAGGTGGCGTTTGCAAAAGTTGGCGTGGCAATAGCAGCTCTCTCAGTATGTTTGGTTTCTTTTGTTGGTAGATATGGAAAGATATGTATTGGTTGGATTTCATAAACATAACAGGTGCAGGAGAGGCTCGCTCTAAAGATTCCCATCATGGCACACTTGAGATGTATACTACGTGGGTAATAATATTGGTATTTGTAATACAGGTAATATTATAATTTGTTGTGATTGAGCTTTGTTTCGAACGAATCACAGAGATTATCGTCGCTTTGAACTTCCCTTATTGCTCGACCTATTTAAAGTTTTGTTTGTATTAGAACTTCTCTATAAGTATAGGGATATTATGACACAATCCGACACAAGCTCAAGCCTACACAGATAGGAGCCACAGATCGACATTAATAGCAAATTTGACATATCGAATTTTGCTTATCGTAATATCCTGAACTTTTTTATAAAAATATTTGTTTATTATTTTCTATAAAAAAAAGAGAATAAGTTTTGAAAATGATTTTAAAGAAAAGTTGTAACTGCCATTTTCTGATCCAACGAGTGTTCACTTATTTTTTATTTTTTTGGTCTTCTTAATGTTTGGTGCCAAAATGGCAATCCATAGAGGACTGAAAAATCATTGTCCTTCACCAAACCATGAGGCAAGGTCCATTATAAAAAGTTGCAGGACTTAGGTTGACTGCAAAATCCAAATCAACATCAAAGCTTAACTCCAAAATCTGAGGTCAATCTTCATCCTTCATTAATTCTATCTGAAACAGATCTACTTATTTGGAGACTTCAAAGTCAACAATGGAAAATAGACATTTTTTTGGTCCAATGTATTGGAAATAATTTTGTGTTATTTTAGTTCTAGTTGTTTTGTAATAACTTTTATTCTTTTATTTCTTACTTGTACAGGTTTTTTTTGTTGTTGTTGTTGTTATTGTCATTTGACTCTTTTATCATCATACATTCCCGTCAAACTCTCAAATTGAGACTTGACAATTACTTTTCTACAATTCTTCTTAGTATCAAAGTCTTAGAGGATCCATAAACCCCCTCTTGGATTCTTAGAATCTTGATGTTTTTTTCCCTTCTCTTCTCTTCTCCTTTCTTCAATACCTCTATATCTTGAGATCTAATAACCTAGCAGCAACTTCGTTAGAAAGATTAAAACACACACTTCGAACATCTCGTTCAAACAATTTGAGCATTTTTTTACAAAATCCTAAACCCAAAAATACAAGTCTAGCAAGACAAAAAAGAAGAGAGAGAGAGCGAGAGAGAGAGAACTTCTATTGCCACCCCAACTTTTACTTATTCTCAACATTCACTTATTTTCTTTATTTTTAATTTGGGTGTAATAAGTAAGAGTTGGGTTGTGCCAAAAACAGCTCTATGGTTTAAACATGCCCAAACAATCTCCGTCGTCCACTTTCTCTTAGTTGGCTATATGAAACACAAGTACCATACAAATAAATCATTTTCAATAGAAGTCGATCGAGCCAGACATCATCCTCATCTGACCCTCCAATAGAATCCATAGACGTGGTCCATCAATTGGCCAACTCTAAATGACCATTAAGCCCTCAAATTAATTACAACATGCATCAATATAAACACAACACTATGTCTTCAATTCTGGTTTATTAAATCAACCAATTGCCTTGAATACTAATTATACATGATAAAAAGCAAAACAAAGACATAAAATCCTTTTCACCTCAAAACACTAAAGAAAGACTTAGAATTCATTTTTATTACTAGAATTACATGTACACACAACATTTGTATACAAGTTGTTCCAACAAAGAGCTTAAAAACAACCAAATAAAGGATCAGTGAAACCTTACTACTATACAGGAGATGTCATCCTTGCTTTTCCTACTGAGGGCTTCCTCGGTCAGCAGCTTGGCGGCCAAATGAGAATCCTTTGTGCTTCTTATAGCATCTACCGCCTCTTTGTTTGACATGACCTGCTCAAGATTAAGAGAGAATCGTAAATCATGATTCGGTCTCATTCCGAATATATTAAGAAAAAAAAACAGGAAAAAAGGATCTAGGTCAGTTTTTGGTGTTTTTATTTCTCACAAAGTAATATTGTATGATTTCAAGGTAAGTTTAAATAAAGAGAGCTTCTATTGCCACACCAAATTTTACTAATGCCACCCCAAGATGTGTGCTAATTCTTCGTTGATTTATATATGAGTTGGGGTGGCATTAGCAAAAGTTTGTGTGACAGTAAAATCTCTTTAAATAAAAGGCAACAACGTGATTTAATGGAAGAAGACGAACCGCCCATAACCCATCACTTGCTAATATGAAAAACTCAGTATCGTCGTCTATTATCTCGACTGCCACATCTGGCTCAGAACTAAGATGACCCTTCAAGCTTCTATCGCCAAACGCTCTTGCCACTGCAAGTTGCCCATCAACTCGTGGGACGTCACCTGAACACATAGCAATGGAGATTAATACAAGAATAAAAATAATAGCCCACTTGGGGCAAGCCAAAAGAGAATTTCTGTTTTGTTGGCCTTGATTACTTTTTTCTCATTTTGCAACAGATGAAAAAGACTAGAGGCTTGTTTCAAGTAGCTCTACTTTCAATAGAAGTGCTTCTAAATGGATCATTTTTATAAAAACTGCAGTTGAGAAATAGATTCTTTGGTGACGGTGTTTAGCAATACTTTTTTTTTTTTTTTTTTTTTTTTGGGGGGGGGGGGGGTGGTCTACAAGTGCTTCCAGAAGGTGTGGGGTGTTTGATGAAAAGCAGCTTCTACATTCTAGGTTGTGTTTGATTGATGATAACCTTAAAAAAAGGAGTTAACCCCAGGACACATTAAGGGCTATTTTAGTCATTAGCTAAAAAATGGGGCAATTTTTTCATTAAAAAAAAAATGTAATTTGTGTCCTGTCCAGATAACACAAAATTCAGAAGCCAAAAGCAGATAAGGCCAGCTTCAACTTCTGGACCGTTGTTGGCTTCTAGCTTCTATGGGAATCTGGAAACCGAGTGTGTATCAAACAATAATTTGACTCTGAAAAGTACTTTTGTCATGGTGCGCCAAACGTAACCTAGGTTTCTATTAAAAGATAATCAGCACAAAATCTGGCTAGTGGTGGTGGGCTGGTGGCAGAAATAGGTTAGGCTATGTCATTCCATTGAAATCTGAAACAACCAACTCATAAAACAGGAAGCCATATCAGAAGAGATATGTTACTAAAGGGTAGTCGAAGAAACTTAAGAATCTTTCATTACCCAAACTGACCCTTATTACATCTTTTGGTATAACAACTTCATCCAATTTAGTGTCCTAATTTCTTCATGCATGTGACAGAAGAGATATAGTATTAAATTTCAATATTTTTTAATGAAATATGCTGAATATATTTCCATTTCCACAAGGCTCGACATGAAATTTAACTAATAATTTCTTTTGTATGTATTTTGATGGAAATCGCTAGTATTTTGCAAACATATTTCAAGAAATAGTAAATTTCAGTTGAAATAATCAGATTTCAAAAATAAAAATGCACTATTTTGGGGGAAATATTTGATAAACAATAAAATTTGACTGAAATACTCTTTTTTGAAAGAATTATCCCATAATAATTGATAAAATTTAGCAAATAGCAATAACCATAAATTCTACATGTAAGTTGCATAGCTATGCATCCATTAGTAGAAATGAATTTTTTTTTTTATAAGTAATTTGTAGAAATGAATTATGATGTCATCCTATCTGATGTATTAAAACATATTAACACATGTATATAGCATGCAAATACAATCATATGTTCTAATAACTAAATAGTTAGATAAATTATTTATTTATTCATACATTTAAAAATAATAATAATAATAATAACGTGTGAATTTATTCATTTCTTATATAAATGTATACAGGTGAAGATGGGATTCTGATACTGTGTGATCATGGATAGCATTTTGAAGTTTGTTCGGTTGTGACATTAACATTCTCATTTGTATGTAGAACATAGTTGTTTCGTTATTTGAAGGTGCTAGCTTGTTAAGTTGGTTAAAGTTTGTGAGTGTTGATACCATGATCTGGGTTCAAAACCCACCTTCACCTACTAATTACTAAGCACTAACCTGCTAGCCAACAAATAAAATAAATTGTATAACAAAGTTGTTTTGGTTGAACTTTCAAAACACGCATGGAAACATGTAGCAGAATGCTACCAATCTTTATTTTAACACTCTCATATTTTGTTGTAGTATAATGACTTGTGAATGTGTTTTCAAGTATGTTTTTAATCATTTCCAACAAGTTTATTGAATTTCTTCAATATTTGCATTATTTTCATCATTTTCATGGAACTTTGTACTAAATATTGTACGAAAGAATTCCATTTCTAGGCTCATAGAAATAATGATTGAAACCAAAATTTAATACTTTCCAAGAGAAAAATAGATGGGGGTGGTGATTCAGAGAGGGCTAAGAGAGGTAGGTAGACTTAGTTAATAAAGAAGATATGGTTACCTGGAAGATTTGATACAAAACCACCTCTGCTCTCGATGTTTTGCCTTTCCCTGCTTGGCTCATGATCAACAGATAGCTGTTTGGCTACACCATTCTTGCATATAACAGCTCGAGAATCTCCGACATTAGCTACTACCAACTTCTGCCCATCAATTAATATTGCAGTAACTGCAGTTGAACCTCCTCTTCCTAATTCAACTCCTTTCTCCAAAATTTTAGTATCAGTTTTATGGTATGCTCTCTTGACCGCATTCTCCGTTTCTTTCAAGAAGTCAGGCTGCTTGCAGTAAGAGAAAAGATAGTGAGAAGTCATGGCATCTTCTTGAAATCGAGATCGGGATTGATCTCAAGAGAGAGATAAAAAATAATAATAATAAGGTGCTATTGGCACCCCAACTTTTACTTATTACACCCCGATTAAAAATAAAGAAAACAAGTGAATGGTTGAAAATAAGTAAAAGTTGGGGTGCCAATAGATGCTCTTTGTTTTTTTGTTAGATTTTTTTTTTTTTTTTTGGTTTAGGATTTTATTTGAGCCCAATCATAATTGTAAACAATTATTGAAATTGTTTGAACGAGTGTTACAATGTTTTGTAATGTTGAGATTATAATTTGAGCCAAACCTTTGTAATGTTTGAAGAGTGTGCTTTAATCTTTAATTGGGGTGTGATAAATAATTTAAGAAATTGGAGGTGTAATAAGTAAAAGTTGGCGTGCCAATAGCAACTCTCAAACAAAAACAAAGAGCCATTAAGAAAAGAAATAAGCACAACAAAAGATGCCCATAGAACACATGTTACCTCATTCAAAATATTGTCAAACAGATGAGACTGCAAGTAATCGGGGACATCATGACCCAAATGGCCATCAAATATTGCGAATAAACCCAATTCCTTGTCGTGTACTTGTTTGAATTGAGCAACAACATAATCTTCCATGGCATGATTAGATTTTCCTTTGATCAAGTTAAAACCATGCGTTATTTGCCTGCCTGACACCTTGCACTTGCCTTTCCCTGTGTCAGATGCGGACGCACCAAGGCCAACTTTTACCTACAAGAAAATATGTCAACTCAGTAATTACTACCAATGAGGAGATGCCTCTCTGGTTTAAGCATGAAAATATATTTACCTTGGTAAAATCAACTCATAAAGAATATAGGCCCAAAGGGTTAATGTAGAAAAAGTAAAATATGAAGAACAGGGCTAGTGAGTGAGTTCCGCACTACAGCCCCCCCACCCACCCCCACCCAAAAAAAAAAAAAAAAGGGATCCAACTCGTTCTGTCTGGATGCAAAATCATCAAAATTGAAGGCCCCTCAAAATTGGGAGGATGTCAGACCTTTCGTACACAAGCAGCCTATTTATTTTAAGCCATAGCGATGGCCTCCACAGTACATTCCTTGTTATAAAATATCTGATAATTTTCTCTTTTGATACAGACCATGAAACTGCCAATGCGAGGAATCTCCACAAAATATTGCCTTTTGGGTTTTTTTTTATAAATCGGTAAGCCTGTTTTTAATGAATTCAGTAACTCGGTGATGGTGGGATTTGAACCCAGGTCTCTGGTATCATCACCCAAAGACTTTACCAACTAAGCAAGCTGGCACCTGCATATTGCCTTTTGGGTTGAATGCATTTATTGGTAACTCCACATAAAAAATAAAAAAACAAGACTTTTCTAGGGGTAACATGCATGTGGTCATGTTCCACTGTCTATTATTAATGATTGAAGAAGTTTGAAGAGAAAGCAAAAAAAAAAACCAATCAATAGGAAAGAGGTAACATCTCATAAGAATTTAGTGATCACGATCCACAACTAAATAGGATTATAAGTTGGAGTAAATAATTAAATTGATTATCTTACTATCTACCCTATATATATAAGTGTAAACAACCTCAGATGCATAGCTACCACAATACACCCCTCAAGATGGTACATTGATACCTAGGGGTAAGAAAATGGTTGTTTATGGACACTTTCAGTCTAGGGGGAAAGCAAGAGTCTAGTTGGGTGAGGTGGAGAGAAGAGGCAACTTGGAGGAGAGAAAGTAGAGGACCATCATAATGGTACAGATATGTTCTCTTTTAGATCCAAATTTTTTTTTTCTCCTTCAAGGCCCTTCTACAGGCTATGTAGAAGAATATGATCCATTAGCGCAGTTGGTGGTCATTAATGGAATGATGATACAACCCATGTCAAAACTAAGTGTCAACCTTTAAAATTCCCAATGCCTACACTATACAATCTCGTAATCATGTTGTTACAACAATTTGGAAAAAGAAAGTCAGTTGTCAAGGTGCCACCTTTAGACTACACAACTTCAACCTCTCGCCTTAAACCACACTAACAATCCTAGAGCAGGTTGACGCCCCGTACTTAGGCATGCACTTCTTGATTGATTGCCAAACCTACAATCACCTCATCATCTCTAAGATCTTGATATTGGTTATGCTTAGTGCCATTGAGGTGGTTTGTTACCAAGCCATATGCCAACCCTTCAAGGTGCGTGACACACTCTTTGGACTGTTTTTCTTGTTATGCATTGATCTTATTCTTTAACCGTCAACACTCATTTTTTTATACACTTTGAATCATCCAATTAATTGATTATCTATATCGAATATCGATGTTCGTATCTTCTTAAGAGGCAATGAAGCCATCAAGATAAGCGAAAAACACACACATAAAGCTGAACCCCACTATAAGGCTATAACACTCTAATGACCTCAATTAATTAGCCCATAATTTATCCCCTATTCCCCCCCCCCCCCCAACACACACACACACACACACAAGCAAGATCTAGAGAATGTGAACCCTAAAAGACACTTTCAACTGAGTACCAAAAAATTCCTTATTGAACACTGTACATCTACCGTTGACCAAGAAATTAACATTTACCCACTTTACTTCAAGAGATTCTAATTTCCTGATAGATTTCTTCCAAGTTCCAACCCATTTCATCCACAGATTCCAAACACATTACAAGCTGAACCCATAGTTTTTTGGGTATTTTAGAAACACCCCCTGTTAAATTGGTGATATTAGATTCACCCCTTGTAAAATTGGGGATTAGATTTAGAACGTTGACCGTTAGTCAAAGGTTGCTTTTTCTTGATGATTTAATCTTGAAATTCTGGTTTTTTTCTTCTTCCAAATTTTGATTTAATAATTTAAGCATTTAAAGAACATTTTGAAAAAAAAAAATCACAATTATAATTGCACCGTTAAATCATTTACAAAACGCAATGTTGACTTCTGGTAAACGGTGGGGTAAACCTAATATCCCCAATTTAACAGGGAGTATTTCTAAAATACCCTTTTTTTAACTCTAACGAAAACGAGGTGAAATTACAAATCAAAATTAAACAAAAAACAACACCCATCTCCTGAAAATAATCACATTTGACTATTAAGATGACCCCATAGTCATAAAAACTATTTGAATCTAGATCAAAGCTTAAGCTCAGAAACCAAAAAACACCCAATTTTCTTAAAATTATAATAAAAGAATCAACAACAGAGAAACAAAAATAAAAAATTATAATAAAAAGTACCTTCATCTTGTTAAGGATTTCTCTTCCTGTCATGGTTGAAGCTTTTCTTCAATTTCTAACAGCCAACGAAAACAAGAGAGAGAGAGAGAGATGGAAAGAGAGACTTAGTTTATATTGGTGGGCTTGAACAAGTTGACGCTCCCTCCTCTTTAAAGTATGCGCGTTCTGTACAAAACGCGTTTATCGTCACGACGACTTTTGACTCCATCAATAAAAATTACTAAAATTGCCACTTATTCTAACGTGATCTGATGCAGATCTTGTACTACACACTTTGGGCCCACCACATACTGGTGTCATCAAAACCACGAAAACTTGATGGATGAATCTCATCCGTTGGTTTATAATATTGTTTCTTTGGTTCAATAATGTAGAACCGTAGTACAAAAGTAAAAGGGCAGTGGGTTTTTAAAGTATGCCACGTGAAAATTTGTTGTGAGGTCTTCAATGACCTTTTTTTTTAGTGTTGGTCTGTCGATCAATCAAATTGCCACGTGGAAGAAAGGTAGATGAACTCATGATTCGGGTTGTGATCCAGGTTGTTTGGTTACATGGATTGGTTTATTTTGTAATTAAATGTTGTTTAAGATCAGATCAATTATTTCATTGTCCAATTAGTTTTTAAGTATTTTTTTGACCAATTGCCTTACTTTATATCACATTTGATTATATTACTTTGACAAAAGCTATCTCTTTTATCTTTTATGCGATCTGATGGATTTTGGGTCGTGTCATGTATCTATCAACGTCTATAGGATTTCGAAACGAGATCGAAATCTAAAACTTATCTCAAATTCTCGAATAATTCATCAGATAAAGCACATGTAAATTATTCTCTTATTTTCTATAGAACATGTTAGGTGGCCAAGAAAAAAAAAATGTCAATGAATTGAGTGTAGTAGACATGAGGATATTTTCTAAACACGTATTTGAAACAAATGTAGAAATAGCATTGGTAGGCGACAAAGTAAGAGAAAGTAGATTAAGATAATTTGAATTTATTCAATGATTGATTATAATCCTTGTGGAGGCTTTTCTAAGGATCCCACTCCTCGAGATTGATGTCGAAGGACAATGATGTGCTAGGCTTGATCTAAAGGTTGAAAAGGCTTTAACTATCGTCGATCTTCAATGGGTGATCATGTTAACATTGTCCCTTCAAGTTTGTTCTCTGGATGATATTGCAAGGAGAAGGATGGAAGGACAGATACTGGTGTGGTGTATGTCAAAGGTACTCCAAAGATTAAGTTAGTAATAAACAGTGAAAAACAAAAGGAAAAAAAAAAAAAGAAGTAATTTGCAAAGTGAGAAAGTTGAGAAGATGATGAACATTGGTGTATTCTGAATTCTTCATTGTGAGTGTAGATTGGTCATTTGTAAACCCTCTCTTATTCTTTGAGAAAGGTTTTTATAGACAGTTCCAGGACTGGAGTCACAAGACAATTGGTCCAAGTGATAGGTGGGCAATCACTATGTTGGCCAGATGAATGATTAGGATTCAATCCCCTGATCCTTGTAAATTGTGAGTACGTCTTGAGTTGAATTAGTAGTGTCTCAATCCCTTTTACTTAATAAAAAAGGGTATCACATTTAATACAAAGATCATAGTTGAAAAAGAGAGGTCGGATCATCTTAAATTTTGTCATATTATATTTGCTTAGATTAGACAGAACTAATTGAAGTTTGCTATATGAGGTTTCCTATCGTTCGAGTTCACATCAATGAAGATATCAAATTTTATAATTTTGATCGGGTTAAAGGAAATGTCCGAGCTCAAGAATCAAGTAAGGGTTGCAGTACTCATATGCTTGTTTGAAGATATGTTCATTTGTCGTCAATGCAAGAAGCGTTCCGAGACTTCCGTGTTGGAAATGTCTATCAACAGGTTACCTTGGTCCAACATGTACACACATGCTTGGGGCCGGTCTTACCACGTGGAATGACCATCAAATCTGGGGGCATGTGTCATTATCCTAGGGAGGACAAAAATGGCGACAATCCAGAGAATAAGAAATATTCAAATTGAAGATGGAAAAGGACATGAATGAATATAATAAAAACAAAGATACTCCTCTAATAGGAAAAAACTTATATTTGAACAAAGTAGAATAGAGGAACAAGATTCGCTTAGCCGATCTCAAATATTTGAGATAAGACTTTGAGAATGATAATGATGAAATATCTATTAATTTTTTCCCATGTAGTTGTCAATTTTACCATAATTTTTTGGAATAATCTCAGAACTATTTATTAATTACATATCTCTCATTAAAACTTCTGGATTTGGTGTATAAAATATAATGCAATGTATATATATATATGGGTAGCGTTCAATGGCCAACAGTTTGGCAAACACATTTTTCAAAACATGGGTTAGAGGTCTTGTAATGGGCTGATTTTTGGTGAGGATGATCTCTATGGTGAGGAGATCATCATCACCAAAAATCAGCCCATTCCAAAACTTCTAACCCCATCAAAAATGATTTACAAAAAATGGATGGTTCACAATTTTTCAACTTGTAAACTGGGGTTAGAAGTTTTGGAATGGGCTGATTTTTGGTGAGGATGATCTCCTCACCGTAGAGATCATCCTCACCAAAAATCAGCCCATTCCAAGACCTCTAACCCATGTTTTGAAAAAGTGTTTGCCAAAATGTTTGCCAAACTGTTGGCCATTGAACGGGACCCTATATATATATATATACATTCCCATGACTAATCCCAAAAAAATGAGGGTAAAATAAAATTGGAAAAAGATTTATCAACTTAGATTCTAATTTGATATTGTATGGTGGGTGGGGGTTTTTGGGTGTGTTTGTGTTTGGGGGGGGGGATGCTAATGTCCAAGACTTTATGGGGACATTAACATTTTTCATCACATTCACTTTTTAATAATACTCTTGTTTATTTTATTTTTAATGAAAAAAAAAAAGATCATATTGGTCTTTTATATAATAAATATATTTATTATGCAATCAAAACATTTACTTTAAACAAAGAATAAAATTAAATAAAAAATATTTATTATGCTCTTAACATTTATTATGTAAAAGACTAACATACTTTTATTTTTTCACTAAAAATCAAAATAAGTACGTGTATGACTAGAAAGTAAATGTAGTGGAGAATGCTAACGTCTCAAGGAGATCTTAGACGTTAGCATTCCCCTATATATATATAATACAATTGTAGATCTCATTTTACTATAATTTGCGAGGGATAAATATCTCACTCTAGTTACAGTGCAGTGAGATCCACACTACCTATTTTATTATCTTTCCTTTTTTACCTCATTTTTTTAATAATACTAATCTACTTTTAATATCATTTTTTTTTAAATTCTTTTAACCCACTTTATTGTCTTTCCTTTTCTCCTCTTTTTTTTTAATAATACCTCTCCAAGTTTATTATTTTTCTTTTTTTTCCCCCTTAACTTTAAAGTTTTTTCTATAATATCTCTTCAACTTTATTATTTTTTCTACTTTTATCCCCTTGTTGGTCACCTACAAGGATTCATCCCGGCTTTCCTAGTATATGTGTTTTGTTGGGTATTTTATATATCTAGGGGATTTGGGCGAGATATGGTGCTCTAAGAGGTCAATTGCCTCTCCCCAACTAGTCAGGCCTATGGGTCCAGACACCCTTGTCATCAAAATTAATAATAATATGGGTTAGAAATTTCGGATTGAGCTGATTTTTTGTGATGATGATCTCTATGATGGGAAGATCATCCGAAAAAAAAATCAATCCAATCTGAAACTTATAACCCCATTAAAAGTGATTTAGAATGTGGACCGTCGATTATTTGCCAATTTTTATCACTAATTTGTAAATCACTTTTGATGGATTTAGAAGTTTCTGATTAAACTGATTTTTTGTGAGGATGATCTTCTCATCATAGTGACCATCTTTGCAAAAAATCAGCTCAATCCAAAACCTCTAACCCATATTTTAAAAAATCATTGTTTTTTCATATGTTTTTACATATGGCCCTTAAACCACCCACTATATATATATATAGGGAAATGTTCAGCACCCTAAGTTTTACCCTACACTTTAACAAACGTTTTTTGTCCTACATGGGTTAGAAGTTTTGGAATGGGCTGATTTTTGGTGAGGATGATCTCTAATCATAGAGATCATCCTCACCAAAAATCAGCCCATTCCGAAATGTTTAACCCCATGTTTACAAGTTGAAAAATCGTGGACCGTCCATTTTTTGTAAACCATTTTTGATGGGGTTAGAAGTTTTGGAATGAGCTGATTTTTGGTGAGGATGATCTCCTCACCATAGAGATCATCCTCACCAAAAATCAGCCCATCCTCACCAAAAATCAGCCCATTCCGAAACTTCTAACCCATGTAGGACAAAACACGTTTGTTAAAGTGTATGGTAAAACTTAGGGTGCCGAACGGGACCCATATATATTTATATGGGTAGCGTTCAATGGCCAACAGTTTGACAGTTTGGCAAACACATTTTTCAAAACATGGGTTAGAGGTCTTGGAATGGGCTGATTTTTGGTGAGGATGATCTCTACGGTGAGGAGATCATCATCACCAAAAATTAGCCCATTCCAAAACTTCTAACCCCATCAAAAATGATTTACAAAAAATAGATGGTTCACGATTTTTCAACTTGTAAACTAGGGCTAGAAGTTTTGGAATGAGCTGATTTTTGGTGATGATGATCTCCTCACCGTAGAGATCATCCTCACCAAAAATCAGCCCATTCCAAGACCTCTAACCCATGTTTTGAAAAAGTGTTTGCCAAACTTTTGGCCATTGAATGGGACCTATATATATGTATTGACAAATATGTTTCAACAATCAATTCAATAAATAATTCTTGAGCTACAAGGCCAATTTTTAGATAAAATGATCATCATCTTCCTTCGTGTCTGTACACTCCCTTTATAGCCACGGGTTTATTTAGCATTGTTTTCATAGCCTATTAGAATACTAACAATCTTGATGGATCATGATTTGCCAGACTAGGTTGCATATTTCATGACTTGCACTCAGCATGGTTTGTTCATTTCTTTTTAATTATAGGGTTCGTTCGCTTACTTAAGACTCATGTCACTTTTATGTCAAACTTGAATTTTGACGCACGTACCACTCTTATCTCGTCCGCATTTAGTAGGATCTGTCTTCTCTATCTGTTGGTGATTTGAGACTATTAGGGATAATCCTCACAGTGATGGATCGAGAATTGTTCTTCTCGTGTATCGCTTATGATTGTTGGTCACTCTTGAGGTCCTAACTCCTTGAATTTAGTGTTCGGGGGAAATCGTACATCAAACATATGGTTGAGATGGCAGAAAAAGCATAGTTTATCTTGGTAGAGTTTCTTAATGATTCGTTTTCATAAGAAAAAAATAAGAATTTTTTTCCATCTCATCCCTACATTTGATAAGTTACATGTCGGCAAACTTTTGTTTAAATAAATTATATGTAAGGAAAATTTTGAGGGATCCAATGTACTTAATTGAAGAAACTCATTATCAAACCCAAAGGTAACTGTGTGGATTCCATCATTGCAAAGCACTTCTTGCTTTACGTGGGAAATTTTAATGAAGGAGTACCTTTGTTTTTTGTTTCAGAGCGAGGATTCTGTACTCCTAGGAGTTGTGTTGCACACCACCTTTGAGTTCCATTTGCACACCATGTAGCACACTCTCTTGGGAACCTGGATTTGCTGTTTATAAAATTAGGTGCTAAGTTGTTAAATAAAAAACAGCCACCCATTTTGACATAAAGATACTCGTTAAGAAAAAAAAAATACATTTAACCATATGAATTTGCTCAAAGTTGGCAATTTACACTTTATTTGGGTTGAGAGAAGTGGAGGGATGGGAAACACATTAATAGAAGAGAACACAAGGGAAGGAAAGAAAAGAAAAACTTAATTTCTCTCCACCATGTTTGTATTGACAGAAAAGAATTTGAAACAACTTTGAAATTTTAAAATATCTTTAAAAAGATCTAAAGACAGAGTTGAAATTATAAAATATTTTAAAAGGGTTTCTCTCCATTCTCTCCTCTTCTCTCCACTTTTGGGGACAAAGAAACTCATTTTTTTTTTCTCTCCTCTTCTCTCTCCACTTAACGATCCAAACAAGAGAAATGGAGAGAAACTCAATTATTTTCTCTTCTCTTCTCTCCATTTTTCTCAATCCAAACACAGCTAGAGAAGAGAAGACAAGAGAAACTCAGATTCTCTCTTCCATATTTGGATTCACAAGAGGGAAATTGGGACAATTTTGAAATTGTAAAATGTCTTAAAAGAGATCTGTGGGTATAATTAAAATTATAAAATATTTTTAAAAGAGTTTCTCTATTTCTATCCAAACCACTCCACTTTTTGGAGAGAAAAAAACTCAATGTTGTTGTCATGTCTTCTCTCCAATTAATAAATGAGTTTATCTGCATTTCTCTTGTTTAGATTGTAAAGTGGGAAAAGAAGATAAAAGAATTGGAGAGAAAAAAAGAAAAGTGGATTTTCTTTCTCTTCAAAAATAGAGAGAAGAGGAGAGAAACCCTTTTAAAATATTTTATAATGCCAACTCTACCCCTAGATCTCTTCTAAGATATTTTAAAATTCCAAAGTTATCTCAAGTTCTCTCCTCTCAATCCAAACATGGTGGAGAGAAATTTAGTTTCTCTTCTCTTATCTTCTCTTAATGAGTTTATCATCTCTCCACTTCTCTCAATCCAAACATAACTTTATGGTCCAGTCGAAGGTTTTTCCAATTATTGTGTAGAGCCATAGAGAATGTCATAACTTGAACCATCGATGAAATAAGATGGGTCTTGAGTATGATCCAAATGTATGAGGTTAGTTATCATAGGCATTGGTTTGTTTGATTTGGTTTACTATGATTTACTTTGCTATTGACAGTCTATCACACGACGTTAAAATGTGTTCGAAATTAAATTTTGGCTTAGAATAACATCGTCGAAGCCTTATCCCAATTGATTAAGATCGACTGGAAGAATCTTTCCTCCATTCGGTTCTAATCTGGAGTCATCTCTTCTATTAATTCAAGTGTCTTTTCTAATTTTACAACTCAACATCAATATATATTTTACCATAGTTCTATCAACATGTTTATTGCCTACCCAACATACACCTTCCTAAAATATTACTTGTCATATTATTTTCTTGCAAATTTTCTTATAGTTTGATACTACATCTCATCACATTAAGAAACAAAGTATTTCCCCATTTTATTCACCCAAAATTAATCGCTTATATTATTACATCCTCAACAATCTTTATGTACAACTCAACCTAATAATAACTTTTAGCTTCTAGATAATCTCTAAAGTTCTAATTTTATAAGGTTGTCGATAGACGTATGATGCAAGTCTTGTTTCAAAACAAATCTATTAGAACTGTTAATGGATCGGATCAAACTTGAAATTACATCTATTTCAATTTGATAACTTTGTATCTGGATTGAGGAGTTGGGTTCTATTAAGAAACTAATTTGAACACCTATTGGATTGATTCTGGATCAACCATGTTTCGACAAAATATGATACAATATGCATATTGTATTATATATTGACTTTACATATATTCAAAGCTTAATGTATTAAATGTTCTAATTTTGTAGTATTGGTAATAGACACATATTGTAAGTCATGTTACGAAGAAAATCTAACAGAATTGTTAATGGATTGAATCAATTTCAATCTGATAACTTTGTATTTGGATCGAGGATTTGGATTCCATGAAAGAACTAATTTGATAACTTTTGGATTGATTTTAGATCAACCACGAGTGATTATTTGCTATATGTTGACAGCCCAACACTGATTTGACAGTCTTATAATGAGAATCCAAATTTAAAATTTAAATGTAATGGTGAATTTTTTTTTTTTTTTTTTAAACTCATAGAATTCCATCTTTTACAACACTATAGTATTGGATCAGGTTTAATGTACAAGGTGATCTAATTAGGAAATTTCATTTTTTTCACTGGGGGCACGAGAGAAAAATTCTCCTCTTATTGCTTGTCTGCGCTACATGTCAAAACTGTGTTAGGCTGTGAGCAAACAATCACTCGACAAAATATGAGAAATTATGTATATTATATAGACTTTAAATATATTCAAAGCTTCAAGAAGTTTTTGGACTTTTTTAATAAGCCACCATGTAGACCTATGACCTTGGACCATGGAATTACAAAATAAATCTTTCAAAGCTACACAGAAGGAAAACCAACCAGACTTTTCTAGGATGCTACTACCACAACAAATTGCTCAAATACGAAGAAAAATACAGGTTTCCTAGAGATCTGTAAAAATTTCCTAGGGATCAATTCTACAAGGAAATTCTGAGGAAAATCTCAGCCGTTCGTTGGGCACCATTGGTCATTAGAACAACACCAACAACAAAAAAATCTTATCCCAAAGATTTCCTCCATTTCACTTTGTCCAAAGCTAATTTTTTGTTATTGAAAGTGAATTCATGTCTACTTTAACCATATGGATTGATGAACAACAACAAATGGAGTCGAAGTAGGGAAGATTGACTAAAAGAGAAGCATAAAGTAAATGAGCATCGCAACGAGGCAAAATATATGAGCATTAGAAGTAACTGAACCAAATTCACTAATAAGATAAAACCATCAACTTTTTTTTTTTCTCACACTCTTTTTTTCCTCAAATCACTCTAAGGTCTCCACGATATCAGAGTAAATTCCAGGTTCAGTGCTCCTATAGTCCATTGGGTTGTGTTGATGGTGATCCAGAGAAGACGAAGAAGATGAGGAGGTCACTCTTGTAGGCAACGTAAAGCTCCTCTTGAATTTGTGCTCCATCTTACCAACATTGTTCATATGGCTCTCCAAACTCAAGTAATCATTGCCATTGTCGTTACCAGCATTGTTGTCACTTCTACTCACATTGTGGTTTAGTGAATTTGAAGTTTCCGAGATGGTCTTAGACTCATCAACCCTACCACGACCAATAACGAGTGGGTGTTGTTGGTTTGGCTTGTTTCCTACACCCTCAGCTCTAAATAGAAGCTTGGTATCATCCGACCGTCCATTGAGAGCGTTGAAAAAGGACAACCCGTTTGGCCATTCGATGTCAGCGCCATGAGTGGCGATCATGTCTCCCATTTGTGTCTGTGGTAATCCAAGTCGAGCGGAGTTTTGAAAGTTGGGAGAAGTAACAGAAGACGCAGGTGGGAGCGGTCTTTGGCTCCAATTGAAGATGGAAGTAGGAGGGCGGGTTGGGGCAACGGATTGGATCGTAGGAGCAGCGGAAGACGGGGAAATACTCTTAGTTGATGAAAAGAGTTGAGAGAGGTAGAAACCAGATTGGTAGCCAAGAGATTCAAAGGTATGTCTCATTCTAAGTACAAAGTGAAGGTCCTCAGGTATCTGAAGAGTATATTACATCTCAATTAGATTAAACCATTCAGAGTTTAAATGGGTCCCAAAAAGGTAAAAACCAATCTGTAACTCACAAAATAAAATAAAATAAAACCCAAATTCAATAACTCACAATCTTGCAGGATCCCAATTGTAAAAGGCCATGGCCAGCTTGAATAACAGCTATGGTCTGTTAAATTGAAACAAAAGAACATAAAAACCAATCTAAGTGATAGATAAACAAAACAAAACAGCAAATAACCCACAAATCAAACAAAGTATTCTTACCTGAATACCCGAGTTAAACTGATCAGTCCACTCAGAGGGGATCTACAATGAAATAAAAGAGAGAATTATAATTAATCATTGATGCATCAATCATAATTCTCTGTGTTCTATTTTATTTTATTTTTAATTTTTATGTGTGATTCCTCTACATACAGCATCAAATGAGCTCTGCCAATAATTAGAGATATTGGGTTCACTTTCAGAGGGATCCTTGAAAACCCATTTGTGACATTTATCAGAAGCAACTTTCCCCATCAACCTGTTAAAATCAATTAAGCCAATCAAATCAAACCAATGAGTTAAAGATAATTTCTTTCTTTTTCAGAAAATTATCGAAAATTAACACCTACCCATTACCCACCCTTCTCCATAGTTATAAAGCTGAATGGACATCTTGCTGAAGACCTTTCTGACTGGATCTTCACCATCTATCTCTTCTAAGCACTCTACTTCTCTTCCTCTGCAAAACCCATCTTCCCACATCAACATCCTACACAAAATCAAAATCCCATATTAGAAATCACTCCAAAAACAAAACCCAAATAATAAAAAAATACTTAAAACCCATCTCAGAAATCACTCCAAAAACAAAACCCAGATCACAAGAATACTTAAAACCCAACTCAGAAATCACTCCGAAAACAAAACCCAGGTTACAAAATACTTAATACCCATCTTTCAATCTGTCACTTAGTTCCCCAGTTTTCTTCTCTTGTTTTGGCAAACATGAGAATGAATAAAGAGAAGGAAAACTGTACTCACAAACTGCCGTTTTCATCTCCAACCTTACCACCATTACCACCTCTGCTTCTCCTGCAATTAGTAAGAGGAAAAAACCCATTTAAGTTAAAGTTTCTCTTCTTCCAAAAGGGAGGAAAAGAAGAGAAGAAACAGAGGAAAGAAATAGGGAGAGAGAGAGAGAAGTACGGGCGTGGTCTAATAGTCCAGAAGACGGAGTAAGTCCAATCTGAAGTGAAACAGATGCTCCTAAGGGCCTCATGAAGTGCCATCATCCCAACAGCTTCTTTGCTCCTATCTGTTACTGCTGAGCCCACCATCTCTACCTCTGTCTCTTACTCTCTCCCCCACCCTTTTTTTTTTGTCTTTCACTTCTTCACCTTCTATCTATATCTCCTCATACTATGATTTAAGGGTGAACTATATTTAACTGTGCTTTGTTTACTTTTTTCAGTAACTCTATTTTCTCTTAGCAATGAGAACAGCAGAAGAGACCTTGTTTCTCTTTCACCTATCCATCTCTGTTACTCTTTTTTACATTAGCCCTTTTGAGCCCTTTCTCCCAAATAACCTGAGGGGTAACGTACAGTAAAAAAAGAAAGGAGTGAAGGATTTATGCTTATGTGCGTTGTGTGTGTGACAGAGTGGTCATGTTTGTTGTTTGGTTTTTATTCAGAAAAAGAAAAGAGATTTACGGAGCAGAGCAATTTTTTTTTGGATTTTATTACCAAAAATTAATTAAAAAAATTTCCTTACTTTATCAAGTTTCTCAGTCGACAAACCTTGGAGTGAGAAGTGAGAAGTGAGAACAAGGATAGGAGTTTAAAGGTTTTTTCTTTGAGGATATTTTTTTTTAGGTAGCATCTAGTTTGTAAAGGGTGATTGATTATCTTTAATTTTCTTATTTAGGTATTATGTTTTCTTGTCTTGTTTTTATTGTCTTCTTCTTGTTTCTATCTTTTTTTAGGATAACTTATCCTCATTCTAATAAATTTTTATTTACCAAAAAAAAAATTTATGAGATTTATGATAAGATTAAATCTCAATCACTCTTTTAAGGGGATAAAATTTGAGAAAAAGAAAAAAAAAATAGGATAATCATCTTGTTTTATTATATAAATATGAGATGCGTTATACATTTCCTTATATCCTTGTTTTTTCGAATTGATGATGTATCCCTTAGCAGTAATCTTTTACAATAGACATATCAAAATGACTAAAATACTCTCATCTTCAATATTTTCCTAAAAATCCATTATCTTCAACATTGGGATTTTGGTGATTATATTTTCATTTGTTTTCAATGGTGGAGTTAGGATTTTTTCTATGTGGGAGGAATATATCCTACCTCTATGTTATTAGTTGCAATAACATAATCATTAATACAAAAAAGACTCTCGACATCATTTTTCTTTTCAAATAGTTATTAATTTTTGCAAAAAATGACATCTAAAATATAGTTTTCGTTAGTGGAAAGATAGCCCCAAAATATGCAGGACTTCGACATCAATTTATGTATGAACTTTAAAAATCAATTTTGAAAACCATTCTTTATACAAGGGTAATTTAAGTAACATAATCTAGAATCTTTTACTAGTCAAAAGCTGATTTTAAGATAAAATTAATTTTTAAACAAATACTATATTATTATGTCAGTTGCAACTTGTAAGTATTAAAGAAGCTCTAATAATAAAAAGAAAATAAATAATGTATTTTTAATATGACAACTCGATAGTAATAAAAGTATAACAAAGGGAGCAAAGAGAGATTAAAGTATAAAACTCACGTGCGCACGTGCCGTGGCGGTGCATCGTTAAGGCATAAAGTGCGCACGGCACGAATAGCGGTGCCATTGCCCAAAGAAAAATCTCTCTCTTTCTCTCCGCATTGACCGGTCCTCTACCTATGACCGCATCTCATGTGGGACCCACACTTCTAACTTTTCCACCAAACCCCGCTAATCACTATCTATGATTAGGGTTAATTATTAGTGATTTTAGAGAGTTTTTGATACAAGTGGATGATTGTTGGCAAGTGTTCTATTAATTTTAATTATTTAATTTGTAAGTGACATATTTACTTATTATTTCATATTTTTGTGATTCTCCCTCTTTTTGTTTGAATTTTTAAAAGAATTTCTAAATCTAAATTTCAAATCGTACTCAAATTAATTTTATAACGAATTTTTGTCGTTATTTTACAGTTTACGGGCATACAGACACACGTCCCGCACATGTCCGACTATTTCACTCATGAAACGTGCATAATCATGGTCATAGTCATCGAGTTGGAGTACAAGTTTAAAATGACAGCGAAAAACTTTAGAGAAATGAAAAAAACATAAAGAAACAAGAAAAAATCGGAATTTTTTTTTTAATATAATTTATAAATATCATCAAATTCTACGTTAACAATGAACCCCAAAAGTATATTTAAAAAAAAACAACCATAAGACCATAAACCTGGAAAAAAAAAGGGGGGGTCAGTTTTGTTTTTAATTTATTTCATTTAAAATATTTAAAAAAATACATTTAAAACATAAAAGTTGTGTTTAAAACATTAAAATGTGTTTCTTTGAAAAAATCAAGTTTTTTTATATTATTATTTCAATAGTCCGAGGTACGAAACTTGTTACTATGGTCGTGATTCATAGTTTTGCTCGGTTTCAAAATATTTCATTAAACTATTCTGATTTTGGTCGAGACGAAACAAAAGAATAAATTCTGAATCAGAAATATTTCAAATTATCTCAAAATATTTCAGTTGAGTTTAATTTTTCTCCATAATGAAATATTGCTTCAAAAGAAGATCAAACTTATTTAAAAAGAGAGAACATTGAGTTAGTGAGACAATTTCTTCTTCTTCACATGTTTGTGAAGTTTGGTCCTTCATAGTTTGATTTAAAGGAGTAATTTAAGTGTCCTCACATAAATTCTCAAGTACCAAAGGAGGGGATTTGTATGAGAAAGAACACACATCCAAATCTACCAAAAATAAATTCTCAACCAAAAAATATAGAAAGTTATGACCATTTAAAGGACATGGTTTATAAATGGTATGAAAATATCTTTGAAAGAGACATGTGTCCTCTTCTCGAGTCACGATTTAGTAAATCCGACGGACCACACGAGTTTAGGACTACTAGAGTCTTTGTTCATGTTTTGGATATAGAAGTACACAACTTCTCCCCTTTCATTATATATCTGCTATATACGTGGTGGGGGCAATTGCCCCCACAAAATTTTGAGACAACCCTATATTTTCAATTAATTATATGTCCCATTTGTCTCCACTCTCTCGCCTCTCTCCCCATTTGTCCCCACACCCTCACCTTCCTCCAATCGTATTTTTCAGCACAAGTAATTTTCCCACCATTCAAAATTTTCAACTATACAACTAACCATAGTTTGCCCCCACTATAAGAAAATCCT
This sequence comes from Akebia trifoliata, assembly GCF_017979445.1. Taxonomy (NCBI): domain Eukaryota; kingdom Viridiplantae; phylum Streptophyta; class Magnoliopsida; order Ranunculales; family Lardizabalaceae; genus Akebia; species Akebia trifoliata. The sequence goes on from NC_141387.1 coordinate 6,853,466, forward strand.
GACTCCACCGCTAGCCATATATAATATGTGCACCCCTTTTGTGACTGAAATTTTTTGGGTGATTTAGGAAAAAAAAAAACCCTCTACGTTTTGATGAATATTTGAGATACCCCTTGCGTTCTCAAGAGTTAACAAAAAATGGCCTAAGCACTGTCATCTTCAAAACTTCAGCTAAAAGCCATTGATTTTTCTTCCCAAATTTAGTCATCATCGAACTTTAGGGTAATTTTATTTGAATAATGATTTTCTCACTCCCCGTTTTGATGAATATTTGAGATATCCCTTGTGTCTAAAGTTAACAAAAAATGGCCTAAGCACTCTCATCTTCAAAACTTCAGCTAAAAACCCTTGATTTTTCTCTCCAAATTTAATCATCATCAAACTTTAGGGTAAGTTTATTTGAATAATGATTTTCTGACTCTCCCCTCTAATACACTCCCCACAGAACCATAGATTTTCCTCGAGATAAATAACTTCACATATTTATAAGGATGTGTAGTTGTGTATTCCAAAGAAAAAAATCTATGGTTTTAACACATGTCACGTCAGGAGAGTATATGGGGGGGGGGGGGGGTTGAGAGTCAGAAAATCACGACTCATTTTATTTTTCCCATCTTTAACTTCAAGATTTCATCTCTATAACATTCAAACATTAAGAATAAGATAAGATTTTTTGAAAAGTAGAAGATAGATTTTTAGGTAGAAAAATCAATAATTTTTTACAAGAAATCAAAGATGCTTGATTCAAAATGAGGTTGAATAGGTTTAAAATAAATTATCATAAAGAATCAAGAGCTTGAAAATTGTAGATTCTTAAGGAAAAAAAAAAGTCAAGGTTTTGGCATGAGGTTGTTGACAAGGGTGTTTAAGTATTTTCTATTAATCTTTTTAAGTAGACCAAGGTCAAGGGGGTTATGCCATCATTTTGTAAACAGAAGATGGCTTTCAGAAAAACTGAGTTTATCAAAATCCCATTTACTATTTTGGTGGTATTATTATTTAAGAAAATTTTGTAATTTTACAAAAATGTGCGTTTTCAATTTTTTTTTTTTTTTTAGATAAGTATTGAACCTAAGATTGTATAATTATTACTCAAAGACTTTACCAATAGTTCTAAAGTATCTTTTGAATTATTGTATTAAAAAGTCAAACCAACATATCCCTCAAATTACAAAAACAATTAAAATTATTTTAATTACAACCACCATACCTACCTACATTTCACTCTCCTTAAAAATTTCTTGAATTTGAAAAAAATAATTGTGACTACTTTAAGTTGGTTAAAGAGTATGAGTTCAAATCACCAAATTTTTGACAGGGAGGTAGACGCATAAATATAGATACTTTTTACTCGTACCTTGAGGAAACACGTCTACGATTGTATGAGCACCTCACATCAGAAATATGAGAATTGAAGTAAATCCCAATGTTAACCCATCACGACTCAATAAATTTTTCATGAAAAAAATATTATATTCATTTCTAAGAATAATTGTCAAAACCTACAAGATATAGTAAAAAAAGAAGAAAAAGAATATACAACTTAAGACAAAATTGAACAATAATAACAAAAACAACAACAAATATTTGAGTCCGACTAAATGAATCTTGTTTCTCCATTCCATTTTGTCGAGAACCACTACTTTCACTATCTCCATCAACATTTTTTTGGGTCTTTTTATTGCTATTTTAAAATTTTCAACTTGAGTATGTCTCCCAACTACCTTTGTTGAACATGCCTAAACCACATCAGTACACTTTTTATTAGTTTATCTATTGAAACTTCTACATTTTTTCAAATACATTGATTTTTAATTTTATCTTTTCTAATCTTTCCACTCAACATCCTCATCTCTACGACATAATTTTTTAACAAAGAAACATAATTCATTCGACCAACCCCAAATTTTATGTTTGATGATGAAAGTCATGTATTTGACTCTTGACACTATTCGCAGGTTGTGGAATCTGTATGTCCGGTGTGTGGAATAGCTCGGCAAGCATACACTTTCGTTAACAGAATAACTTCTCTAATTTAGAGGGAAAAAATATTATATTACATAAAATATGTACAACCACATAGAAATTACATCTTCAGGAAACAAATTAAAAAGGCTCAGTTTATCATTAGAAAGTTGGGGATGATAAACCCTAAGAAGCCATTGATTTCGAAAAAGATACACCATCCATCTTAACAAATTTAATGCTTGGAAGACGGATCGATCCACAGTACTTTCTATTGAGTTTAGTCCCACATCGGACTCTCATTTAAGCTTTTGTATGTCACTTCTAGTATTATTCAAAATCTGATGCAAACAAACCATGAAAACAGCAATAAAAAGCAGAAAACAAGTAGAAAAGATATAAAAACTTTAAAAGAAATCACTAATCATTTGAAAAAGAAAAACCTTTCCCTTCAATCCAAAGGAATTTTAAAAGCACAATATAATTAATTTCTGGAGTTCGTATGGTTTATAACACCATTAACTATTAAAACAGTAAAAGACTAAACTACCCCAAATACTTATGACTAAGACCCTAGTTGAAGGTGCCAGCAAGCTTAGTTGGTAAAGTACACGGGTGATCATACTATAGACCTGGGTTCAACTCCCGCCATCACCGAGTTATTGATCTCATTAAAAAAATGCTAACATGCCTAAAAAGGACCCTACTTACTTTAAGTAGGATAACTCACAATACCCTTGATTTTCATTATAAAAAATGCCTCAAATAGCCTTAAAAGTGTTGGAATTTAAATAAAATAAAATATTGAGCCTCCAAACAACACCATATGTGACTAGTAAAGATCTGAGAGTGCACCATCCTCCCTCTGTTGTAAGAAACTCGATACCCATCGAGTTAGAGAGAATAATTCTTCAATGTGAGTTCATATTTGTTCTTCAACTCATTCTCTTCAATCCAGGTATTCTCTGATTGGGGCTTGTCTTTCCATTTCATTAAAAAAATGGCATTGTCCCTTAGTTGTCGTTGATGTACTCGATCTCATTCTTCTTTATTGGAAATACCAGTGTTGTAGGTGAATATCTTCTAGTGGGAATATCTCCATTATAACTAAACAGATCAGATCATCAGATACCAGTATAACTGAAATACTGGTGTAGTCCTTCATTGTGAGGTGGCCTCAAAGGTTTGATCTTACTTTCTTGGGTTTTTTGGGTGTGATGGGTTGTCTCCAAAGGAATGTGTGGGCCATTTTTGAGAGTTGGTCGCAATTGGGCGTGGGACTCTTAGCAGTCGAGGAAATTGTGGAGCCTTGTCTCCTTCGAAGTTTGTTGGGGGTGTTCAATGCAAAAGAGAGGCAAAAATGAGATCATTATGGACACTTTGGGCCTTTTATTCCATTGGAGTTCAGTTTTTATTGAAGCTACATTTATCTGCACTAGCCTTACATCGTTCATTTGCTTCTTTAGTCTTTACTTATCACATGTGATTGGATATCACGTACGTACTCTGCAACAGCTATTGCATCATCACTACACTGGGTAATCATCCAACTTAGATTCATAACTTTTGTCTGACCGTCTGTAGACACTAGAAAATGTAATGAAGTACCCAATTTCTTCCGTAGCATCGACCAATAATTACTCAGGAATCTGGCATCCCGGTCAAAAGTGAGAGTTTTGGATAGGCCATGTAGATGCATCACTTTGTTGAAATATGATGTAGCCCACATGTCACATCCGCAGTCCGTCGACAAGCAATATCGTGAACATTTGAAAAGCATTCCACTATAACAGATATTGAATCATGCCTGTTGCAGTCTTTAGTAACCCAAGAATAAAATCCATGCCAACATCTTCCCAAGGTCCAACTGGAACCGATAATGGCGTAACATCACAATATACTACGATTGCCCTTTGATAGTTTGACATACACAACACCTCTCAACTACCTTGAAGACATTCCTTTGCATTCTTGGCCAACATCATCGATCCTCAGCTCATGAAAAGGTTTTGTCTTGCCCAAAGTGCCCCTCATAATCAGCCACCGTGCAGCTTTCAGTAACCTTTTAACAAAGCGACCTGGTAGGGATGTAAGGCTTCTTCCCTTCAAACAAGAATCCATCATGCAAAAAAATGGTCCTGATGCATCTCCGCCTTGCAAAACTCCCAAGGACAGCTAAAATCCTTTATAGGTTATTGAAATCTTTGCATCCTAATCCTTTATACGTCTGAAACCCACTACTTCAACAGTTATGGGGGTGAGGATGACTTTAAAGAATGTACTCCTAGAGAAAAGCCCACCCACTTGGCATGTCAAGAATTTAACTTCTTGGATCAAAAATATTTTTTAAGACCTTATGTTAATGCCTCTAATATCGAAAAGCCTGCATAATGGCATAATATGTCACATGTGGAATATCATTTCCATGTATCACAAAGCTTTTCACTAAAATAGGCCACTAGATAGCCCTCCTCCAGATATCGATGAGCCATCATACTTGTTGTATTGTATCGTGGGGAATATTATGGTAACTACCATCTTCCATTTATGAATTTATATAAATTGAGCGTCCAAATAAGGTGGACTTTATACGCCCCCTACTCTTTTCTCTCCCAATCTCTCTTCTTCTCTCTTTTCTTCTTTTTATATTTTGTATTAACAATACTCTACTTCGAGTATTTTACCATAGTTTATGCTAAAATAAAGGCTTCCATCCTTTTCATTTCAACAGTACGAAATCCACTGAAAGTAGCCCGTTATTATGAAATTGGTCATTGATGAGATTACGGTGCTGAAATTTTTTATGAATGTCCAATAAAAAGTCGCTAAACCGTGGACATTCCTTGCCTAGATTAGATTACGGGGCATCAATCAAAAAAAAAAAAAAAAATTGCATTGCTCTTTTATGGTTCTATAATGACACCTTTAGTAGAGATTACTTTCCCAAGAGAAATCATATTTTCCGTCAAGAATGAACATTTTCTTACGTTCTCATATAATTCTCCAACTGCAACACTAATAGAACTTGGTTTAAATGGAAAAGATACCCATGAAAGTATTTGAAGCAAGACTCTACAATTCTAGTTAGAGGCTTAAATAATTTCTAATTCTAGTAGGATTTGTTTCTCATTTCTAGTTCTAGTAGGATTTCTATTTTATTTTCACTTTAGGAGTACTATTCCTTATTTAGTTCCTATTTTTGACTAAATTCATTTTTCTTCTTTACGCTATAATTAGAAGTGATTAGAAGTGTCCAAATCTATTTATAATACGATTTAGAAAATTGCTATAAGATTATAGATAGATTAAGAAAGTTATTTTTTAGTATTTTAGAAGGTTTATAAGTTCTTATGATAAAGTTATCTATATAAGGAGCTTCAAAAATGAAGTTCAATAGTTCAAAACATACTATTTCAAAAATGTTTTATCTTTTACTTACTTTCTAGTTCTTTGCTTTATTTTCTTCCAAGCTATTGCTTGTTTATTAATTGAATCTATTGTTTCACACATTTCACTATGTCGAGTGGTATTAGAACTTTTACTAAGATCCACAAAAGATGGTTGGTGAAGATGATTTTGTCAAAAAATCTAATCTAGAAGCTCGATTTGAGATAGTTGAGGCTAGAATTATGACTAAAGTTAGAGTCCCTTGTTCAAAGCATGATTCTCAACATCCTTGAGAAGGAAAAATGTAAGAAAACCCTTGGAGATAAAGACCCCAAGAATTCCCACCATCCCTCCCTCAATTCCCTAAAAATTCAGTACTTAGAATACAAATTAGCGAGATCGAACCTACCAATTTTCAAAACCCTGCCCAAAATTTTAATTATACCAACATCGCACCCTCCCAAATTGCATCACATGTTATCCTAAACCCCCAAATTTATCCTATCCTCCTCCACCACCTCATCAAAACTCTTCCAATAATCCTCTTCCCCAACCCCTCCTAGGTGCTTTGTCAACTAGAATGTCCGTTATGAAAGAAATTCTTCACATGCTAATTTTATCCCGGGTGTTAATTTTCCTCCTTATCTACCTCATCAAACGAGCCATAAGGCAACTGTGGACAAGCTGTACTTTGAAGAAATTGTTAAGAAAAGTATGATTGCATACATTATGCCAAGTTTGTTAACTTGTACGAAAAATGAAATTTGGTGCATATGCATTGACAATTTGACCATTAAAGAAAGTTTGAAGAATGGATATCACTGCAAGTGGATTAGAGAGAGATGAATGAAAAACAATAAGAAAAAAAAAAGGTCTTCAAGAACAACACAAGGACGAGTTCTCATCAAGAACGGGGGCCTGACGTAGGACATCTACAATTCTTCTACTTAAGTCTTAAATAGTTTCTAATTCAAATAAGATTTGTTTCTTATTTCTAATTCTAGTAGGTTTATTGTTACTTTAGGAGTATTATTCCTTATTTGGTTTCTATTTTTGTATAAATTCATTTGTATTCTTTAGGCTATAATTTTTATTTATTTATTTTTATTTTTGATATGAATAAGGTTAGTGGTTAGTAAATGAAGTTGGGTTCAACGGGGTTTGAACCTAGGATGTGGGACCAACACTCCACATGTCTTTAGACTATAATTAGAAGTGTCCAAATTGAGTATTAATAAGTTTAGAAAGTCGCTATTATGGTATAGATAGGTTAGGAAAGTTACTTAGTAAAGTTATCTATATAAGGTGCTTCAAAAATGAAATTCAACAATTCAAAATATATCAATTCAATTATCTTTTCTCTTTTACTTACTTTCTAGCTCTTTGCTTTATTTTCTTCCAAGATATTGCTTGTTTATCAATTCAATCTATTGATTCACACGCTTCTGCTATGTCACTCTTACCAAAGCTAAAAATATTGCCAAAAATGAAATACAAAATTTTCAATATATGGCCTTAGTATATGATTCGTGATACATAGTGAAAGTCTAAATAGCATTCCAATCATACATAAAACCAATCCCTTGTTTTAAAAGTGATCTTCCATTCATCTCCTAAACTGACTTGACTTTGGTGATATTCGATACACATATCTATTTTGGAGAAAATAGTAGCACCATGCAACATGTAAGTAAATCTTTGAGACATGAAATGGGAAAAAGGTACTCAATGGCAATTCAGTTGATGGCCCTATCGATGCACACACGCCATGATCAATCATTCTTAGGCGTTAGCAACACGGGAACAATACACGGACTCATGCTCTCTCGAACCAAACCCTTTTGCAACAATTTACTGACCTGCCCATGTAGTTCTACATATTCTTTTGGGGCCATACAATAGTGCAGTAGGTTCGGTAGTTATTAATTAGGAAACTAGATCAACATGATGTTGAACATCTCACATAGGAGGGAGGTCATTAGGGAGCTCATCTGGCACAACATCACAAAATTCTTCTAGTAAAGACTATACAGGCTCAGGAATGTGATACTTGATTCTCCTTTTGCCTCAAGTGCAAAGATAATTCCAAATGAGGCACTCTTCATCTCAAATCAAGTAAATTCATCTTCTTTGACGATTTATAATAGTCGTATCTTGACAAGGAATGAAAGTAATTTTGCGACCATATTGATTGAGTAATTGCTGAGAAAGTCTCCTCTGCCTTTCCTCGTCAATTACAAAGACTCTCTAGTCTTCGCTCCTAACAAATCTAATTTGACATGTACCTCTCTCTCTCTCTCTCTCTCTCTCTCTCTCTCATTTGCAAGTTTGTAGATATCTTTAAAACCCCATCTTATACCCAACCTAGCGGACAAAATCACTATAGCTCAATGTTTTGCCTAACATGCTATTTACTTTGTTCCTTACATAACACTTACAATTTTCTAAAACATTTCTCAACTTCTAGTATGTACCATGATACTTTTCTTTAATAGCCTTTTGGACTATCAACTCCATCACCAAGTAGTTTTTGTGACTTCCCCCTTTCATAATACAACTAATAAGTTCATCTACTTCTTCACTTTCCTTCCTCTTCATTGGTCTCTAAAATACCCTATGTTTTCTCCTATTAGGTTCCATCACTTAATTATAGGTCGCACAACAATCAAAAAATCCATAATAGATAAACCATAATAGTGCATGGTAGAGGATGCACCATAGAATAATCAACCACTAAAGAAAAAGCATGGAAAGAACAGAAGTGACGACTATGGGAAATAAAATTTACCACTCAACATTCCACTTGAACAATAAAGCCAGCAAAAAGTATGTCACTCTGAATTAGAGGAGAATTCCTCACAAATAATCAGAATCTCCCTTGTGTGCATCTGTGACCATCAAGGAAGCAACCACAGATAAACATCAACCAAACACTTACAAAGTTAAAAGTTAGTATAGAAAAAAACATAAAATTGATGAAGCATTATCTGAGAACTAAAATGACAAGAACATGAAAATAAGGCTGAAGAATCAAGCAAACAAAAATTTACTTCAAATACAATGCTTGTTTTACTCTAAACAAGCTAATTTGACATCTAATTGTCTAAAAAGTCCAATGGTTTTATAAGTATCTCCACTTTCTAAACCATAAACTTAAATATTATCTCATGCATATAAAAAGATGCATTCCATTGTGCCATATGACTCAATCTTGTATAAATAACAAGCATAAAAATCCTACAATTTCCCTCAAAAAGTACCATTGGAGGAAAGCAAGATAATTTCAGAAAAAATCCCACAGCATCACATGAAAGTCAGACTAAGCCATATGTCAGTATTTGTATAGTTTCCAAACCTTTGGGAAACTGGAAGCTCAAGATTTGCCATACTTACCAACATATCCCTGCAAATAAAACAACAATAATCAAATGCCGGACAACTGATTGCAATCAAAATCAAAAGTCAATGGATTCCCTCATATTGTCAATAGAATCCAAACGGCTCACCTCAACAAGTTTTGCAAGTTTAGGTTGGGATAAGGAAAGATATTGGTTAATTGATTCTGTGGAACTTGGTATTTGATGGGGCTGTAATGCGCTAAGGACCTTGTCAACTGCTTTTTTAACTATCATGTTGTGTGCATCCTTGCTCAAATGACCCTCGCGCCAAGATGGTTTGAGCAACTCTTTCACAAACTCCACTAATGAACCACGGAAAAGTTTCAGGGATTTAGATTCCTTGTTGTGTTTAGCCTCATCTGTTGGATGTCTAAGATTATCATCAAGGTCAGGCTTCTCTTCCTTGGACATGGAACTTGTATTTTGTTGGTTAGCCACACTAGTTAGTGTAGGTTCTGCTTCAGCCATGTGATTGTCCAATGCACCACCCCGAGGTTGTTGGTAACAAGAAATCGAATTAACATTTGTCTGATTATGTGAGAAATTCTGGATGGTTGACCCTTGACCAAAAGAAGACTGATGGGACCTAACACCTCCATAAGTTGGTTCAATGCTATCAAGAAGAGGGTCATATTGGCTTCTTGGAGATGATAGAATTGAGGAAATATCAAAAGACGGTCGAAAAGGTACAGATGGCTCCCAATTGTTTGCAGTGGATTGTGTAATGTGTTCAGTGGAGACCACTAGATCACTAGGAACTCTATGTCGAGATAAGTTTTCTTGCTCAGACAGAGAGTAGAATGGAGACGAAGATCTTCTAGGAAGCGAAGAAGATCTAGAAGTATAAAATCCCCAGTCACGGCGCATGGGTGAGATGTCTGTGGATGGAAGAGAAGCATTGAAACTTGAGTTCAAAGAACCACTGAATCGTGGTAAAGTATGAGCATCAGGGATCGTTGATTGATTTTCCAAAGCAAAGGAATTATTGTTGTTTCCATAAATGCTCGACGATATAACTGAGCCACTCGAAAAAAATCTAGATTCGGGAACCAAGCTATTCCTGGATAAAGGATATCCTCTAACAAATTCTTCACTGGTTGATCTCTTACTATCCATGAGTTCAGAATAATGGTTCTGGTTCTCATGAAGCAAAGGAATCCCAAAGGACCGGTTATATTCTTCTCCAATAGAAGACTTCAACTGCAATTCACTAGAAGGGAAATTTGACTTTGATGAAGGATAATTTGAAATTGATGAAGTCAAGGGCTCAGACAAAGAGGAGATTATTTTTTTTTCAGCATCTTGCCTCAAACCTGATACAGGAAAGTGAGCCTATTAGAGACATCACACGATGAAGTGTAAATTGTTCCTGAACACCATATTCCATAAGAGATCTTGAAATACCTGAATCCTCAACGAGTTCAGCTTTTGAACTTGAAACAGCCCTATCTCCCTTGGTATCCACACCATCTTTCTGATGAAGAAACCTACATGCACTCCCCTTGATGCACCAACCTCTAGCAAAAAAATCGCAAATAATTGCAGGTCTTTTGTTTCTGTCCTCTATTTCAGCACCAGGGGACAAACTTCTAGGCCTTAGCTTTAGAGGAATTAGGCTGGAAACCACAATAAATTCAGATTTGTTGGAAACCACTACTTCCAGCGTTACAATAAAAGCAAAACTCAAGTATACAGTGAACCTGTATAACCATACCTTGATGCCCTTAGCTTCACATCCTCCCCTGAGGGCACATCCATTTGCTTGGTTTCTCCATGAGAGTATAGAACTCTATTAGACACATTACAGTCAGAGTTTTCTGTCATTTGGGTCTCAGCCGCAACCTCTTTCTCAGCAAAGCTTGAAGATTGGCAGTTATCAGCACCAATAGAATCACTTTTATTTAAATGGCCTTCATCACTGCCTTTCGTTACAGTTACACATGCCTCAATAGGAGCTTTCATTTCTGGCCAGACTCCAATGCCTTTATTATCAACAAGAGATTCTGAAAACATATTACCTTCAGAAAAAATTACACCTTTACCTGAAATTTGATGCTTAGAGTCCCCATCAATTACATGTGGTTGATCCTTAATTGGTGTTGCTAGTGGCTCACTTGAGCAGTTAAGAGAATCACATTGGCCATCACCATCTTCTATGTCATGGAACTTTGAAGCTAGATTCTCTTCAATCCTTTCCGAGTTCTGGCCCTCATCATTCCCCTCAGACTCAATTTCTTGACTAGAATCTACATGGAAGAATAGGAAAAAAAATTCAGGAAATGAAACAAAATGACATCCTTTATAAGGAAAATGCCTGTAGAAAAACTATACCACAAGCATGACATGTCTTCCATCAAAAAGAAAATGCTGACCTAGGAGAAAAAGCAAGAACCTCATTCTCTTGGACACTTAGAAAGAGTGAGTCTATCTAAATTTGAAATGAATGGATGGATCAACATCTCAACAAATTTGAGATTAAGGACAGCATATATTAAAACGAGATGGGTTGAACAACTAGGTTGACACACTTCAGAGTTTCGTGAAATTTCAGTATGTTTCATCGAAAATTCAAGTTTTGGCCAAGACTCGAGCGACATATTGACTCCAAAACAATGAATGTTTTGCATCAAAGCGAGATTTTAAACCTTGGATGCACCTGTCATATTTCACGAAACCTCAATCCATGTTAGAGCCCACAAGGCCAGCCATATTGAACCAAGAGAATTATCATCCTTTTTTGCACCACCCCACACTACAAAGTAGGGTCCAAGGAATCACTTTCAACAGGGGGGGGGGGGGGGGGGGGGGGGGGGAACTGTAGAAAGAATAGGAGCTTTGTTAAAGATTTCTGTAAGGTTAAACTCGATCTTTTTGTTCAAATCATCTTGCTCTTCCCTTACACTACCTATGTTCTTTGTTCCTCATTGATACAAAGGTGTGTGAACAGCCATTGACTTGATTTAAATGGAAACCTCAGCCACCTCAGCCAATTCCTCTATATGACATGCACTCTCATGTGTAAATGACAATGGCGTGCATGCTCATATGCACAAAGCCTTATTGATGGGGAAATCAAAGCTTGAAGATAGATTTTTTTTTTCTTTTTATTTAGATTTTTGTTTAAGGTTCATGTTTTATTGGTCCATGGTGTTAGTATGATAGTTAAGGGTAGTTTGGTGACTTTATAATGTCTTTTATTTAAGTTTATGAGGGTTGAAATTTTAGGACAGAAAGTTACGAATATTAGGTTTATTCATTTAGTATTTTAGTTTAATTAGGACTCTCAGTTGATTTTCTTCACTTATAGATTGTATTAGGGTTTATTTACGAAGAATAATGAATGAATTAAAAAAAAAGAATTGTTTTCTTGTTTTGAATGTTGGTGCATTCAATGTGATTGATGCCGTGGATATCATTGGGGCGATTCCAAGGTAAATATCATTTTTTTCCTTTAATCTTCTTCTTCAATCCATGTTTTATATATTTTATTTATTTATTTGTGATAGACCAAGAAACCATCAAGAACCCTCTAATCCTTTCAAGAAATCAACTCATAAACTTTGTTTTCTTGATCTTTCAAGTAGTGTTGAATTCTTGATTCTTGAAACTCATGTTATTCTACCCTTAATACTTTCCCATTTTCTTTAATCCTTATTTCATTAATCCCATCTTAAAATCTACTCTATACCCTATTACTTAACCCCAACCAAACACCCTAAACCTTCCCCAAGTCGTAATTTCAAAATGTTGCAATAGGAAAACTTTGTGTTTTACATTTCAACATATAGCCAATTGGGATTTTGGAAACCCTTTTCTTGTTGTCATCCAAATCCTTAACCCAATTCCAAAGCCACCCAAATCAGATTCCTTAGACCCCCAGTTTTCCTCTTCTTCCCTCACCATCTTGCATCACTTATCCACCCACTACCATATGTATTTGAAATTTAGATTGCCCAATAGATTGCCCATACTTGGGCAATCATACAGCATGAACATGTACTTGGAGTTTATTAGGGCCCTTAATAGTATGATACAATCAGTTGGTTATAAAACTTAATAAAACTTTTTTTTTATGAATATAAATGCAATGTTATTCAAAAAGGAAAATAGGGAGGCCGAGAAGACTTCCCATAATAAACATGAAAGCAAATCACAAATCAGTAAGCCATGTTTATGAGGAGGTCCCATTTAAATATAGAAGTCTTCAAATAATACTCCCCTATACATTGTGCATCCTTGACAAAAGAAACATATGCGCCTTGACGTCCAAAATGATGTCATGGATAGATTTATCCTTTCCCTCAAAGATTCTCTAACTCCACTCTTTCCAAATAGATTCAAGTTCTCAATCATTTATGTTTCCTCATTCCCAAGTCATATGATGTCTCCCCACCATTCCAATTCAAGAAGCTTTAAGTCGGCTGCTTGGATATCAAATAGATAACGAGAAACCAGCTCATACGAAATATTCCCACACCATACATCCTCCCAAAATATGACTATTGAATCTAATTCCATACAAAATTTGACCACTCTCTCAATTCAATTCCCTACAAACTACCTGTGGTGGAAAAATCAACCTCCACCTTTTTAGGCATCTTTTCTCCACGTTTCCTTTTATGTCCTCTATTAGGGTTCCATCAAGATCTTTCCTTTTGGACTCCCTGACGATTGTTTTCCCCTTTGGATGAGATAACAATTTTTTCCCTTGATTTTTCCCCAATATTCATGATTTATCTGTTATTCCATGTGTGGCTCTCAACCACTGCTCTAGACGAAGGCTTTTTTTGCTGCCCCTTACTGCTTTTGGAGTCCCTGGCCTTCATCTTGAAGGCGACTTTGGAATCCTTTTATTGGTCTTACTTCAGGGTTTGACCTACAGATATCCTGAGAGCACCTCTCAAAACCATTTCCATTGTATTACCTCTAGAAACACAACCCTAGACGATCAGATGGCTATTCCTAGGTGCGAAATTATGCCTACACACTAACTTTTCCATGAAGCATCCTCCACAGGCAGTTCTACTCTATCATATCATAGAAAATTATTGCACAAACTAGTTTTACTCTTAATCATTGAACTTGGGATGGAGGACATCAAAATATAGTAAACATGTACGTTTTCCATGCAAAAATAAGCACTACTCTTCCCCTATTGAAAAATATCAAACCTTCCCATGCGGCTACCTTCCGATCTATCCTTTACCCAAATAGATCTCATATTACTTCATATATATGCTTTACCCCAATGGGGATGCCAAAGTAGGTGATTGGGAGTTGACCACTCCACAACCCAAGTCCTGCGTAAAAGCCTCAAAGCCAACATTCTCCCAAAAAAAAAAATTTCTTTTTTTTAATAGCCAAACCAAGTACCTATTTTAAACTAACACAAAATTCCCCTCAAATATCTCATCTAATCATATAATGTGTGAAAAAATAGAAACACCACACTACAAATTGGAGGTGGGAGAAATTTGAACCTCCATCCCTCGTTCAAAAACTATATATTTCCTCTGGCACAACTCCTCACATCATTGATGATCATAGGTGGAGAAAACCACAAGTTTCCTTGCGGATTGGTGATAGCTACGAAGGCAATTTGAAGACCCCCCGTGCAAAATCTTTTGAAGACTCCATATTAGAGGGTGCATGTGGGCTACGTTTGGACTTGTTAGATGCATTAAAATGGCCAACACAAGGCCATAATGTTAGAAATGCTTAAGATTTATTTAATTTTCTGATTGGGGCTTTTATTTTGGACTTATGTTTATGCTTTTAGGCTTATTTGCAAGTTTTATTAGCCCATGTTCTTAGTACAAATGTCTGGCGGTAGCTTGGTAACTTTGTATGTCTTTTTTATTTAGTTTACTTGAAAATTTAGGTGAGTAACCCAGAAACACAAGGGTAGAGTCTACAAACTGAAGACGTGAGATCAACATATCACTTAAACCAACACAAAAACTCAAAGGATCCACATTCTCTATCACTTTCGCCAACATCCACCCCAAAGCTTCCACCACCACTATAAAAAGGAAAGGAGACAAAAGGTCCCCTTGCCTCAAAAACTTACGAAAAAAATCCTACGAAGACCCGCTAATCAAAATAAAATGTAATGAGTGAATACGCATTCATGATCCATCTAATCCATCTAGCCCCAAAACCTATACAACGCAATAAATACTTCTAAACATTCCAATTTACATGGTCATGAGCCTTTTCCAAGTCGATCTTACTACTAACCCAGGTTTCTTCGTTTTCCTTCTTGAGTCTAAGCACTTGTTAACAATAAAGACCATATCCAAAGTCGGCCTAACACTGAAAAAACCACTTTGAGTTGGCCCAATAATACTTTGCATCATTGTTTTCATTCTGGATGCCAGCAATTCAGAGAGAATCTTGTGCATCGAGCTCACCAAGCTAATTGACCTCAAAACTGAGATCTCATTCCCGGACTTCTTCGGAATTAAAATCACAAAAGTGCAATTTGACACAAAATCCTAACTGGTTGTTGCATCCTTGAACCAACCACACCAAACAAAGAACAGGAAAAGGCATCATCCAAAGAAAATTTGACCCAAGATGAAACAACCCCATAAGAAATCAATAACTGAAAATGATGAAATCCCCTCTACTTTTCTCGTTGCACCCATTACTGAGCAGGGAAGCTATGAGGATGGAAACCTACAAAACTCCGAAAGAGGGAAAGCTCCATTTGAACAACAGAGTTGTACGCAAGGAGACTAAAGATGTCGTCCCTCCTCCAAACACCTCCTAAGCAACTGCATACTTCAATGTATGCAACCTCAAAAGGTTTTGAAATCACGAATTTTTATAAGGCCTAAGGGTGGCAAAAGGGGCCCAAGATATAGCAGGCTTAAGACAATTTGGGCCTTAGAGATACCCACGCAAGAACTTAGCCTAATGAACCGGCAGTTCAAATTTTCTTAACAGCAATAGGCCTCCAAAGGTGGGCCTATAACACAATCCACAACTAGCAAGCTCAAAATGCTGACAGAAGTCAAAAAGGAATCCTAAGAGTTTGACATGTGAGTAAACTCTCTAGAATCATCCAACTTGAACGAGTCAAACCTTGGTTCTGATTCCTGATGCGAGACCCGAGACCTAACATCATCCCTTACTCACTAGAAGGCATGTGTTAAGTGTGTGGCTAGTTGTCTCTGTTTTAATCATTCTGCCCCAAATGCATCACAATCATATTGATCAACATATGCAACGAGAACACGTCCCTACCTCACCCAAATACCTCTCTTCGTTCAAAATAATTTGAATTGCACCGACGAGACCTAATTCCACCAGGCCTCCATTGATATGTCCAACACCTTAATCAAGGACTGCAACTTGAGCAGGCAAAACGCGAACCCACTAGATTGAACATGACCTTGGGTTAGGTCTGGGCACAGCTAGATAGGATTCGGCCTCAGGTTCAGGCAACAACAAAAAATTCCCAACTCAAATCAGGTTGGGTGTGAGCACAAGTATTGGCCAACCTGATTTGCCCGAACCGAACTTAATATGATTATAATTTAACAATATTGTTTATCTTAGTTTCTTTCACACTCATAATTCATATTTCAATATGTATGCTTTTGTTTATCTATATATAAAGACTAATATGTTATTATTTTCATTAGATAAATAATTGCTTTGTTATTAATACTTTGTTTTAAGGGTATTTTTTATTGCACATGGAAAATAGGGTGAAAAATCAATTTCCATAGAAAATGACATTTTTTATGTGTTTGATTACATTTTTCCATGGAAAGTCATTTTCCACCCACATCCAAAAGTCTAACAATCATCCCCAAATTAAAATCCTAACTCATCTCTTTTTCTTCCCCGCCACCACCACCATCACACTAAACCTCATCATCGTCGTTGCCAACCACCTTCTCTCTCTCTCCTTCTTATTCTTCTTCTTCCCTCACCTCCGCCACCGCCACCACATCCTCCACTCCCTTCCCTCATCTTCTTCTTCCTCCTCTTTCTTTCTTTCTTCTTCTCTTTTTTTTCCCTATTATTTTTTCATATTAACATCAAACAATGGATTCAATTTTTCCATCCTAGTCATTTTTCCACTATCATTTTTCCATGGATTTTAATTTTCCATGCAATCAACACACATCGTAAGTGTAATTCTCTATTGTCATACAATGATTATATTACAACTTTAAATGTTTTTCTTTCTTGAAAATTACGATTATTAATATAAAAAAAATGATTATTTTAGTTAATCTTATTATTTTTCTTCCCTTTAAATTTGCTTATAATTTTATGTATATAAGCTTCTGAAAGACATTTTTAGGAAAAATAATTGCAAATTTTAAGTTCTTTTACACACCACTTATCTTTATAAACCCTTACCAATACTAAATTACTAGTATTAATGAGGAATGAATTAACTCGACCAACCCGACTTAGCTAGGGTTCAAGTTGAGCATTTCATGCCCGAGGTCAGGTTGGGCAAGAAAAGGGTTGGTGTTTGTCAAGTTTGGGTTGGGCGCGGGTTGATCCCCAACCCACCCAAGTTGCAGCCCCCTACTTTCATCCTCTTACGAGCCTACCACTTTGTCCTCCTTTGCTAAAGTTTTACCATCATACTCCAATAGCTTCCCAACAACAGCCTTACCACCATCAACATCCGAAATATCTTCCCGCAATCCAACCTCGACTGAAACTTGGTAGAGAAATTTCGAAGAAGCCTCCTCCTCAATAGCTAGACTTAATGCAAAAAAAGAAAACCTTCAAACCACACAGAAGTCGCTAGGAACTCCATCCACTCTGATCCTAGCAAATAATCTCCCAACTTTTTGTGGAAGGATCCACTTCCAAAAGCCCACCCACTTGGGCCCCAATCACTTGGAACACCTGAGGAACCCACAGGTGAAACAACCCCCCCTCAATCTGCAACCAATAGGGCCTTTCTCTCAATAATCCAGTCCAACACCCCCCCCCCCCCCCCCCCCAAACGGTTGACACAAGCAAACCAGGGTTTCAAAGATACAGAGCACTATTGAACATTGGTTACAAATTCTCCTCAAAGTAGCAGCAGAATTTGATGAATAAATGCATCTATTCTTGCCCCAAGGTATGAACTTCCCCTTTGACAGACTATACATAATCATATTCAAAGAATATTGAACCAAGCTAAGATCATCCAATAAAGAAGAAGCTTCGCACACTACTACCCAATGCCAAATCCCGAAAACCTCTGTCATAGATGATCCACCCTTGCCCCTTTTTTGATCTGTTTTTTTTTAATAGTTGGGATTTATTTTATTGGATCAATTTTAGGCAGTGCTTCTTTTAGCATTGAGGCCACAGACAAGCTTTCCGTCATCTCCTTAGCCTCTATAAGGCCTCTCAATGCTACCGTTAACTCCTTCCAACCATTGCCTCCATCCCATTTAGGAATGATTAGAGGTGGGTCTCATTGGTGTCTCCCACCACTAAAAAAACACCATTCCATGAGGTAAATTTTGACCACAAAGCCTTCGTCAATGAGCTTGCTTCATCCAAAGCCTTGCAAAACCAGGCAGCCTCATCACGGGATAGAAGCAGAGATACAGCCCACTCCCTTCCTTTCTCAAAAACTTCGAAAAACTTATTCTCAACCAATAGAATCTTCAACTCAAAGAGCTTTCTCTCCACTTGCAGCAACGTCATTTTTCTTGATTCGCATCTATCAAATATCGTTAGTTCTAGCTTCCTTCAAAAGCATATGTTTCTCATATTTCCTATTCTAAGTACTCCTACCTCAAAACCCTCATCTCCGTATTTGCCATCCAACATGATGCATTCTTTAAATCCTTAGTCAACATGACATAGGTGTCTCTGAGCATTTTCGATGGAAAAGAAGATAATAGTAAATCCCAAAGTGATCTCAAGATATGATTGCTAGCAAAAAGTCAAAGAGGAATGCTTCCTCACCAACTTTAAGTGTTGAACAAGCATTCCAATCGGCTATAAATATAGAATAGTGCTTGAGGCCACCATTTTACAAGATTTTGATCTCAAACAGGGCAGACAACAGTTCAAAGATTTGGCTACTTACTTCACAAGACTACAATTCTACAACTACCACCACAACCACAAGCTCAAGAGTCAAGAATACAAATCTACTTCTATTACTAGGACTTGAGCTTAAACTACTACAAGCTCAAGCACCAAAAAATGAATCAATAGTCAAGGCTCAAGGGTACATCATCTTCATTCTTCAAGTCTACAAGTACAAGCTCAAGAAATCAATAAGCTTGGGCTTGAAATATTTATATAATAATATTTATTGTCCCTTTTTTTATAAAGGAAGATTTATTTACTATTTTATTTAGAGCTCAGAAGAAGACAATGATGAAGCTAAAGAATCATCAGATGAGGATGAATAAGGGTGAGACTCAATGAAGAATAAATAAAAAAGATAGAGTGTACGCCGAATAAGGTGATGATTCAAATGACAAGGTGGTGGATATGTGCCCACAATGGGTTAGGGATGAGTGTCTTAACTGTTAAGTGTGACTGGTATACCTTACCTTTATCAATAAAGATTGTAATTTGTAATTTTTTTATAATTAATAAAGCTTTGTTTTTTCTCAGCTTTTTAGTTTATGCATTATTCGCTTCTTTCATAATTGTTAAATTTGCAAATCTAATAAATTAAATTCAAATTTGGAACAAAATTTAACAAGTGTATTTCTCTAGGTGTGTGGTAATCATTACATATCTTTTCTTTCTTTCTTTTTTTCCAATGTCAGTAGTCACATCGCAAATGTGCATAGGATATGCTGGTTGCATACCATTGCATGAGCCATTTCAAAACATTGGGTATGATATGATTTATGTTGTGGTGGACCGACTATCTAAGTATGCCCACTTTATGGCTTTAGCAGATCCTTATTATACCAGCTCAGTTGCATTGGCCTTCATTAACAAGATTTTTTTTTTTTAGATAGATATTGACAATATGTTTTTAAATTACACAGTATGCCCTAAGCTTGTCAATAGGTACCCAATTACCCAATTACTTGATATATCCTAAACCGAATAGTCAGTTTTGGGTCTACCATTATGGCTCCGAGCATTTTTGGGTCTGGTTCTAGATAGCCATCTTAAGGAACTGATAAGAATCGGGTAACCGATCATTTTCGGGTCCAATTCTGGATAGCTATCTTAAGGACCCGATAAGTATCTGGTCTCCTTCGAGGACCCAATGGGTATTCGATGGATACACAACTAATGAATTTATAACATTCATAATATAATTAGTAGTCTAATTAAATACTAATAAAGAGATATCTTGAAGTAAATGTACTTGAACTAAAATTAAAATACAAAAAGAATGTAATGCCTTTAATTATATTTCTCACTGAGCAGGGGCGGATTTACAGTAGGGGCTATGGGGAGCACTTGCCCCCACAAGAATTGTCAAAGTCTATGGATTAGTGAGCTATTGTGACAGATTATTAGTGGCGGATAAAAAAATCTGCCACTGTTGCCCCCACAATTTTTTTTACTCTTAGTTTCCCCCCACAACTATTTTTTTTTTCACTCTTAGTTGTCCCCAAGTAAATTTTTCTACTCTTGGTTGCCCCCACATGGGCAAAATCCTGGCTCTACCCCTATGTATGAGCGTTTATTCATTTTTCACATTTTTATAAAATTCCAACAACAAATAAATCTTTCATTCCATAATTTATTCTCAAAAGTTTGATTTTCTTGAAGAATTCATTGTTGATCTTAACTTTCAATTGAGGAATTACAAATTAAATTATTACATTTATAATAATTGTCCATTTTATCCAATACTAATCTTTTTTTGTTTCCTCATATAAAAAGATATTATCTATGTTAACGGGTGCCCGACGAGTACCCGATGGATATCGGGTATTTTTAAGGTCGATTCTGGTTCCAAGGATCTCATACCTAGTACTAAGTTATAAGAACTGGAACCAAGATTTTATTCAGGTTTCGATTCCGAGTATATGTGGGACCAACCCAGAACCGACCCGTTGACACCCCCAATATGCCTTCTTCAATCATGAGTGATTGTGATCTTTTCTTCCTCAATATGTTTTGTTAGGGACAATTGTAGAAATTGCAAGGTACTCAATTGAATAAGAGCACAACTTATCATCCCCAAACCGACAAACTAATGAAGGTTGTCAAACGTACCTTGGAAACTAATTAGTGTTGCTTTATTGGGCTGAAACCAACTTAATGGGTAGACTAATTATCTTGGGCAGAGTGGTAAGATAACATATCTCCTCATGAATCTACAAAACCATTGCCTTATGAAGCCGAATATCATGGCAAACTTTTATTTCTCCTATTCAGTTTTTTAGTTTGAGTAGAACTTTGCTTCTTTTATTTTGGTTAGATTAGCATGCAACTCTTTTATTTCTTTCTTAATTTGAGTAGGTTTCTATCTTTTATATAATAATGGACAGACTTTGCAAATCTTCTCTGTTTTTTTCTGATTTTAACTTCTTTTTTAAGAAATTACTGTTCTAGCTAATGACACTAACATGATCCAATTTTGGGGGAAAATATGTTTCGGTTATGATTTGCATGCATCTTTACTAGACAGATCTCAACAATGACAATAGAGATTCTCACCATATAGTTTCTATTAAATCAAATCAATCATCAAGCACAAAACTCTTCCGAATTTCGATAGATATCAAAATCAAGACAACAGAGATTGACAAAAATATTGAAATTAAAATGATACAAAAGAAGATCAAAACAGAACAATCTACATATCTCAGATATATACATAAAAAAAAAACACAAAATCAACCCAAAAAAAAAAAGTTTCGAAATTTATACAACTAACCATTGGGATCATCGTTTGTGGCTTCTGATGGAACAGAATCTGATGAATCTGCACTTTTTTCTTCATCATCATTTTCTTCTTGTAGTTCTTCTTCTTCTTCTGGTTCTTCTTCTTCTTCTTCTTCTACGTCATCTTCATTGCTGATGTCAGGTTCAGAATCTGAACCTTTGATGGAGGGTTCCATGTCTTCTTCAGAGGCGGCGGAAGACATTGTTCCTCTCTCTCTCTCTCTCTCTCTCTCACAGAGGGGCAATCTCAAGAAAAATGATCCCTAGGAAAGAAAACAATGGCCTATGGCCTTAAGCTTTCTCCCTCTATATATCTAGCTTCCTAACAAAGTGAGCTAAATTAAACATATGAATCCATTATCTAAGTTTTGCAAGGATGATGATATCACCACATCATTATATATTGAATTCACACCATAAGACTTAATAATTAAAATCATTCACCATAATTGCATAAATGTTAGATTCAAGAAAATTTTAATTTTTAATATAGATATATATATATATATATATATATATATATATATATAAAATAAAATCATCTATGTTGTGAATTCCTATCATAAATTTATAATGGTGCGATATTATTGTCGTCCAATAATAAGATGCCAAAACATAAAGCAACTAGTTATTGAATGCCGATCACAAGTCGTTCATTTCATCCCAACGACAAAAAGAATGTTTTTTTTCTAATTTTTAAATTCCTACTGAATATTAATTTTTTTAAATTTTAGTTACTTTCTTGATCAAACGTTATGCTAATTAGAACTCCGCGGTTTGTCATTACTTCCAAAAAAAATTGAAGATGAAAACACAGAGGAAGATGATTCTAAGAAAATCTCTCTCTCTCTCTCTCTTCATAGATACTAGAGTTTGCCTATCTCTACAGCAAATGCATCCTCTTTGAGGTTAAGAGGTAAAAGAGGAAAAATAATAAAGTTCATGGGAGATTCTGCGGATCTCCCACTCTTCAAAATATGTGTTATAATAAATACAAATAATAATCAACATCAATTTTCTTTTCTGGTGAAGCTTCTCAGTTTTAGTTGTCTTTTCTGGTGATGCTTCTAAGTTTTCGATTGTAATCTTCAATCACCTTAATATTAAAGGACATCAATGTGGTACCGCCAAGGAGCCTCCAACATTAAGTTAGTGCTCGATATAAGTTGTAAAGTAAGAAGAAGAAAATAAGATTTAGTTTTGTATGGCTTGTGCCTTGGGGCTTCAGTAAGAGAAGCCTCCTATTTATAAATTGGACTCATTAAATAAGGTAGTAAACTTAATTGTAACCACTCACTCATGTTCTCTAGCATCTATGGTAGTAAAAGATCATGATGTTTTGATGATAATGAAAATACACTTCTCATTAGAGTTTAAAACGGGTCTGATATGAGTGTGTCCATATCCATATCCAGATTCATATCTGACTCAGATCATACTAGTTAAGACCATATCTGAATAATTTTATTTTTATTAAAACCATATGCGAATTCAATACGATCGAATTTATTGATTTGAGTCGGTCGGGTTGGATAATGTCAAACTGTTTAAGATTATGTTAAATAAAATTGTTAAAATATGACTAAGCGGTATTGAATTCATGACCTCTCCATTTTAAAGAAAGCCCTTAACTACTACACTCAACCTCTAATGGTTGATAAAATATGACTTTAAAAAATATAATAATACATCTTGCAAAGTAATATAGCATTCGGATCTTGACAAATATAGGGATGGAATCATATCTCAGATCCAACTCGAGGTGAAGGGACATCAACCCATATCCGAACCATATGTTAATTCGGATATACTTGATGAAATCAAATCCGCTAAATTTGAATTCGGATTACTCAAATTTCAAATAAAATCCGTACCATTTTAAGCCCTACTCTTTATGATTCTTGTGACCTACATGAAGAACGACTTTAAATATGTAACTGTCTTAACTCAACGACTACTCAATTCTCAAATTGACTCAATTAAGTTATGCAGTTGTGGTTCATTCAAACCCTATGTGTAATTTATGTTACTTGGGTAGCTTGGCATAAGGTTGCCTCTTTAGTTACTATGTGGGTTTCTCCTTGGCCTGGGTGGCTAAACCATGCAGTGTATAATGTTGAGAAGATGGGTTAGCATTGATGGCCAAACCTTTTATTGTTTGTGGAGCTTGTTAAGGGGATAAGTTGGCCTTGGTGGCTAAACCACCTAGTGTGAAGGGAATCATTGGTCGAACCTCTTAAGGTCAAGGGGCTCGTTGGCCAAACCTCTTAGGGTAAGGGACGTGTTTGGCCGACCCATATATCATGATGATAAGGCGACCTAGTTGACCAAACCACCTTTCATAGAGCACATTAAGGAGAAGAGTTGATCAAAGAGGTCAAACCTTCTTGAGGGAACACATAGAGTGGTCGGCTTTGTGCTTCAAACCTCATTGAGGGAATACATAGAGGGGTCGACCTTGGGAGCCAAACCTTCTTGAGGGAGTGCACAAAGGGGTTGACCTTGGGGGCCAAACCACCTAAGACAGTAAAAGGGGTCGGCCATGTTGGTCGAACCTCCTAAAAGAAACAAGAGAGGGATCGACCAAGTTGATCGAACCACCTTAAAAGACACAAGAAAGGGGTCAAATGATGTGGAAAGGGGTTGGTTCCTTGAGGAGGTCCAACCTCATTTGGATGAAATAGCAAGGGGTTGGCTCCTTGATGAGACCAAACCTCCTTTGGATGAGTAAAGCTAGGGGTCGCATCCTTGAGGAGGTCAAACCTCCTTTAGATGAATAGAATAAGGGTTGGCTCCTTGAGATGTCAAACCTTCTGTGGATGAAATAACACGAGGGTCAACTTCCTAAGGAGGTCGAACCTTCTTTAGATGAAATAGCAAAGGGTCAACTCCTTGAGGAGGTCAAACTTCCTTC
Source organism: Akebia trifoliata (assembly GCF_017979445.1). Lineage (NCBI taxonomy): Eukaryota > Viridiplantae > Streptophyta > Magnoliopsida > Ranunculales > Lardizabalaceae > Akebia > Akebia trifoliata. The sequence goes on from NC_141387.1 coordinate 6,877,988, forward strand.
AGATGAAAATAACAAGGAGTCGACTCCTTAAAGAGGTTGAGCCTCCTTTGGATGAAAATAACAATGGGTCAAAATTAATGGGCGAACCTTTTGGAGTTACATTGTAAGGTGGGGCAAACTAAGAGGTCAAACCTCTTAGTGTATTAGATAAGGGATTCAACCAAATTAACCGAATCTCTACTTGCATTTTTTATATCGAACCCTTAGGATTGGATTAGATTTGTAATATTTGATTACCTCGATTTGATAATTTTGTTAATCCCTAGGAAAGGGATATTTTTAGTTCCTACAAAGTTGTAAAAGTATTATTGAAAAAAGTGAGGTAGAAAAAGAAAGACAATAAAGTTGAAGGGTATTATTAGCAAATGAGAGAAGAGAAAAGGCAATATAGTTGGGATATTATTGAAAAATGAGGGAAGAAAAAAGGCAATAAAGATAAAATATAAAGTTGTGATAATTTGACTTCCCCTTTTACACACGCCCCATATGCCCTCATCACAGAACCGTGGATCATTTGCCTCGAGATACAAGAAGATGATTTATGGTTATGTGTATCCCGAGGTAAATGATCTACGATTTCGTGATGAGGGTGTAGGGGGTGTGTCAGAGGGGGCGTCAAAAAATCATTATTCTAAAATATATTTCTAGATACGTTCTTTATGGGTTGTAAAGATTTAGACAAAGGAAGGTATATATATATATATAAGGAAATGTTCAACACCCAACCATTTACCCAACATGTTTTGTCCTACATGGGTTAGAAGTTTTGGAATTGGCTGATTTTTGGTGAAGAGATCATCCTCACAAAAAATCAGCCTATTCCAAAACTTCTAACCCCATGTTTACAAGTTGAAAAATCGTGGACCGTCCATTTTTTGTAAACTATTTGTGATGGGGTTAGAAGTTTTGGAATAGGCTGATTTTTGGTGAGGATGATCTCTACACCATAGAGATCATCCTCACCAAAAATCAGCCTATTCCAAAACTTCTAACCCTCTCTACACCGTAGAGATATCCTCACCAAAAACCAGTCTATTCCAAAACTTCTAACCCTCTCTACACCGTAGAGATCATCCTCACCAAAAATCAGCAGCCTATTCCAAAACTTCTAACTCTCTCTACACCGTAGAGATCATCCTCACCAAAAACCAGCCTATTCCAAAACTTCTAACCCATGTAGGACAAAACATGTTGGGCAAATTGTTGGGTGCCAAATGGGACCTATATATATATATATATATATATATATATATATATATATATGGGTTCCGTTCAATGGCTAACTTTTTGGCAAAACATTTTTCAAAACATGAGTTAGAAGTTTTGGAATGGGCTGATTTTTGGTGAGGATGATCTCTACGGTGAGGAGATCATCATCACCAAAAATCAGCCCATTCCAAAACTTTTAACCCCATCAAAAATAGTTTACAAAAATTGGACGGTCCACGATTTTTCAAGTTGTAAACATGGGTTAGAAGTTTTGGAATGGGATGATTTTTGGTGAGGATGATCTCCTCACCATAGAGATCATCCTCACCAAAAATCAGCCCATTCTAAAACTTCTAACTCATGTTTTGAAAAATGTTTTGCGAAAAAATTTGTTAAAAAGTTAGCCATTGAACGCTACCCATATATATATATATAGGGTCGGGTTCCATAGACCCCCATTACGACCCCCATTGCGACACACCATTTTGTCTTATATGGGCAAAAATGTTTGGAATGGGCTGATTTTTTTTGTGAGGATGATCTCTATGGTGAGGAGATCATCCTTGCCAAAAATCAGCTCATTATGAAACTTCTAGCCCCATGTTTACAAGTTGAAAAATTTTAGACCGTCCAATTTTTGTAAATCAATTTTGATGGGGTTAGAAGTTTTGGAATGGGATGATTTTTTGCCAGGATGATCCCCTCATCACAGAGATCACCCTCACAAAAAATCAGCCCATTCCAAACATTTTTGCCCATATAAGACAAACGGTGAGTCGTAATGGGGGTCGTAATAACGCCATCCATATATATATATATATATATATATGAAGAGAGCCAAACATTTTTCGATACATGGGTTAGGAGTTTTAAAATAAGCTAATTTTTTGTAAGGATAATCTCCGCGAAGAAAGATCGCCCTCACAAAAAAATCATCCCATTTTGAAACTTCTAACCCAGGTTTACAAGTTGAAGAATCGTGAACCGTCAATTATTTGTAAACTACTTTTGATGGGGTTAGAAGTTTTATAATGAACTGATTTTTTATGAGGACAATCTCCTCATTGTAGAGATCATTCTCACAAAAATCAATTCATTTTGAAACTTCTAACCCATATATTGAAAAATATTTAGCACAATGTTTGGCTCTCTTTAGGGCCTTTAAACGCTTCCCATATATATATCGACCCCATAATTGGGGGCCTCCACTTGTTTGGCAGAAGACTAAACTATTAAGTTACATGTTTACAAAGCATAACATTCTAAGAACTTAAAAAATAATAATTAAAAACTACTTGTTTTCACTGTTAGATTCCAAATTTAAATTTGAGAGTTTAGTCGCCTTCGATTTTCAAAGTCTTAGATTGTACTAATAATAATTTATATATAGTTGCGGGGCCGTTCAAGGGCCAAACATTTTGATTTTGCCAACATATTTCATCCTACATGGGTTAGAAGTTTTGGAATGGTCTGATATATATATATATATATATATATATATATTTTAATGATTTCTATGGTGAGGAGATCATTCTGATAAAAAAATCAACTCATTCTGAAACTTCTAACCCAATCAAAAGTGGTTTACAAATAATTAACGATCCACGATTCTTCAACTTGTAAACTGGGTTTAGAAGTTTCGGAATAGGATGATTTTTTGTGAGAATGATCTTTTCATCATAAAAATCATCCTCACAAAAATTAGTCCATTCTGAAACCTCTAACCCATATATGACAGAATGTTTGGCTTTATATATAGGGACCAACATTTGCTACAATTATGGGGATAAAAGTCTCATCCACCCCTTTTTGTACGAGCCTCACTTTATTGCCTTCTCTCTCACCCATTCAACTGTATTTTCTTTCCCCTCTTCCCTCTTCTATTCCTCCATTATTTGCAATAATACCCTTTTAATTACTATTTCTTCTCTTTTACCTCTTTAACTCCAAAGATTCTTTAATAATACCCTGCCAATTTTATAATTTTTCCTCTTTGACCCCCTCAACTCCCAAAGAGAATGCTTGTGTTGTAGGCAAGGGTAAACTCTACTATGTGTGTGTATGTATATATTTCCAAACCTAATCTAACCCTTAATTGTAAAGGGTGGGGGTGTCATTGCGACCTATGTGAAAGATAACATGGCTCAAATAAAAGGTTTGGTCCATGCAACCTTTTCCCATATTATATATACTAGACTTTACACGTGCCTACAACACGGGCATCCCCTTTGGGGTTAAGCGGGTAAAAGAGAAAAAAAAAATTGAAAATATTAGCAAGAAAGAGGGGGAGAAGATAAAAGATAATAAAGTTGGACGGGTAATATTAAAAAAGAGTAGAAGAAGAAAGAAAACAAAGTTAGAAGCATTTTTGAAAAGAGGAAGATGAGAAAAAGTAAAAATGGTGAAATCTATCCTCTAAATACCTTGTTTATGGGGCATACATTTTGAGACAAAGAGAGTGGGACTCCGTTGTGTTTTATGACAGACTTATTCATTGGTGCATTTAATACAGAACTAAAAAGAAGTAGGGGCTGAGCAAGATTTTCTTGTAGGGGGGCAAACTATAGTTGATTGATATTCTCAAATAATTACTTTATCTCATTTTCCAATAAAAATAACAAAAAGAACAGAAAATAGGTAACTTATTTTTTCATAAATAAGGTAACATTGAGAAGGGAAATGGAAACTCAAATCAGCAAAAGATACACAAAATGATTTTTTTCTTTCACAAAATCATTTCTTACTTATATAAGCTATTTCCATTACAATTATTATATATAGTTTTTTAAAATTTTCATCGACAAATTTTCATGTTCTAAAAGTGTTGCATAGCGGACACATTCAATATTATTAAGAATGTTTTTCTCGATGTATATACTCAAACAATCATTCATCTATTCATCTCTTGTGTTATAGATAATGTTACTATCTCTGTCATTTTTGCATTATTTTATAATGTAAAAAATCATTTCTATCTAAAATTCCATCCTTTCTACTTCTCTAAAATTCTATCTTTTTTTGAGATGTGGAGGTTAAAGGAGGCAGAATCTTAAGATTGAACAATTTAAGCCTAAAATTTCATCTTCAACCTATTAAACTCTAAGGTATACAACTATTAATCTATCAAGCCTCTTCTTCAACCCATTGTCTTCAATATCTTGTAGAAATCCTTAATTTTTCTATGCAAAAAATATATCTTTTTACACGTGACCAAAATTCTCTATTTTCTTGAGGTTTAAATGTTGAAAAAGATGGAATTGTAAGTTTGAAAATGTGGGGGAAAAAAACGGGTTGAAGATGATTTGTTTTGATAGAAAAATGAAGACAGAGGTATTTAGGCCATTTACTTCAGTCTTAAGAAAAAGATGTAGGTCAGGGTGGGAATGTTATCAGTTGGAAAGCCCAGGGAATGTTTTTAATATTGACCAAAATCTGGGGTGTGGAGCATGCAATCAGTTTGAAAAGTCTAGGGGTATCTCTAATATATTGACTAAAAGTGGGAGGGGCCTGTCATCAATATGAAAATCCAAGGGTATCTCTAATATAACCAAAATTGGGAGGGGCATGTCATTAACTTGACCAAAATGTGGGAAGAGAATAATGAAAAAATAATAATAATTTGAAGGAGGTTGTAGCTCCCTCTTGCCCCCTAGTGACTCAATCCTTCTGTTAGGAGTGCTTCTCCCACTCACAATCTCTGTTTTGGTGCTTTGGGAGCAAATCTTTCTTCAATTCCACCTCTCAAAACATGGAACCCACTAAAAAAAAATGCTGAAAACCCACTTTGCAAATTCTCAATATAACCATCATATTAAATATTTTTTATTTCTTAAATAATTATTGGTTATGTATGTCCTCAAAAACAAACATTGCAATGAAAGGTTAGTGAATATTATATTTATAAGAAAACAATAATATAATGATGAAAATTTTCAAAATATTATTGTAATTAAAAAATTAATCTAAAACCTTTGAAGTAGAATAAATTTTAGATCATTAAAATATTTATTGATTATATTGATCAATAGTGCGGTGTTGTAACTCATACAAAAAAAATATGACAAATCCATAAACATCATAGGATGAATGGATGTATAATAGCTATGGACAATAGTGGATCAATGATTGTATTTTTCAATACAAAATTTATTGAATAAAATATGTTTATTTTATTATAAATTGTAAATGATATATTTTTTGCAACAAAAAATAAGTAGTGATAGGTAAGCATACAAAAATAAACTGATATTTGAGTATATTATTGATATAATGCTTTGTAGGCGCTCAACACTCTAAGATATTTTTGAACTTAGCGCTTTTGCGTTCCCACTCCCGCTTTTGCACCCATTCCATGCTCTGGAGTCTGGTCACTATCATTCGCCATTGATTTAAGGGATGACATATAATTTTAGTAAAATTACTTAAAGGACTTTGACGAAGGGATATATTTTTAAATAGTCCCTAAGTTGCGTTATAGCTTCATAAGACATTTAGTAAACTTTTTATTTCTTAATGGTTCCTCATTATTGGCAAACTCACTGTTTTTTTTTTTAAATATTATTTATTGTCGAGTTCACCATTTTTTATTTATTGTTGAATTCGATGCTTCTTTATTTAGTGTTGAGTTTACAATTTTATTGTTGAACTCACCATCATTTACTGTCGAGTTCACCACTTTTAAAATAAAAAATATTGAACTCAACACCAGTAAAACCCATCCATTTTCAATTTTCGAGTTTCAATTATAATACATGGAAAGATGACTAAAACCTTAAGATAACGACTTGTTTAGATGATTTCAACCCAAAAGAACCATTCTTGATCGATTTACATCCAAAAGTTAAGAAAAAAGTGAAAAAAAAAAAAAAAAAAAAAAAAACCCTTGAAAATGACTTTTTCTTCTTTCTTAAATCATTCCTGGCATAATGGAATCTCTGAAACTGGATTGAGATGCCAAAAATCGAATTTTTGTGGATGAAAACGATGAGTTCTAATAGTCAGGACATTCAATCATGAGAAATGTGGGAAATGGGGTCTAGGGATTGCTAAAAAAAGAAAAAGTTTACTAAATGAATTATTAAGAGAACGCCTAAAACTTAGGGACTATTTAGAAAAATGTCCATCCACCAGGGTCTTTTAAGTAAATTTTCCTATAATGCTTGCTCATTAAAAAAATTAACCTGGTATTTCACATAATCTCGTAAGACCCAATTGTACCAAACCTAATGAGGGTAGTTTTGTAAATTGGGGATATCTTCAATACATGTGGATTCATGTGATTGGTCAATCCAAGATTCTATGAAATCCTAGATTGATTTTTTAGGTGAGTAAAAAAAAATTTTTGATTCCTTGTCCGAGAATTTTACAAATTAAACAAATTATCAAAATGGTACATAAAAACAAAAACTTACCAAAATGATGCAATAAATTATTTTATTTAAACGGTAAAATTTAAAATGCATAGTGTTTTAATACCAAAAATAACAATTTAGCATCATTTTATAAAATAATATACATATCCATGTTTAAATAAACAGATAGAAATATAACTCTTTTAATACAATGATATTTCATTTCACGATTTAATTTATTTCAGCACTCAATGGCTTTGTACGCCATTTTCGACATTGAAAGAGATTTGAAAATCGAAAGTCATTATCTCCATTAGAGTTAAGGCATTGTAAATCTATAACAAAGCCATCGAGTGCTGAGATAAGTAAAATCTTGAATAGAAACATCTATGTATTAAAATAATTATATTTCTATCAATTTACTTAAGAGAGCTATTATTGCCACACCAATTCTCATATAAATTACTAAAGAATTGCATACGATTGGCGTGGCATTAGTAAAAATTGGTGAGGCAATAGCAATTCTCTTACTTAAACAAGGGATGTGTATCTATTTTATAAAAAGATGTTAAAAAGACATTTTTGATATCGAAAACCTATTCATTTCAAATTATACTGTTTTGATAAAAATAACTTATTTTCAAAAATGATAAATCACCATTTTCAAAATTAAGATGAATAGTAAACCATTTTAGTAATTTTTCAATTTACATTGCACGTTATGGTAAATTACCAATTTGAAATTTTCAAAAATATTGAATTTTGGAACGAGTCACCTCAAATCGATTCGAGTTCACTCGGCCGAGTTTTAAAACTACATGAAAAAGTAGAGTGATGATGCATGGTGACCGAGGAGGTGAGGTGACACATGTGAAGTCTGCATGCACAGCACCAAGTGCAAAGCAGCCACGCAGTTCTTCCCCCATACCTCACTCTCATTTCTTCTGTATGTCTCTCTCTCTCTCTCTCTCTCTCTCTCCTCTTCTCTTCTTAAATCTTCTGAAACCCTCACCCATCACTCCTACCAAGATTCAAATCCAAGCTCTCTCTAATGGGGACTATCTGTGCAGAGCATCATCACCATCGCCATTCTCACTCACTCTTCTCCCCCCAAAAAACCCTCCAAGATCTCAATCTCCCACCTCGCAAACTTCTGAATCGAAGATCTAAGCTCCCCATCTCAATTTCCCCTCATCATCACTTCATAGATGAAAACCCTAGATTACAACAAATCCACAACGAAGAAGAAAACCATGATTTTGATGAAGAAGAAGAAGAACCAGATCCTTACGCGAGCGATGAATTTCGAATCTACGAGTTCAAGATTCGTCGATGTATGCGAAGTCGTAGTCACGATTGGACCGATTGCCCTTTCGCACATCCAGGCGAGAAGGCTCGAAGAAGAGATCCTCGTAGATTCCATTATTCTGGAAACCCTTGTTCTGATTTTCGTAAAGGAAGTTGTCCTCGTGGAGATTCTTGCGAGTTCGCTCATGGGGTTTTCGAATGTTGGCTTCATCCAGCTAAGTATCGAACTCACGTATGCAAAGATGGGAAGAATTGTAGGAGAAAAGTTTGTTTTTTTGCTCACTCACCACGTGAGATCCGAATCTTGCCTTCTGGTTCTCAATTTTCGAGTTCGCATTGTTGTGGTTTCTGTAACTCTGTTGCTTCTTCGCCAACTTCGACTCTAATGGGATTCTCTCATTCATCTCCACCAACATTATCTCCTCCTCTGTCGCCTAATAACAATGGATTAAAAGAGGGATTTTCTTTGATTTCTCGATTTAATGAGGGTTGTTCGACAAATTCGAATTCGATCTATTCGAATCGATCTTTTGTTGGCTATTTGAGTTATAAGAGTGCTCTTATGGAGCTTGTGAGTTCTTTGGAAGGCATGGATGTTGGTGCAGGTTCTGCAACTTGTGTTAATGGAAATCTCTTCAATGGTGGAGGAGTTTCACCTAATTTTGAGAACCAACAACAGTTTCTTCTCTCTCCTACTACTACAAATCATATTGGGTCTAAAGATATTTTTAATGAAGATGGCTTAGTCAATAATGGTGGACCATGTCCTGATATTGAGTGGGTTAATGATCTTGTAATGTAGTTGATGATGCTGAGATCAAGGTTTTGTATAGGAGTCTTGCATCAATCATACATAAAACAGTATGTGATTGATGATTGTTATTGGGTTTGGTTTCATTTTGATTTCTATGTTAATAATTTGGTGTTTAAGCTTAAGAGTTTTAATGTCCTATTAATCTCTCTCTCTCTCTCTCCTGCTATTACCATACCAACTTTTGCTAATGCCACACCAACTGTGCAATTCTTTGGTATTTTATATAGGAATTGGTGTGGCAATAGAAGCTCTCTTTATTTCTTAATGTAAACCCAGACTTGTAATTCATGTTCTCTCTCTACTTCGCATGACCACGATTCAAGTGCCTTCAACTTCCCACAAATCATGCTTAAAGGTTCTATTCTATCTCAACCACCATCACCTCAGCATGTTATCTAAGGAGAACACGTGGATGACATGCAAGGGATGGGAAGGATGACGTGTCATACATGCAAAGGTTGGGAAAGTGTAGGATCACCACGTAATGGGGATTGCTCAGAATCTCTCTCTAGTGATGACATCTGTTGTGAACTTAATAACACTAAAGACGAAAGTGTAACCGAATCTTTTTTTTGAGATTTCACTATCTTCATGCCCAGCATTAGCTTGATGTGTTATGTTTGATGATTCTCTGATCAAGTGGGTGTAAGATAGTATGATGTTACAATATCCATTGTATCATTATTATTTTTCCAAAAAAATAAATAAGGTAGAGATAAAAGAGAGGGATGGGAAGGAGAAATAGGCCATAATAGTGGGTGTGGGGTCTGTTTGGAATGGAGGGGGTAGTGGAGATATTTTTTGTAATCATGGGGTGTGTTGGGTTGGTGGGGGTCTGTCCCATATAATAATGGTTGAGGGGGAGCAACCCATGCTCCTCTCCTTCATTTGATTGATCAAAAAGTAAGATTTGATTCATCATTATTGCATGCTAGTCTTGTTAGCTAAGCTTAGCTGTTGATCCAATCGTTCCGTGTAGATTCTCTCTTTTTTTATTTTTTAATATTATTTTTTTAAAGAAAATAGATGTAATAGCATTTTAGTAATTTACAATATCAATAATTTCATAATCATAGTGACCATATTCCATGATTTGATTTAATCCCGACTTCCTCACAAAGCTCTAAAATTATATTTTAATAAGAAATTTTTTAATTTTATTTAATATTTTTTCTTAATTTTTTTTTCTTTCTATTTTTTTCCTTTTTGAAAATTTCCAAATCCCGACTTTGCCACTATACATAGAGTAAAAGTAAAAATTTTAACATAAAATGCCTTGTATTTAAGATTATGAGAAGGGATAAATAAAACTAATAAAAAAATTAGTCAGATTAAAAAACAAAAAAAAAGGTAAAGTATTTTGAAGATCATCCCATGGTCTAGATTAGTTTCGCATCAAGACATCATAAGAGTCTCTTGGAATGATCTCAAGATTGTACCTCATATCTCACTTTCCTCACATGGAAGTGTGTAAGAATCATAGATGATTTTTCATTTGTATGTCGATGAAAAACATATGATTTCCTTGTTAGCAAGTCAAAATACAACAAAAATTTGATTCGTGAAAAATTCGAGTTTTATTCAATTTTGAATTACAAAAATCCGGTCTAAAATTCGATAAATGGAAAATATGCGGCAAATGCTTTCTATGTGTATCATCCGTCTCATTTTAAAAAATTTGAAAATAAAAAAATTTTGGTAATATGATAGTGATGTTAATAGTGATGGTGATGACGAAATGCGTGATGGTGACGGTGATGATATATTGGTGATGGTAATAATGATGTTGGTGATAATGAGGGTATTGAGGTTATTGCTCAATTGGTTTATAAAAAAAGACCAAAGTCAAGAGATAAATCATCAATTTAAAAAATTATGGTGTAATCTCAAATAAATGTAGAGGGTCATGTTATTATATTTTTTAAGTCAAAAGGCCATTTGTCATTTAAAAAGTGCCAAAATTTTGAAGAAATGACCGCTTCGAAAACAACTTGTGTTACACGTCACAACTTACAAGTTTACTCTTAGTAACATACAACAAGTTAATTACAATAGCATTTTTTTTTTCTATCAAGTTTTATAAAATTTCGTAAAAATTATATTAAAAAAAACATGTTTTATTCTTTTTTAACTTAAAATGTGTGAATTATTCAGAATAGTTCAATAATTGGGAGAATAATACTTCCATTGAAAAAAACGAAAAATCTTGAGGTCACTTCAACATTATTCTTAATATAAAGGTTTTTTGAATTTTATTTTGAAAGATTTACGAGGCAGACCTATTTGTTGGCATTTTATTACAAAATCTCCCAAGTTTGTTATCGGAACAATTTTTTACTTTATGAATCATGCTACATTACTAGCTTAGTGAGATTTCAAATCTTACTAAGGGTTGTTGGGCTCATATGGATTATCAAATTAGCAATCCAACGATACATACTTGTAAATTTCATGGAAAAACTCAGTTTCAAAAGAAAAAATTCAAAAATAAAATACAGTTTTGAGCTTCATAGTAGGTGTTGAAAGTGGATGGCTAGCAAGCTCTAAACTTTAAAACTTTAATTATAAGCTAAAAATAAAAAAATAAAAATAAAAAAATAAAAAAATAAAAAAAACAATTTTCTTTAAAAAATTCTTATAATTTTGTCCTTCATAACCATGTGGCTGCCAACAATTGATGCGGTTAAAATCCACTCCAAGGTATATTACGTAACAAATAAATTGCATAAATTTGAATTTTATGACACGGATGCCCCTCAAGTGTTTGGTCAATAATAAACTTGATAAAATAAGGTTATTAGTTGTCAGAAATCTAAGGAAGTTTTTATAATAATAATACAACAGTTGGGGCTGTAAGCATGGTTTTTAAACTCGTCCGAGACCGAGACGTATCGCCCGAGTTAACTCGGTATCAGAGCTGAATGAGACCAACTCACAAAGTGATTTTTTTGACCGAGTTTTACATCTTATGTATAAATTTTCGAGTTATCTCGTGAGACGTCTCAAACGTATCGGAAAACTCGTCCGAGACGACTCGGTATCGGAGCTGAACGAGACGAGACGCGATACCGAATTTAAAAACCATGGCTGTAAGGAAGTTTTTATAATAATAATACAACAGTTGGAGCTGTCAGGTAAATCTCTCTTTTATTTTTTTTAAGAGTTATGCTAGAGTGACCTAAAGATTGTAGTCAGGGGTGGAGCTACTAAGGAGACATTGGGAGCAATTGCCCTCGCTCAAATTTTTTAGGTATTTTAGATATCCTTGAGTTTATGCTTAAATTCGAGATACTCCTGCATTTTAAACTACAGATATGCCCCGTTGGACCCTATTGCCCCCATCTCACTCCAATTTTGCCCCCTCTCCCTCCAATTAACTATAAGTTTGCACCCACTAGAAGAAAATCCTGGCTCCACCCCTTCACTGTAGTCATGTCTCACTTTCCTAACGTGGAAGTATGTAGGAACTATGGATACTTTTTCTGATGTGAAAGTGAGATGTGAGGTACAATCTTGAGGTCACTTTAATATTATTCTTTTTTTTCTAATATTGAGATGCTTTGCTATATTATACTAGAGTCATGATGAATGCACTCGATCTTGGTACACGGATGACATGACAAGGGCACAAAATCATAGATCATTTTTATCAGGATACATAGAAAAAGATGGGGTTCTATGTCCTTGTCACGTTAGCAACATATCAAGAGTGTGTTCATTCATCATTATTGGAAGGATGTCCTGCTAAATACACCACGAGATTAGGTGGATATTAACAATTGAAATCATCATGGATAACATTCGAATCATCGAGATCAATTATTCTAATTTGCTTTGTTGATGTGATGATTGGAGTTCACCATTACATCAAGATGAGGCGGCATTAAGAAAAAATGAATTTACTAACTTGAGGGTGTATTTATAAAAAAGATTCTGACACTCTCTAAAACATGGCCCTAATGTGGCATGTGTTACAATCATAGATTCTTTTCCTCGGAATACATAACTGCACATATACCCACTTATATTGAATGGCATCCCTAATTTATGAAAGAGTAGTGATAACGTGACTCTCCCACCTAGCATACTCAAAATACTCTCTTGATGTGGCATGTGCTTGAACCATAGATTTTATGCCCTGGGATACACATCTATACATCTATATCCCAAGGAGTAAAGATCCGAGTCTAAAACATGCCCCTTCAAAAGAGTATTTTGACTATACCACGTGGGGAAGTTAAGAAATCATTACTCTTTACATAACTAGCTTGGTTAGTTATAACACTTAAGTGTAATGATTTTGTAACTCAACCTGATAAGGGTAACTCAAAAACTCAACTGACATGTACCCTGCAAGAACCGTAGATTTTTCCCTTGAGATACACATCTATGCAATTGTGTATCTTGACTAAAAATCTATGAATCTTGCACCTACCATGTCAGTGAGTTTTTGAGTTACCCCGACATGATTGACGTGGCACACACACTGAGGAGTCTGAGCACAAAAAGAAAAAACACTCATACAAATATTATATTCACATAGACCCCACAAGCGAGAACACAACTTGGGAGTTGCTATTGGCAGCCTAATTTTAAATAATGAAAATAAGGTGAATTATCATTTCATGTGTTGAATATGATGAAATATCGAATCCGGTACACTGTTCGTATTAATTTCAAGAACATGTATAAATCATTTTTCAGCAACTCCGTTGGAAGTAGGTATTTTTAATTTAAAGTGACGAACTTGCTGATAAATTATCAACAAAATTTTCATTAAAAAATAAGGATATTTTTTTTCTTTAAATTTACATCGAATTCGTCACTTTAATACCACCGAATCCATCACTTTGAATTAAAAATATCTACCCATGCATGTTCTCGGAATTAAACAGTGTACAAAAATCAGAATTTAGACATAAGTTACCCACATTTTGGGAAGTATCCCATGAAAATAAGTAAAAGTTGAGGTGCCAATAGAAGCTCTCCTTTTTAGTCTATATTTTTTTCTTTTTTCTTTTTTTTTTTTTTTTTTGGTGGTGGTGGTGGTGGGGGGTGGAGTTTTAAAATTAGAAAGGGAATAATGCGTGACCTCAAGATTGTACCTCATAACTCACTCTCGTGACGTGGAAGTGTGTAGATGCTTTTCATCTAGATATGACTGAAAAAGCATATATGGTTCATGCACATTTCCACGTTAGGAAAGTGAGATATGAGGTACAATCTTGAGGTCACTCCAGCACGACTCGTTTAAGGGGGGTATCGAACAGCGAACAGGTTCCATTCGAACTAGTTCATGGTACAATTTGCTCGGATTACATGAAACCTAGTGAACCAACCGATTTCCTTTATTTTGACTTAATTTTTTCACACCCCTTCTACATGTTGATATATTAAGATATCTACTTAATTTTTAAATTGATGGAATACCCCTTTGACCATGGTCTGTATTAATAAACTAATGAAAAATGACCAAATACCTACATCTTTTTTTATCCTATTCATCACTTCAACGTTCAAATGCCTTCATTCCTGTCTACCCATACAAACCGGGTCCATTCTCAAGTGGTGAACTACCAACCCGAATTCGAAATGTGCGAACCAACAAATTAAGTAACATAGACCTGGCATACCTAAGTGTCGCACTTTTATTACAAAAACTACTTACTTCAAGTTTGGTACCCAACAAACCTTGGAGTTGGGTTCTACGTCATAAAACTAATTCAAATTGTTACGGTTAATTTGTTATTTAACATACCTTTGGGGTGAATCCTAACCGCATCAATTATTGGCATCCAAAAACACAATCTGATACCACAGGGCTATAAAGGAAAAAAAGCTAAGAATTTTGAACAAAAAAAATTCAAAAAAATTTAATTTTCACCATTGAATTTTAATTTTAAATTTGGAAGTTCGGTAACCATCCATTTTCAACACCTTCAATTCAATCGAGCTCATAAGACTTTTTCCTCTTTTTTTCTTTTTAATATTCTTCTTTTGAATCTGTGTTTTTTTCATGAAATCTAGAAGGCTGTGTAGTGTTGGATTGCCAATTTTATAAAGATTTGAAATCTGACTCTATTACTCATGTTAGTCTGATTTATAAAGTAAGGTTTGTTCAATACTAAAATTGATAAGGTAATAGAGGTTTTTGTAATAAAACTGCAACAGATAGGTTGCCCTGTAAATTTCTTAAAATTTTATATGAGCCTAATCATTATTGTAAACAACTACGAGGGTTCGATGTTTTTTATCTGTAATTGGGATGTAATAAGTAAAAGTCAAAGGTGCCAACAACAGCTCTCTACATCTATGACAGATAGAATATCTTTGGAATAAACCATTATCATCCTAATATTGTTAGCGTTCATAACCCATAAATAAATTTGCTTGATGGCTTGAACTCACGACCTCAAAATTGCTTTGCAATGTGTCAAACCAACTGAGCTATAGGTCGACGTGACAAGTTCACAAAACCATAGATCTTTTTCCTTGCGTATCCCAAAGAAAAAGATCTATGATTCTATACACTCGCCACGTAGACTGAGTGAAAATTTTTGAGTCAGAATATGGCAACTTTGTGTTTTTTTAATAAACATTAATTACTATTTGACTACGTGAAGTATTAGTGAGATACAATATCACTATTAACAAAGCGTTTCTACTAAATTTATATCACATTAGATCCAACACAACAGACAGTTTATCAATTAAAATTCAATAAAAGAAATAGAACACCTAATACAATTGATCTCGACTTTTGATATTGCGTTCCGAAAATCCCTAAAAAATAATATCTTCCTCTTTAAGGAGGGGTGTTTGCCCAACTTCTCCTATGAAGTAACAAAGAATGGATCTGACCATAACACAGATCCTTTACATAATATCTATTATTAACCACTTCTAACTATTAAATATATAATCAATTTAATTACAAATGTCTAGCGCGAAAAAAAAAATTGCTCTATAACCCATTGAATATGACACAGATACGTTAAACTCTGTCAAGTATACATGGCTCGTAGAGAACTCAATTGTCTTTAAGATTTCTCGAATAGTTTGACGACAATCTGTGCTGGGTGGAATGGAAGAAATCCAATGGTGCTGTGGCTGGTCCTAGAGATCTTCTTATAGCAGTCGGCGAATCAGATAGTAAAGGCTCATATACAGAATTTCTATTTCTTGGTTGAGTTATAGACAATGGCAGAACATCCTTATCTGTTGTCCTCGAGGACAATTGAGGCTCCACATTTCCTATAGACAAGATGGGTCCACCCAAACGCTCGGCCTGCTGAAGTTTATTGATCGCACTTGATCTGTATGTATATCGGAAGTACTTCAGTGCTAAAACTGGACCCATTCCTGCCACCACTATGAGCTGAAACAGGATTAAAAGTTCTAATCAGCATATTTTGGCTTGAAGTAACTGAATTTTAACTACAAAATATGGTTTCAAAACTCGGTTTGACATCTCGTCTCGTTCATGGACGAGACCGAGTTGTCTTGGATGAGATAAACCATTTAATTCAGTTGACAACTATTTATCCATAAATATTTCTATGAATATAATTATAATTTTTTTAGAAGATGTGTAGTGATAAAATTATATTTTATTTAGATGATAAACATTTAAATAAAAAATAATTATTTTAATTAAAATATACTAAATCCCAGTTGAGTCGAACAAATTTTACTGACTCTACAGGGACTTTCATTTGTCTTGCGAGATTTTTCACATGTGAGATGCCATGTCTCTCCGTCTCGGACGAGATTTAAAACCATGTTACAAAAACAAAAGATTGGTGAAAGGGAAGAAGGTTTGCGTGCAGAGTTACTCACAAAAACAGTTATCCAATAAGAGGGTTGTCTACAGAGACGAAACATTATTGTGTACATCCCGGCTGATGGTAGAGTGCTCACAAGCCAGTTAATGATATAAAATGCAACTAAATTTCCCCATATTGCGAGATGCTGCAACAGGGTGAAGGAACTGCACACATTCAAGACACATTCAGTCGGTGTACTTGGTGAAGCTGAACAATTTCACTTTTCTTGCGAAAGGATCAAATGATACATATTAGAAAAGGATGGAAGCTTACTTGGTCTCCATTGTTACAACAAAAGCTTGCAACCAAACACATCCAGAGAGTGCAACCAATGCTAGCTCTTCCAGCTCACTTTTCTCGTATGCATAGATGTTAATAGTGATTAAGAAGACGACGAGAGCCTGCAAAACTATACCATTATTGATGGAACAAATGATGTAACAGGGAAAGCTTCTACAACATGTCTTAGGGTTTATTGACTTTGTCTAAGTGAAACTAAACTTTCTAGGGATTATTTAATTAGTTTGTCTATAATTCTTATTGGTAAATTGTAATCCCGCTTTCAGGGCACATATGGGTATCATGTTAGATGATCTAATGGTTCAATAAATTATTCCAACCTTGGAGAGCATTCTCACAATAATTTAATCCATTTTGACATTCCTAATCTCATGAAAAGTTAACTTGAAGTTGAAATGTCGGGCTAGTTCATTTAAACTAAAACAGCTTCCACTTTACACAGGACAACAGCTTCACCTACAATGCCACAATTTATCTTCTTATGATTTAAAAAAGAGAGATTCTATTGCCACACCAACTTTTGCTAACACCACCCCAATTCATATGTAAATCCCCAAAGAATTAACACACATAGTTGAATCCCACACTATTAGATCCTATTACCTTACACCCCCCCCTCTCTCTCTCTCTCTCTCTCTCTCTCTCTCTCTCTCTCAAGTTAACCAGAAGGCCCACCTAGATAACAGTTGAAACATGACTAGGTAATCATAACCATATGATCTCATGTACTCTCTGACAAAAACACTTTGCCATTGTCCAAGATTGATCTGATGTGTCAGACGCACTGACCCACAAACCCAATACGTCTAAACATTCCTCTGATTTATTCCATATGTTGAGGGTTTTTTTTAAATAATTTAGTTCAGTTAGGTAGACTAAAGGACCTAATGTAGTTAAACTGAAGCCAACTCTTACACGAAGGGCAACCACACCCAAATTTGTTGCACCCAAGTGGGAGATGACGATGACGTACACAAGAACATAAAATACAATCTCACTTGAAAGGTCAAAGCATAACTGCATAAGGAAATCACTGAATAGATGATATATCAAAGGAGGAAAGGAAAAAAAGGGTCAGTCCTCTCATGCCACAATCCAACATCACGCTTAGATGGCATGTGGATTTTGAAGATGAAACCTTATTTAATCCACTTGTGGCCACAATCAGTAATCTTAAGGATTCTAAATCCTCAAGAGATCATGTTTAACATTTCTCACCCCGAAGAGAATTCTATGGTGATAACAATTATAATTTGAAGTACAAGACAAACGGAAAATATTTCACTCACATGAAATAAAGACCGCCCAAACCAACCAGCAAATGTGCTCGGATTCAAAAGCCTGGTTTCAAGAATGGTACTTAGTTCAATGTCCAACAAATGCACCAGTCCTCATGATTCATGAAACAGAATAACACTATATGTATAATTAAAATCTAAATGCCGCAATTAAAGGAAGAGAACAAACAAACAGAGAAAAAAAAAACTCCCAACCTTCCTGCTTGGCAATAATATAGAATTTGAGGGTTTTGAATCACAGTTTTTTCACTGAGATCTTTATCCAGGACACTAACTAGAACTGGAATACTGGTGTAGAAAACATTATAAGCCATCAGACTGACGGAGTTGAATAAGCTGGATCCAGAGATACCTGAAATAAAAGAGAAACTGAAAATGTTCTAGTGTAAGCAATTGAACCGAGTAAGTGCACAAAGTCCGTAGTGAAACTTTTTCTACGGAATTATAATAAAAGAAACACAAACAGAATCAACAGTAGAAAAATGAGTAATACACGCCATGGAAACTCACAAGATCTGGATAAAGCATATCAACAGAGATTTGTAGAAGGAATATTGGGACAGAAACGCTGTACGGTTGTATGAATACCGCCCATGGACAAGAATCAATCTTTTAAGAAACCTAAACTCTGCAAAACAGCTTAAAATATTAATTAAGAAACATTTAACTGTTAGAATGCAACTTAAGTTACACCCATCCATGGTAAAAAGAGAACCTGGAGCATCCTGCACAACATAAAATATCCTAAAGAAACAAACAATTTTAGTAAGGAAATAATGATACACCTTGATATATTTGGCATGCTCATGAAAAATAGGAGAAAATACAACTGTATTAAACTGGCATATCTGTGAGCAATGGACTACAAATGCGAATACAAAGTTCAATATCATGGCATCTCATTAGTTGATTTGTATCAGGTTTATTATTAGTTTTTCATAAACAATCAAGAACAAATTTAATTAAGAGAGAAATAGAGAAGAGGAAAGAGATTTCCTTGGGACAACAAAGAAGGCATAAAAGCGTGCCTGAGCCAACGCTACTCAAAGACAGCATGGTCATTCGCCCTTCTACCCAAGAGCACCCTTTACCAATCAACCAATCTGGAAGGGCAAGCTCAATTGCTTACAAACATTTAGAACTTCACAGCTTCAATCTTCAAAAATCTGATTGTTGCGCTCCTTGCAAATGCCCTAATAAATAGCATGGAAAACCAAATACCACAAAATTTCCCCTGGTTCCAAAGAGTTCCTTGAGAAAAAGTAAAGTACGTCCCCCCACCTCTAAGAGCAACCTATGAGAATCTGAAGAGGGAGAAGGAAGAATTCCATATCACCCAAACAACCAGACAATGGAGGAATGGGAGATCAACGCTGTTACATGACAAATTTATTTTGAGCATACATCAAGATTTGATGTTTTATATTGTATTTTATTTTAATTATGTTTGTTTCATCTAGTAAGGAAGTTATCCAATCGGCTGTATGTAGTTGTGGTTAAGGAGTTATTTTCTTCTATATGTTGGAGTGTGTAGGGTGGTTACTAATTTTTAGGAGAAGAGTGGTGTCGTATTTAATTTCTTTGGATAATGGAAAACGTAGGCTGCATTTTCCTTAAATCAAAAAGAGTCTTATCTTAGGCAAAGTAACCTTGTGTTGTTAAAATTGCTAAAAAGAAGAAATCACATTACAAATTCTCTCCATATTCTCCTTGCACACGATACATCTATTAACACTTCCGATGATCCAAGTGATCCTATATCAGAACCTTATCCAACTCCACCACAAAACTTCTTGTGACAAAATCATAACTTGATATCCATAGAAAGGTTCGACACCACTTTTAATTTTTTGGAAGACATTGGCAATGAGAGTTAAGGGAACATAAGAGCAGCTAGAGGTATGTCTAAAAGTCACATAAAGAGATCCTCTAGCACTCATGAAGATAAATATGTAAACATGGTTTAAAGATCCTATCATCTCGGAACATCCTGGTTTCACAGCTGAGATCGGCACAAAACCTAGATTTGTCTCAGATTTCTTGGTCAAGATAATTCCAATGTTTCTCCTAACCAAGATAATGCCTCAAGATGACATTTTAAACCTGGGCTGTTACGATAAAACAAGGAAATATTTTGCATGACATATTTAAAAAAATGCGCATTAAAAGAAAACATCAACAAGGACATCCATAGAAAAAAACTTTATGCTAATTAACACAATTGGAGGAAAAACTTACTCCCAATGCTATAGTCAGCTGCCCTCGCTGCCTGCATCCCTTCTCTCCCACTAATACCCACTCCTATGTCAGCCTGTTGTATCATCCTCACATCATTTCCACCATCTCCAATAGCTAATGTTCTGTAGTCACATGACTTCAAGAGTGCTACAAGCTACACATTAAAATATAAAATGCAATTGTCACTCGTTATTTTAATTTCATATTACCAGTAAAAAAAAGATGTAACAAACATAACCATGAAAATTGCATATTGCGTTGTATTGAACTGATATTGGGGTAACCGATTAAAGACCTAACTCTAGAAATTGTCTCTTCTTCGGAAGAAAACATGGATCATAATCCCGTAAGAGGAAAATCAAGCCTCCGGTCATTTAACCTACTGAATAATTGGTGAAGAAAAATTTCAGCAAAGGTTTCTGGAAGAAACATATGCCCGCCCAACCCAGGATTTCAATGCATTTAACTTACATAGATCAACACTTAGTTCAAAGT
Organism: Akebia trifoliata; assembly: GCF_017979445.1. Lineage (NCBI taxonomy): Eukaryota > Viridiplantae > Streptophyta > Magnoliopsida > Ranunculales > Lardizabalaceae > Akebia > Akebia trifoliata. The sequence goes on from NC_141387.1 coordinate 6,898,827, forward strand.
TCGGTTAAAACTTGTTTCAATCATGTCCAAATTGCACAATCTTAGTTTCATTCAAAATCTGGTCATATAAGCTCACTATAAAAATCCAAAATTATGGTGTGCATAAAATTTTGACCCAATAAAATACAGACTTATATAAAGTGAAAAGATTGAACTGCATCATTTTAGTGTTATCCTCAACATCCTGCATAATATTTAACTCAATGACACAAGAATAGGTATGGGATCAATGTCAATAATGTTTTACCCTAGCAGAATATTTTTTATGAATAGAATGTAAATTAAAGTTATAAAGCATTCTATAAATTGGGAGATGTCAAAATATAGTTGTCTCCCTTACTTTGAGATTTGAGGGTGGAGAATATTAAAACCTATTTAATCCACACTCACACAACTACTCCATAACAACATACACATCAAGTATTATGATTTGATATAAGCAAGCAAAAAATGTCAGCACGAACTGAAAACATTAATTACGTAAACAACAGGGGACCAAGTTAATAGAGGTAAAATTGAAGTTGTACAAGTTAAGGACACTCTCAAGGATAACATAAACTAAAGGAATGAAAAAGAGCACCTGAGCTTTTTGTGATGGCGTCACACGGCAACAGATAGCTGTCCTGGACAATGTTGCTAATTCAGTAAATTTATTCCGATAATGCTTAAGGGCAATTTCAAGTGCCCAGCCATCAACAACAAATGCCACATCCTGTTTTCAAAGAATAGTGAGAAGGTGTTAGTGACCACGAAAAAAAACAACAACAACTGCAGATGTACCAGAAGCCTTGTGCTCCTTCAGTTCAAAATACAGAAATAAATAATACCAAATGAAAAGGAACAAGAAATACCACCTGGAACAACAATAGGTTTTCCATTTCTCTATAAAAGCCAAAAAATGTGTAGACAAATGTAAAACATTGTCTCTGCTACATTATGTGATACACATTGATTCATGAATCAATTCAAACTTTAAAAGATATTGTTGACTATGTGTGAACCAAGTTGAGAAATGGAGATAAGAAAAGGACATCAAATTTATACAAAATAGAATTTGCAATGTTAAAGTTGTACCTTAGGTTCCGATGTAGTTATCCTCATTGTAAGTAAGACTCTCTCTAAGCTTGTCGAAACTTCATCTTCAGTTTTCCCATTAATCAACAGAAGTTGGCCTCTAGGTTCTATCAACAAGCAGAGTAACAAATTTTGTAAAAACTACTGAAGCAAAATAATATTAGAATACATGAAAAATATCAACATAAAAGTAGTTTCTAACTTCTTGAAATAAAGAAGAAGAAGAGGAAAAGAAGAGAGAAGAGCTGGGAAAAGAAGAGACGTACCAAATAAGGTTCAGCCTTCTCTATTCTATTTATAATAACATAACAGAATGTGAAAAGACACTAATGCCCTCCTACTTACACACGACAATTATTATTAAACACACACTATTCTAACACTCCCCCTCAAGCTGGAGTATACATATCACCTATACCCAGCTTGGAACACGTCATTGAAAACGGACTACGAGCAAGGGCCTTGGTAAAGATATCACCTATTTGATCTTCAGACTTGACATATGGAGTATATATTTTCTTGCTCATAACTGCGTCTCTAATGAAGTGACGATCCACCTCTATGTGTTTGATTCTCTCATGGAACACTGGATTATTGACTATGAATATAGCTGCTTGATTGTCACAGAACATGGTCATAGGATTTCGATTAACAAAGTCAAATTCACACATAAGAGTCTTCAACCACATGAACTCACATGCAGTATGAGCCATAGCTCTATACTCTGCTTCGACACTTGACCTCGCTACCACACTTTGTTTTTTACTCTTCCATGTAAATAGATTACCACCAATGAATGAGCAAAACATGGTAGTAGAACGTCTATCATATTTTGAACCAGCCCAATCTGCATCCGAGTAGGCAATAATGTCAAGGATACCCCATGGACTATACACTAGACCTTTCCCAGGGGAACTTTTTAAATATCTCAAAATTCTGCATACTACATCCCAATGACATTGTTTGGTATTTTACATGAATTGACTAACAACTAAAACAACAAAGGAGATGTGAGGTCTAGTAACAGTTAGGTATATAAGTTTTCCAACTAGCTGCTGATATTGTTTTTTATCTTCAAATTCCTTACTATCTTCAGCATCAAAATGAAGATTAGATTCCATGGGTGTGTCAGGAGGGTTGGCTTCAAGCTCATGAAGAAGGTCAGTAATGTATTTTCTCTGAGAAAGAACTATACCTTGCTTACCACGAGCCACTTTTATGCCCAAAAAATACCTTAGTTGTCCCAAATCCTTGGTATGAAAGTGATTTTTCAAATATTTCTTTGTTGCTTCAATTCCATTCACATCACTATCATAGATGATAATATCATGTACATATACAATTAGCAGTACCACACTTGTTGTTCGTTGAAGAATAAAAACTGAGTGATCCGCATGACTTCTGCGATATTCAGAACCCATCACCACTTGGCTAAAATTTTCAAACCAGGCACATGGACTCTATTTAAGACCATAAATAGCTTTCTTCAGTCTACACACTTTTCCATCCCCCCCCCCCCCCCCCTCTGAGCAACAAACCCGAGTCGTTGCTCCATATACACTTAGCCCATTCAAATCACCATACAAAAAATCATTCTTGATATCAAGTTGATATAATTGCCATTGTTTAGTCACCGCAACTAATATTAGAACACAAACTAAATTTAATCTAGCCACTAGAGAATAAGTCTCAAAATAGTCCACACCGTACGTCTACATATATCCTTTGGCTATTAGTCGTCCTTCAGTTTATCAATAGTACCATCAGGTTGATACTTTATAGCAAAAACCCATCGACAACCAACAATATCTATAGTAATTGAAGTTGTGACTAACTCCCAAGTATCTCTAGAACACAAGGCAGACATTTCCTCTTCCATGCAGGATGGTAAAGAGCTTCCTGATATGTCTTGAGAATAGAAACTACAGAAAGGGACAAGGCAAACTGGCGATATGAAGAACTTAAATGGTCAAAGGAAACAAATTGAGTGATTAGATGTTTAGTACACGAATCCGAGCAGCAATAGGTAAATCCAAGTTAGAGGAAGCAATCCGGATGGACGAATCTCCTTCAGAAGATGGTAACTGAGTAGAGGGCTGAATTGTTGGATTTTGTAGTGCACATGTCGTACTTCTGCATGTTTACACTTGCAATGGCTTGCCAATATCAGGAGGAACATAAACCGAAAGGGGTACTGGAAGAGGTACTAGAGAAGAAAGAACATCAATAGAAGCAATGTTTCCTTCACGTGAAAAATATGGAGTATTTTCAAAGAAAGTAACATCTGCACTGACAAATAACTTTCGAGAAACTTTTGAGCACAAGAGTAACAAAGAAATACACATTTAACAGCATGGGGAGACAATTTTTCAAGTGTTGGATCCATAAAATGAACAAAACAGACACATCCAAAAATACGTGGAGGGACGTGAAACAAAGGTAAACTTGAACAAAGGCATTGAAGAGGAATCTGACCATCCAACGCAGATGAGGGTATGCTATTAATGAGATAGCATGAAGCAAGAACTACATCAGCCCAAAAACCCTTTGGAACACCCATATGAAACATCATTGTTCGAGCCACCTCTAACAAGTACCTATTTTTCCGTTCTGCCACCCCATTTTGTTGAGGTGTGTACACATGAAGTTTGATGAAGCATACCATTAGAAACACAAAAAACAGCAAGTTCATTTTTCATATATTCCAAGGGATTATCAGAATGAAAAATGTGAATATCGAAACCAAACTAAATTTTTATTTCTTTATGAAATGATTTGAATACAGCAAGAACTTCAGACCTTTCTTTCAACAAGTACAACCATGTCATTCTCGAGTAATCATCCACAAATGTAAGGAAATACTTAAAACCAAAAAGACTAGGAACACGACACGGACCCCAAACATCTGAATGGACTAATGAAAAAGGAGTTGGACTTGTTTTATTAAGATGAGACCTAACACTGACCTATGATGTTTACCAAACTCACAGGCCACACATTCGAAGGAAGACACTGACTTAATTGAGGGAACCATTTGCTTGAACTTCTGTGGTGAAGGATGACTAAGCTGAAAATGCCATTGAAGTGGAGATACACTAGAATGAAGTGCAACACCAGTAATCATCAGGTGTTCTTTAAGATAATACAATCCATTCGATTAAAGCCCTCCACCAATTGTCCTCTTCGTTTGGAGATCTTGAAAGACACATGAATGTGGATAAAAGGTTATGGAACAATTTAATGATTTAATCAACTGACTAACAGATAGAAGGCTCACAGGAAACTTAGGAACATATAGCACGGATGAAAGAGACATCGAAGAAGATGCATACACATCACCTTCTCCTAGAACACTAGAAAATGAACCATCAGCAAGAACAACAGATGAGTGATGTACAGGTTTAAGTTATTTGTCATGTGAATGGAAGCACCAAAATCTATTACCCAAGACGAAGATGGCCGGGAAGCAATAAATGCAGTGGTACCTGATGAGTGTGCCAAAGTGGCAGCAACATTAGAAGAGGTCGAAGTCTGCAGAAGAGAAAGTAATTGCATTTGCTTCATTAATTTGTTGTATTCCTCACAAGAGACGACCATTTGTAGAGACAACACTAGAATGTTGTTCAGTCATACTACTCTATTGAGTATCACAAGAATCAGTCCCATGAGAAGCCTGATTGGCCCATGCCGGCCTTCCAAACTTATCCCAACATTTGTCAGACGTGTGTGGTTGCAACAACCACAATTCGTGCATGAACAGTTATTGCGACCTCAACCACGAGCTCCCCCGAGTCTCGACCACGTCCACGAGAATAACTACCACGATTACAACCTCCATTGGAGTATGAGATAAATTACTAGATTGAAAGGAAATCATAGTAGAAGCATCCGTAGATAAGGTCATATGGGTGGCAGATTGAGAAGGTACAGTAACACGTTGTTGATGTGAGAAAACATTATGTAGTGATGGGATACTATCGCTAGTCAACATTTGCCCTCTAATAGATAGATAGTCTGAATGAAGTCCAGATAGAAACTTGGCAACCTGGAACTCTTCACGTTGCTTTTGTCGGACCTCTAAATCGGATGTAAGGGGCTGATGCATATTTAACTCTTCCCACATACCTTTAAGAGTGCTATAGTATTCACTGAGACACTTATCACCTTGTTAAAAATTGAAAATCTTCTCATACAATTCATAAAAACGTGAGATATTCTTCTCGTGAGAGTACATCTCATGAATTGCATGCCAAAGACCTTTTGCAGTTTGTTGGAACATTACATTAGCACTAATATGAGGCTCCATACTGTTTAGTAGCCATGACATCACACAATAATTATCTTTCCACCACTCCTTATACCCTGCTGAATTTTTTTCTGAGACATCATCTATTAAAAATTGCAATTTTCCTTGAGCACCAACAAAAACTCTAAAGGATTGATTCTGACCATGTAACTTAATAGATGTACCTTGTATGCCTGGACCATCATGAAAAGCTTGAACAAACGTCTTTGACTCACTTGAAGGTTCCATTGGAGTCTATCCACTGAACTTCGTCTTTTAGATGATGACACAATTCGACCTTTCACACTGTATGAACAGCAACAGCAATTCTATCGACCACAAAAGTAAGAGAAAAACACTTCCAAAAACGAATTCAGATCACGTCCAAACTCACACCTAGCAGTAGATTCAGATCACATCTGAATAACTCACTAATCGAACCCAGGTACACTTCATCAATAAAAACAGCACATAGACAGCCTGTTGTACCTTCTATATTCAATAGACAGCCTGTAGAGAAGTAGAAGATAGAAGCTCTCCAAGAACACAATAAAGGGGGCAGAGGCAGCCTTTAAACCCTTTTTTAGGGTTTCTCTAAAACCCTAGATCAATCTCTAGAAGAAAAAGAACGAAAAGGGAGAAGAAAGAAGGAAGATTGATGAAGGAAAGTGCAGAAAAATGGATCAGATTCAGAGGTGCTCTGATACCATGTTAAAATAAAGAAGAAGAAGAGAGAAGGGCTGGGAAAGGAGGAGACGAACCAAATAGGGTTCAGCCTTCTCTATTCTATTCATAATAACGTAAAAGAATGTGAAAAGACAACAATGCCCTCCTACTTACACACCACAATTATTATTAAACACACACTATTCTAACATAACTCTAGCATAGACCAACATCTGGCTTCCAAGTGACACAATTTCTTTTGTTACATTTGCAAAAAGGACGGAATGACTTCGTACCTTCCAAAATAAAATCATCTTAAACATTTACCGTTGTAACCATTCAAGTCAAATTTCCAAAAAAAGAAAATATGAAGCCTGATATTTTATTTTTTTAATCAAATAGCAAACATAAGTATAGTGATAATTCGACACACTGATCTTCTCCTATTGAATTAATACCATCAGTTTGGGCTACTATCGGTTTCCAAGGAGGTAGCTTGCCTACGACTTATTTGGGCTTGCCTTTAGGTGCTTCTTTCAATAGTAGGAGCGTGTGGGATCCAGTAGTGGAGAAAGTAGAGAAAAGGTTGAGTTGTTGGCAAGCAAAGTTCTTGTCTAATGGGGGCAAGTGGACCTTATTGAAGAGCACTCTTTCTATCATTTTATCCTTTTTTCAAGTTGCCTCGTTACATGGAAATCAAGCTGGAAAAATTGTTTAGAGATTTATTGTGGCATGATAAGGATAAGAAAAAATTCCACTTTATTCACTGAACGCATGTTTGTACACCCAAGGCTAAAGAGGGGTTAGGTGTTTGAAGATTGGGCATCATGAATAAAGCGTTGCTTGGCAAGTGGTTGTGGCGTTTCGGGTTGAAACATTCTAAATTGAGGAGAAGCATTTCAGGTGTATGTACTGTTTCCTCTTTCTCTTTTTTAATAAATTATATTTATGTAAAAAAAAATTCTCTCTAAACAAACCAAAAATGAGAATATGTACATATATGGGAAAAGGTTGCACGGACCAAAGGTCCAGGCTGAGGCTGGACTGAGAGTGTTGTGGACATGTGACCTCACTTAGCTAGAAGTGATCCAGAGTTAAGAGAGTGAATCTCGGACAAGCAAACAGTTGTCTGCCTCTCTCTCTCTCTCTATCTCTCCCCGTCTCTTGAGATCTCTGATTTTATAGTGGGGGCTTTCTCATTTGACCACCGAAGAGAGAAACCATTGATCTGAATTTAGTGTTTTAGGGTTTTCAACGATTTTTGTTCTTTTTTTTTTTCTTAACACATTGGAATAATGGTTGTTGCACACCAAAAAGAGAGCCGTCTCTCCCCCTATCTATTCCTCCTCCCCTTTTCTCCTCTTCAGAGATTAATTTTAGGGGGTTTATATTGATATGTAATTGGTGTTTTATTTGCTAAAGCACAGATAAGTTACTGTGTCTTAGAAGAATTGAACCGAACTGTAGCTATGTGGATGGGTTGTGGAAGAGGAACGAAGAGATTCAGAGGAAGAAGCCAAGGGTTGTGTGAAAAATAAAAAATTTAGTTTTGTTGAGCAGATCTTCTATTTCAAAGATTTTTTTGTTTTTTTGTCTAACGTTGAAATGCTAGAATTTTAGATGGAAATGAATTGTTGGTTTAATTTTGTATTTTTATGTAAAATTCATATGGGGAATTGGGGTCTGGGGATTGGATCTTGATATGTGGAAAGAGAGAGAAAGTTGTGCGAGATCCAACAAAACACACATAATAGAGAGAGAGAGTGAATCACACAAGATAAGTTTTGGCCCCAAAAATCATGGTTTGGCCAACCTTGGTTGTCCCTCCCTCCCTCCATATATATATTCTGAATCTACCTGGGGATATGAAATTGCACAAAAGTGCGATCTGTATGGCGGTATTCTGCTTATCACCAGTCAGCATCCAAAAGTTGATTCCTGCCTTTCTAAGTGTCTCAATTGTCTCTGGAACACCATCCTGAAATATCAAAAGCAAAGAGGATAAAGTTTCAACATACAAAAAGCAATCAGTTTCTTCACGAGGATATCTAATAGAAACAGACCTTCCATAAAAATTCTGTTACATCTACACCAAAATCATTATTATATACAATGCCCCACAAAAAAATGTTCACCTGTAGGCGGTCCTCTATTGCCGTAACCCCTAGGATTTCAAGGTCATGCTCCAACCTTTGACAGACCTCAGCTAATCTCCACTGAAAAATAAAATGAAAAAGAGAAAAATTCAATTACTAAAGTTTGTTAATTATTACAGAGAGAAAAAATATATACTTGCAAAAAGGTGAACCCTTTACCTCCCTGTCAACCAAGGTACTATTTGCCTCTTTAAACCTCAATGACCATTCACGATATTCATCTTCCTTTAACTCACGCCAAGCCAAACATAATGTACGTAGTCCCAGTTGAGCATATTGTTCCACGGCTTCAATAAAGGTCCTTATTTGTTGTCCTAAAGTAAGTTTGAGCATTAGCTAACTTTTGAACATTCAAAATGTAAGGGTTGATTATTTAAGCACAATAATAAACAGGTTAATTGTCCACAAGATCCATATAGTACTTTCGAAACTAAACAACCAAAAGATAAAGATTTAATTTTTGCAAGGGACCACAATCCAGAACATATTAAATTTTAAGTCTGTCAAAATTTTCTGTTAAGAGAAATCAAACAATTTTAAGCAACATGTACCTATGAAATTATATAATTCTTCATTAATCCACGTCAAACTGGTCCATTAGTGTTCACCATGCCTAGCTAATAAGAGTATAGGAAGTCTCAGATGCCCCAAAGAAAGTGAAGGACAGAATATCTTTTTTTAAGGGTCAAAGTCTTGATGCATATGTACGCTTCCATCACTCTCGACAGCATGAAAAATAAAACAGAAAGACATTTGCAGATACTTAGGGCGTGTTTGATTGCAGAGAAAATATTTCTTGGCAAATGATTTGCACAAACAAATCCATTTCCACTGTTTGAGCACATCATGTAAATTTCGCAGAAAATTTGAAGTCCTAACACATGGCTGATATTATAAAAAAAAAAGTAATAAAGAAAGCAAAAAAAAAAAAAACCTAACACATGGCTGAAGATGGTCACCAAGAAGATCAACAAAAGTAAGACTAACCTTACTAACTTAGTGAGATTTCAAATCTAACCAAGGGTAATTGAGCTCACCATGTGGCATCCAAATACATGATCCGAGGCTACATGGTTGTAGAGGACAAAATTCTATGAACTTTAAAAAAAAAAAAAAAAAAAAAAACAAGTTAATTTTCGTTGTTGAATTTTAATTTTAAATTTGTGAATTCGGTAACCATCCATTTTCAACACCTTGGATCAAGCCCAAAATAAACTGATTTTTTGAAGAAGAAAAATAAACGTCCATGAAATCTAGAGGACTGTGGTGTTGGATTGCCAATGTGGAAATCCATTTGAGCTAAATGATCCTTAGTAAGACTTAATATCTTAGTAAGTTAGTAAGGAAGGTGTTTTTCAATCAACCTACAACAACGTGTAAACCTAGAGGACTATGGTGTTGGATGCCACAAGTTGAGTTCGACCTTAGTTACCAATCAAAACAGAAAAAAGAAAAAACCTTAGTTACCGTGAGACAGTGATTTAGGTCGAATAGGTTTCTCTCTTCTTTTTTTCTGGTATTTTTTTTAATTTTCCATGGCAAATAGTTTTCTTAGTGGGGAGGGGTGAGAAAAAAAATTTCACTTGAAGTGGCAAATCTCAAGCAGGAGGCAAATCATTTTCCCTGCCCTTTTTAGCTTATTTTGTTGTCAAATAACGGAAAATAAAATTTTTCCGTTTCCATGCAATCAAACCCGCCCTTACTGTTTTTTTTTATAAGTAGACAATTTACTGAAAAGAAAAGACAAGGTGATCAATTGACCAACCTACAATACAAGGTAAAATTGAAGAAAGAGAAGAAAACAAAATTATACAGAAAACACAAAATATGAGAGAACAGACCCTTCAAAGACTGCAAAAGGAGTCATACTCCATAAGATCTTTTCCTTTGAAGAGAACGCTACGGACTTCCAAGAGAGAGAAAAAAATACGAAATTGAGTTCGGAAATACGCAAGCAATTTTGAATAAAGAAAAAAAAATGGGACCAGGATTTTTACGCAAAGCATGCAGTGAATGTGATAAGCATCTTCCCCACTGGCCTTACAGAGAGAGAAATTTATCTCAACCATTCCTCTCAAGATTCATGCAGAAAAGATGAAGCTTCATTTTTTAGGTGTCGAAGTCTTGATGTAACATATCCATGCTTCAACCACCACTCTCGACAGCACGAAAAATATAAAGGAATGACATTTGCATATATATTACAAGCACCATGATTCATGTAAGAAAAGAATAAGTTTCATTTATTTTTATTTTATTTTTAAGTTTCAGCTAGAAACAGAAACAAAATCTAGCATAAATTGGTGTATACATGTACGTATGAAAATTTGGAATAAGGCACGTCATGATGTATGTGAGCATGAATTTTGGACCTTGAAGTTGGAAGAAACTGTTTCTACAAATAAGATTAGCAACCCTAGTTATCAAGTATTTTATATGTATCAAAGAATGATGTTACCAGCACATGCATAAGGAAAAATTGCTTCATCGGCTCCTTTTGACAAAAGAAAAATCTTTCCATTCTGGCAATCTTTTACCACCACTGACATCCTTTTTCTGTCCGAAGTGAACTCTAGAGTATCCAATACTTCAAATTTTAGGATAGAGGTATTGAAATTGACTTCTGCAAAATATCAAATCAGAATGAGCTAACTCGCTACCTCCAAAATAACATTTTGTTTCATTATAAGAGAAATACCACAACAGTGCTTAAAGGGATGGTTCATACCGAGAGTATTTGCATTTTTGTTGACAAGAACCATATGCAAATGAGCAGCTGCATTAACAAGAGCATCCTCATCCTGGGATTGTGCCTTGTAAAAGATCGCTCCACTTTTGCTACAAATGATAAAAATGAAATTATAGGAAAAAATGAACAAGATACTTGTACTATGACTTTGAACTTGAGATTTAATTCTCATCATTTACCAAACAAAAAGGGGAAAAGTGAAGGAAGGTATGATAAAGAAGAAAAAATAATTACCTTTTCAAAGGTATAACAGTATTGCATATTGCCATAACCGTAAGAAATCTAATAACATCAGGGTTGTTACTACCAACTGCGTTCAGCAGCTCTACATCTACAGATTAAAAAACATATTATCAAACACAATAGGTGTTATATTTTCTGTACAGCCTGAGTTCCTCAGGGAATTGCAAGAAGTTAACCCAAATGAGGGCTTGAGACAGAAATCATATGGCTATATGATACAAAATGAAAAACTTCATAGAACAAGAAGGTCAAGTTAACAATTAACAGAAACTAACAAATTTTCAAGAAAAAAATCAAGAAATTATAAAGGAACATATTCTACAAACATTACAAAGTATGCTCTCATGGTCTTTGTATATATCCATTTAAAAGAATCTCAAAACCGTGTATTTTAGAGCAATTCTAGATACCCTGCAAATGCAATTGAAGTTCAATTTTCATAATCCCAGGGTGTGTTTGATTGCTCATGGAAAATCACATTGTTCATGTATTTGATTGGTTTTTTCCATGGAAAATGGATTTCCACCCGCATCAAAAATTCCACAAAGGCTGGATTTCATTTTCCCACCTATCCCAATGGGAAAATGAAATACACCACCAAATCAAAACCCAAATCTCTTCTTCTTCCCCACCATCACTTTTGACCATCACCATCCCGCCAACACCATTGGCCACCATCTCTCTCTCTCCGCCACCCCTTGCTCCACCTTTTGTCCTTCTCTCTCCTTCTCCTTCTCCTTCTCCTTCTTCTTCTTCCTCCTCCTCCTCCTCCTCATATGATTTTTTCCCCTTGTATTTTCCAAATGAAATCAAACAATGGAATTTCATTTTTCCACCCTACCCGTTTTTCACTACCATTTTCCCATGAATTTCAAATTCCACGAACCAAGCCTAGTGTTAGGTGTGTGATATCTCTATACATCCAGTTCCTCTTGAAAATTCATGTTAGTATCTAATTTGGACCTGAAAGATGATAAAAGCTTGATTCTTCACAAACAAAAAGAATTAGAAGAGCCCGAGATCCGGACTAAATCAGTTTATCTTCTCCAACTCAATGTGATGTAAGAATTTCTACATAACTATGGGCATTTTCATAAATAGGAACAAGTTCGTAGTTAAAAAGATTGCATCTCCTCTCTTTTACAGTTTTATGTTTCTTTTTATTTTATTTTTTTGATGAAAATATATGTTTCAGTTTCTTTTATGTCTAACATTCCAAGAGAGTCAAGGTAGGTCTTTTTTTTCTCCCTAAGGAAGGCAGAATGTTTAGGTTGCACTGGATAAACCTGTTTTTAACAAGATAAGCAATTCAACGGTTCAAAAAGGTTTTGCCCGAAAGAACAGTAACTCAACAGTACAGGCCCTCACCAACACAAACAAGCAGGTCTTTAGTGATAAGGAAAGGGTTCTATCAATACACTCATGCCACAACCAAAGTTTTACAGCTATTGTATCCCATTGCAAAATTTCCAATAGGCAAAACATGAAAATTGTAATACTAGTATACATACAAGGTTTTCAAGTATAATAAGTAAATTTATGTGGCAGGACTGATAAATCCATACCAGAAATGTAATTAATACAACAATTAAGCAAACCTTTCAAGGCATCGCCAGACTCGCTCCCATAGAAAATGCTATTAATACAACATCTTCTAAAGATCATTATATTCTCGGTAAGAGTTCCAGTTTTGTCAGTCAAAATGTACTCAACTTGTCCCAAATCCTCACTTATTGCTGTGCTGCAAAGAACAATTAACAAGTCTTGACCACTATAACACACAAGAGAATTTAATGATTTTGCATCTACAAATCATGGGCTTTATTTTTCTTACTTTGTTGCATGGGATGGAGTGTTGGTTTCCTGATCGTACATCTCCTTATCCCAATCAATAAATTTCGCATACAAACTCTTCACCAGATCTAGAGATACCTGTCACCAACTCATGGGAATATTTGAAACAGACCAAAAATAAAGGAAAACATGAAGCTAGTCCTGTTAATCTAAATACTTTAAATGAGCATAATTGCTGAAAAGGAAAGAAGATACATTCAAGCAAAGTAATTGGATTTCAGGCAAGACAACATTAAAGTCCCTTAATGAAAAATTGGCAATCAACAAGCAATCGTCAGTTGTATGACTTTAAAAGATTGGCTAAGAATGTTGTGGTAAGTAGATATGCATTTAGGTTTCGGTAAAACCACAAGTATGAAAACAAAAACATATATGACACCTAATTAGTTCGATACCACATTATAGATTTGTTTACATGATATGAAAAACATTATGGATTAAGTATAACTCCTAAAAAAAATACTTCACAACCATTTCAATTTTCAACTATTCAGTTAACAGATAAACCCCCATCATAATCAATGAGGTCATCCTAGCCTTTACTTTATGAGATGGTAGTGACCTACTTTAGATGAAGCAAAATGATTTAATCCGCGTGTGTGCCACATGGACCAACCATAAATGAGGTGGAAATGCAGAGCCAACGTGGAGGGGAAAAACGTAGGTTTGGAGGCTTAGAGATTAACGTAACCCATGCAATTGCCCATTTGACATCTTTTATCTAAGAAGTACCTCACATCGCAGGTCATTGGATGAGGGGGCATTACAATAATTTCAAGCCCGTTAGCCTATTAATAAACTATTGGGGCCAAGGGCTCAATTGAACCCCAACCTCATCTCATCCTTCTCTCTCTCTCATGAAAGCCTTCCTAATCCATCATGTTCATCCCCTTTGAGTTGTGCAATGACCCCTGAATGATCGTTTTCTTGGTTTAGGCGGGGTATCAGATCCACATCACCCCTACCCTTACCAACATCATCATTTAAGACCTTATATTTTGGTGACTCCATTTGGTATTAAAGTGAAGAAAAACAATGATCAAGGACAATGCTAGGAATGCTAGGAACATATTTCTGCGACCCCCGTGCACAATAATTTCTACACATTTATTGTAACATGAACACCCAAATCTCTTGGCAATATCCTAATTTCTCTTTGGTTACCATTAGAGCCTCAAACTCTCTGTTGTACCATTAAACCCCCAACCTGTAAGTTGCTAATCATAGAAATAATAATTACCAATAACATATATGAAATAAAATAAAATAAATATAACAAAGGCGTAAACTTTTTGCATGCATGCAAAAAAGGAGAAAAAGAACAGGAAAAAAAAAGCATTCTAAGCCTCTTAATTTATCAAATATTAGCAAGAGAAGCTTTGTAAATCCTCCATTTCTCAACTTAAAGGTGTTAGGGAGAACGAAAAGATGACTAATTGCCAAGAACTGTTTGAATCCCCTTCCACTTCTGCTTGGAATCATGTCTCACCACAGTAACAGTAGACAAGATCAGCAAAGAAAAAGTCAATTACATACAGCTGCTCACCTTTATGGATATAGGGATCATGATCGAACACAAAAGCTCAAACCGCAGAGGGATGACCAGAAGTTCATACCATGGACCTTCATTCGGATATAGAACATACCATTGCTACAAGGAGCAAAAAGATAGGTATAAATTTCTATACACAGAATAAAAAAGGTAAAATAGTTATATGGCCTAATCATAGCTAAAAGAAATTACGTCCAACAAACAAGAAATAAAATATTGCAGTCCTCTACAACAACATTCTCCAGAATTAAACAATAACTGCAACAGAATTTGGGGAACAATCCTTTAATGACAAAATAGAGTGTAAAGCTAAAATGGACATAAGATAGAAACAATATAAAAAAATTCAAAACTTTTAATAAAACCTTAGACATGCAGGTCAGAGTAGTTCAATTTCAATATTTAACACCAACATAAAAATAAACAGCTAAACAATTGCGACATTGAACACAACAAACAGTGCAGATATATGCCATCTATATAACAAATCCTCAAAAAATATCCCTCTAAATTCCTTAATCAGCTTGCTCCAAGAGAAGAGGAACCCAAGGATTGACAACACCACCACCTGCAAAGAGTGCTCCTTCCCCTTTTCATTCGAACTGACTCAACCTAATGAGAAACCATATTTTATATAGTATCCATGACCATGAAAACACATGCATGCATAGCACTCTAGCAGTCTAGCTTCTCGACTGTAAGAAAGGTTGAAAATAGAAGCATAAGGCCCAACAGCCTACACAAACGAAGGATCCTACCATGAACTAAAAAACAAAATGACAAGAATGAAGATTGTTTACAAGATAATTTGTCGAAGCTTTGGAAACAAAGATGAAAAATCAATAGAGGCTACTACCATTTTTTTTTAAAAGAGAGGGATCATAGAATATTCCAAGCTAAAACTTAATCGGACTTTAATAATTTCTTTTAAATAAGCTTAAGAAGATAAGGTGGATATCCATTTCAAACCTAAGGAATGTGAATAGGAAGCTAGTGAAAAGTTAAAAACAGACTTTTCAGGTAAGGGGAGGACTCTTTGGAATCTTCTACCCCCGGCCATTTGCTGGGGTTTGTGGAAGGAAAGAAATGGTCGCATCTTCGATGGTAAGGAACACTCTACGTAGGAGATAATTTTTAGTATTGTGGACCTTTTATTCTTTTGGTGCAAACAGTTCCACGAGTTTAGAGGTTTCCAGTTCAAGGATTTCTTGTTTAGATGGGGAGCTTGCAAGCAGAGGGTGATTGGAGTATTTTTAAGAGTTGGTTTTTGCGCTTTTTGTTTTTGTGCCTTTTGTTTTTGTTCTTTTTTCTCTTCTCTTCTTTTTGAGGACTTCTTGTCCTCCATTAATAAAATTTTGGTTATCAAAAAAAAAGAAGTTAGGTGAAGTTAAATTTCAATAGCTGCTTAAAGTGAATCCTGGCCCATTTGGCGTCCAAACACTCAACTGGGGCTGAAAGTAATGGTCCTCAACAAGGCTTACAAATCTACCAACCTTTCTTCAATGCTCCTCCAGAAGTGGGAAGTGAAGTTTGTGATGCCATGTTGTGGGTTTTGGGTGCATAGGAAAGTTGTTCAAGACTTCCAAATGTTGTGAATAATAATATACTTACATTGTGGAAAAATGATTTTTAGTCATAGTTTTGGAAAAGACAATATCAATGCTGACTTGTGGCTAAGACAGCATGTATCTGCATTCCTTGTTTACCCTTACCTTGTTTTTTTCACATCATGATGGATAACATAAGCAGAAAAAGAGAGAAGGGAGAAAACACTGAACCATGCAAAATTTATCATAGAAATTATTAAATTGAAGAAGCATACTCCCAAGCCAGAAAATTGATCCATCATATGTCCAATAAAGTCACTTAATATCAGAAACAGAAACTTAAAACTAACCTTCCGTGCTTCACTGTCCTTCCAAACATTACCAGCTATGCCTAGAACAATAACCACCACTATTTGAAACAAAAAGATTGCTCCAGTCAACTTGTCAATCATTGCATCCATGGCTGTGAGTTTTGGTTCAGGTATACCTCTACTCATACCCAATTTGGTTTCATTGCCTGAAAAAAGAGATTAAACAAAGATAACTACTACCAATTTGATATATCTTTTATTGCAAACAAAAGAAACTTGCCTGTATACACAGCTACTCCACATGCCCAGTCTGTATTCCGTAAGTAACATGACTGAAGCAGTGTGTTGTTGATGGTTAAAGGACACAAATCATTATCAATAAATGGAGGAAACAATCTCAAATTTGCATCAAATCTTCTTATGTCCTTATCTGGACTGGGACACTCAATGACACCCTGCCAATGAAACAGGCAATATAGCAATTAAGCAAATTGTAATAAAATGAAATATAAAATATTCAAGCGATGAAAATCGCAACAAAACTTGCCTTAATTTTGTGCAATAGCTCAAGTTCTAGCCCTATGCAGGCCGAGGGCGTAACCCTTGTCTTCAGATCAGTTTCACCATCTAAGGCAGCAGTCTGTAAAAACAACAGATCAATGTGCTTACATTAGTAGTTTAGAAAACCAAGAAAGCATGACTAACAAGATCTTGAGTTAAAGAATCCTCATAAAAACAAGTAAGCATTCACTGTTATGTTTGCAACTATTTAACTATTACAATTGAAAATAGAAAATATTTTTTAAGAACAAAGGGACCATAAGATAAACTAAAATAAGAAAAAACAAAGCATCCATAAGATCAACTAGCATTTAAAGCCATGGAATACCAACTTTGGAAAAGAGAAATAATGTTTTGGGGGAGGATCCAATGAATACCAAAGAGGCTAAAAAGGTGGGACCATATTGCATGAGCTTATTTAACACGAATAGCATGAATTGTATTCAAATAATAATGATTTTTCACAGTTTCTGTTATTTTACAGTGAGCAAAAGATTACTTCTTGAAGAAATAGAATTAAAATGCAAGTGATACAATAACCTCAATATAGCAGATGCCTTGCGGATCAGAAGTACCCATTAAAACAAGATCACATGGCACTTCATCATTCTCACGGAGCCACACTATGTTACCAACACGAACATCCTGTGCTTGAATCTAAAACAACAAAACCTTGTCAACACAAAGAAAAGGGATTTCAAAAAAAATTAACAATAACATCAGTGAAAGCAAATAAAAACTATTGGGCATAACCTTAATTGAATGAGATAAAAAAAATTAAACAATTTAATTACTAAAAAATCAATAATCTTTAAAGACGAAAGAGTTGCAACTTCCAAACATTAAAGATTGGGAGGATTCCTTTTAGCTTCGACATAGAAAGATTATCAATATGGTCTTCAACTCATTTCACCTTCTTACTTTTGTAACTCCACCCTCTCATATACTTCGCCTCTTCACACAAGTTACTTTATCCAACATGAAAATGATGCCAAATCAAACAAAAACCATGCCAACAAAAACAGCTTAAGATATAAGAATGTTGGAAATAAGCCTTTTTTTATATATATAAGCAGATTTGTATTGAGGATTTTAACCCTTCCCTCCCACCAGAAGAATAATAAAAAGTAATTATCCAGTCTCAATCTGAGAGCTTGGCAGAAATTTATAATAATAAAAGAGTCAAAAGACAAAACTACCTTTACATATGAGAAATAAATAAAAGCTATTACTGAAAAACAACTAGAACTAAAATAATAACTAGACTATTTCCAATACTCCCCCTCAAGCTAGGGCAAATATATCAACTAAACCCAACTTGACAAGGTGAGAATTAGAGATAGAAGGATCAACAAACTTCGTAAGCATGTCGACAAGCTGATCTAAAGAAGGTACGAAGACTGTATGAAGATCACCAGATCAAACTTTCTCCCTGAGAAAGTGATTATCAACCTCAATATGTTTAGTTCTTTCATGAAGAACTAAGTCAGAAGCAAGCATGATAACAAACTTGTTGTCATAGAACAAAACAGAAGAACCAGAAACAAGAAATCCCAACTCTGTTAGCAAATATTGAAGTCAAATTACCTCACATGTGCCAAGGGCCATAGCACAATACTCAGCTTAAACAGAAGAACAAGATACCACATTATGTTTCTTACTTTTTCACGAGATAAGGTTATCATCATAAAAAGTACATAAACCAGAGGTAGATCTCCTATTTGTGAGAAAATCAACATAATCAGCATATATAAAACAAGACAAATGACGTTGAGTAGTGGAAAAGTAGAAAAGTAGAAAAGTCCAAGATCAGGACACGACTTCAAGTAGCGAAGAATACGATAAATGGCATCAAAATGAAAAGTACGCAGAGTATGCATGAACTGACTGACCACACTAACCACAAATGACAGGTCTGGTCTAGTGTGTGTTAGATAAATCAGACAACCTACAAGGCTATGATAAAAAGAAGGATCCTATAAAAGATCACCAGAGTCAGCATGAAGACGATGATCCCAATCCATAGGGGAAGAAGCAAGACGACAGCCAAGTATCCCAGTATCTTAAAGAAGATCCAATGTGTATTTGCACTGAGATAACGAAAGACCACGACGAAAGCTGACCACTTCTATCCCTAAAAAGTACTTGAGGGGACCCAAGTCCTTAACCTCAAAAGCACGACCCAATAGCATCTTTACCCTGTCAATCCACCGTGCATCATCTCCAATCAGGATAATATCATCCACATAAACCAGAACAATAGTGTAACGGTCATCCAATCCTCGACGAACAAAGCAAGTATGATCTGAGTGGCATCTGGAGAACTCCATAAATAAAATAACCTCAAAAAAATACTGAAACAAAGCTCTCAAAGACTGCTTCAGGCCATATAAAGATTTGAGAAGACGACATACTTTCTCAGAATACTCCCCCTGAAGACGAAACCTAGGAGGGGAGTCCATATAGATAACTTTAGTCAAATCACCATTCAGAAAGGCATTCTTCACATCGAGTTGGTGAAAAGGCCACGAGTGACATGCAGCTAAAGAAATAAGAAGGCTAACAGTAGAAAGTTTAGCTACAAGAGCAAATGTAGCACCAAAATCTTTTTTCTGGAATCTGCGTAAATCCTTTAGCAATTAGATGACCCTTGAATCGATCAACAGTGCCATCCGCCAGATACTTGACATTGAAAACCCATTTACAACCAACAGTCTGCTCCCCAAAGGGAAGGGGAACAAACTCCCAGGTATGATTCTTCTACAAAGCATCCATCTCAGTAATCATGATTGCAATCCACTGAGGATCTCGTAAAGCCTCTAAAATAGACCGGAGAACTCTAATAGAAGCAATAGCGAGAAGGTAGGCCTGATAAGAAAGAGAGAGTCCCTGATAGAATATAAACTAAACAATAGGATGATCAATAACACACATCGCTTACCTTTGCCAAGTGCAATAGGTAAGTGAGAATCAGAAACAAATGGGATAGAGGTAGGAGATAAAATACCTGAGTCCAAGGAGAAGGTTGGCAAGGTTGGAGAGGGGTGAGGGTGACGAGAGTAAACCTTAAGAGTTGGCGAAGTTGGATCGAAGACCAGAGAAGACAACAATATAGGAGAATAAGCATAAGAAGAGTCTTGCAAAGAAGATGTGACACGAAAGTAAAGAACATTTTCAAAAAAAAAAAGTGGCATCCATTGAATGTATGACACGATGAGAAATAGGATTATAATAACGATAACCTTGGACATAGATGAGTAACCCAAGAAAACACATTGAATGGCTTTGTCATCTAATTCCATGCTATAAGGGGTGCGGTCCTAAACAAAACAAATGCACCCAAAAACTCTAGGTGTAATTAGGAAAAATGTGCTATCAGGGCAGAGAACACGAAAAGGCACATGTCCCCCTAAGGTGCGATTCAGAACAAGGTTAAGAAAAAAAAATCGTAGTGAGGACCGCCATGTTCCAATATAACTTAGGAACATGCATGTCTCGAAGAAGGTAGCGGACAATGTTCACAAGGTGGCGGTTTTTGCATTCCGCCACACCGTTCTGCTCAGGGGCATAGGGACAGGTCAACTGGTGAAGCATACCATGCTCATGAAAGTGAGAACAAATCCCAATAGAAATATATTCACCTCCATTATTAAATCGAAGAGCTTTATAGTAATTTTGTACTGGGTCTGAATCATTTTAAGAAAGTTGACAAAAATAAAAAGCACTTCAGACCAAGATCCCATCAAGTAGACCCAGGTACAACAAGAATAGTTATCGATAAATGTAACATAATACCGATGACCCGTAAAAGTTGTAATAGGGGAAGACCCCCATACATCAGAATGAATTAAATCAAACATAGTATTAAACTGATGCATGTGAGAGATATACGAAGTAAGAGTATGTTTAGAGAGCTCACACACAAAATACTGAAACTTATGCCCACTACAAAAACAAAAACAAAAATTAAAGCAGGAAATAAAGAACATAAGTGCTAAAAATTAGCATGTCCTAAGAGAGCATCCCACAAATCTAATGACTGAGAAGAAAAAGTATGACTCCCAAAAGAGGATAACACAGAGGCCGAAGCAACAGTATGCGGAGATCCAAATAGGTACAGCCCATCCCTCTCATGCCCCTTGCCAAAAATCTTCCTCAAAGTCAAGTCATGAAAAGTACAGTGAGAAGGAAAAAAGGTCACTGAGAAATTTAGAAATTTGGTAAGATTACTCACAGACAAAAGGTCAAGATATAGGTGAGCAACATGGAGCACAGAATCAATAGAAATACTAGATGATAAGGGGATGGTACCATTACTATGAATAGGTGTAAGGGACCCATCATCAAGGCGAACCTCCCTATGAGTATCTAAGGCACCAAACTCAATAACCCATGTCAGGGAAGCTGGACCAGACTGGGTGACATTAAATGCAGAAGATATATCTGAGGCCACAATCAAAGATAAGCAAGTACGGATCTAATCACGAACAGAAGTGTCAATCTGGGTATGAAGCTGCTGTAAATCAATGGCGCCAGAAGAGACAATGGTGGGAATAAGTGAGGAATCCACAGTGACAACACGGGGAGCAGAATACCCCAACAAATGAGTAGCAAAACAATTCAACAAATGAGGATAGAGCAGAAAGCATCGGATCTTCTCATGGACTGTCTTCCCACAAAGATGGTAAATAAAACTACTCCCTCGATCAAGACTACGGCCCCCTCAGCCACAACGAATAGTAACAGTACCCAAAAGCCACCCAGATTTGCCTCTACTTCCCAAATAGAGTCTCATCGAGACCAAGATTGATATCATATTATAACTCTCAACGACAAATGGATAAAAAGAAGACTAATAATCAAGTGTAGAAAAACTACAAACAACCTAAATAGCATAACTCCTAGGCCACAAACACAGTCGTAGATCACCAAACAACGATGTGGTGTTGTGCTGACCACCAAACAGACACTAAGAAGCCCCCAAACTAGAGTCGCAAATCACTAAACAGCCACCAGCCCAATCACAAGCAACCAAAAAGAATTTTGCTACAGTCGCAGGTCACCAAGGATGTTTCCCTTGCTATCGTAGGTCATCCAACAGCAATTTATTGTTGTCACAAGCCCCCAAACTGGGGTTGCAGGACACACAATAGCCAAAAACATAACCGCAGACCACCAAAAATAATCGCAAACTACCAAATTTTCAAATCTGATCGCAGGTCATCAAAAAACAGCCACCAAAAATAATCATAGGCAACCAAATCTGATCGCAGCAAGTCCCCCTAACAGTCACCAGCGCAGTCGCAGGTCACCAAATCTAACCCTATTGCTGTCGCAAGTCCCCAAACAATCCACAAACACTGTCACAGGTCACAGAACAACAATTTATTGTTGTCGCAAGTCACCAAGGAGCCACCTGCTACTATCGCAAGTCCCCAAACAATCATTTCTTGCTGTTGAAGGTCACATAACAGCAATCTCTTGCTGTCGCAGGCCACATACTAATTTAACAAACTCTGGAAAAACAACCAATTTCTGGCGCAAGCTAGGGATAAACCAAAAAAACCTATCGTGAGGCAAAAAGCCCTATCATAGGGTATAACATAGCGTGGAAAATCACAACAAGTGAACAAAGTCACAATCCTTATCGCAACATGCGATCAAGGTATCATGAATCATAAGAAAAAAGAAACCCCCGAAGGGAAGACCTCCTAACGAAGCTCTCACTAAGTTATTAGGTCTTCAAGGTCTGGAGGGAAGAAGAGCAAGTAGAAGAGAAGAAAGGGAAGGAGATGAGAAGATTTAAGGTTCCAAGAATCTAAGAGAAGAAAAACCCAAGGAGAGGAGATCGATGGGTCCTCTAAGGCTTTGATACCAAGAAGAATTATAAAAATTAATTGTATAGTCTCAATCTGAGAGCTTGGCAGGAATTTATAAGAATAAAATAGTCAAAAGACAGTTTAGGAGATTAGCGAGATCACTCAAAAACCAATACCTAAATTCATGACTCATTACCTTCTATAGAGTACCAAAGGTGACACCTTTGTGATCAAACAAAGTGTAAATCATCAGAAAAATATATCTGAGCGAACTCAAAAACCAATACCTAAATTCATGACTCATTACCTTCTACCCAGCACCAAAGGTGACACCTTTGTGAGCAAACAAAGTATAGATCATCGGAAAATTAAATCCGAACGAATCTTCCCACACCAAATATCCTTCAAAAATCTTCATCACCCCACCAACCAAAACGCAATCTTCACTAAAAATTCATAAGAAACTTTTGAGATGCCTTTACAAATTCCATGCCCATAAGAAATGTCACTAGATTGTTGAATTTTATACTGTTGAATGGATCAATGTTACCTCTCTTATGTGGTTCACACAAGGTGTTTAAACTTGATAAATTTGTCAATCACCCTTGTTTGAAGCAACGGATTTGAAATCCAAACTGTGGAGTTCTTGGGTTGCTTCCAACTAATATTTTTTACATTCTTTATGTCATGATCCAATATGCAGACTGAAAAGGCTAAAATATTGCCAAAAAGAATTGACAGATTTTGATGAGCATAAAGAAGAAGGAAAATCATTCTAAAGAAACCAATTTCTTATTCCACATGCAAGCCATAAACATGATACTTGACCTAAGAAATGCCAATTATGAATTTTGGCCCCAAAAATAGTATTAAAAAAAAGAAGTAATGAAGCTAGCTAACCCACTTGGCCAACCCCAAAAAGACGTGACTATTTTGTTTTCTATCAAAAATTATCATCACCATCAAGCCCTTGTCCCCAAAATTTGAGGGCTTAATGAGTCATGTTCACCATTAAAAAATGGTCACGATAAAAGAAAAGGATTGAAGAGTCCCATACATGTTTCTTTATGCCTTGCTTTACGACCCACACTTCTTTTTCATTTGCTTGCTTGTCTGACAGATACCTATTGTAGTCATCCCAGGCCTCTTTTGTCGCTGAGACTGCAAATATGAAAATAAGTGGACCCCATGTACTAGCAGGATTTACTGGAGTAATAAGTGACCATAGCTGGAGGCATGCAATCAGCAAGAAGTACTGGTTCATGAATCGGCTGAAATGAAAAGGAAAAAAAATATATTGGAAAAACTGCAAACAAATATAATAAAATAATAAAGAATACTGGAACAAATAAAGTACGTCAATGATAGATAAAACACACTTGAGATGTTAACGATAAAAACCGTCAAAATCCAAATAAAAAGTTGGTAGAAGAATGGGCACGTAGCCCATAACCTAACAATAACGTTAGGAGTTAATTCCACTCACTAGACCATATCAAACAAAATCTTTATAAATGCAACTAACATCCAAAGTTGATCAAATTTATCACTCCACAAGCCCTGGAGACTTGGTTTAAACTTTAATGCGTCGGTCAATTGAGACACTACGAGATGAACTGAGATATCAAACAACCCCGAGCCATCCCAAGACGAAACAAAGTTTTGAACCATGTGTTTCAAAGATTTATAGTGGGATGCGCATTGGGAGTTGAGAATTGCAACAGAAATAGTTGATATCACGCACATTGGCAGTTGAGCAATGCAACAGAGAGAGTTGATACTTGATATATGCATCCACCATGCATATCAGACAAATATGATCCAATTGGAGATGTTCTATTGGACCATATCGACAATCGATTGTCTTATATCACAGAATATGGACCATATCAGTCTATAAGATATATTATATTGGTTGAATATCTAGAAGAAAAAAAGTTGTTTTGTGTAGTTCTATTTTGTCAGCATCAATACCAATTATGTACAATTGAAAAGCATCGGTTGGGTGATATCTAAAACCATGTTCAAAAGGTGGGATATGATTAGACTATGTTGGGCTTAAGTTTGTACATAGGCCCCTAAATTTTGCCAAAAGGTACAAAGAATATGTCAAGTCATCCCAATAATATGTCAATTCATCACTAGAGGGGTGGAGATGTTTGCAGCTTCGATCGGGTTTAACGTGGAAGTTTTGCCTACATACTATTTGGGTCTCCCTCTTGGTGCAGCCTACAAAAGTACAAAAATTTGGGAGCCAGTGCTGGAAAGAATGGGAAAGAGGTTGAGCTCTTGGAAGGCGAGGTATCTCTCCAAGGGTGGGAAATTAACCTTGATTAAGAGTACATTGTCTAGCATTCCTACTTACTTTCTCTCGTTATTTTCTTAGCCCCAGAGTGTGGAATTGAAGATGGAAAAAAATTGTAGGGGTTTTTTATGGCATGACAAAGAAGATATGAGGAAGTACCACACAATGAGATGGAAACAGATTTGTTTGCCAAAGAAACATGGGGGCTTTGACATTGAAAATTTTGCCGCTATGAACTCAGCTTTGTTGGCAAAATGGCTTTTGGAGATTTGGCAAGGGAGGTGATAGTCTTTGGAGGAAGGTGGTGGCCCACAAATTTGGGGTGCAAGAGTTTAGTTGGGAGAGTAGGGAAGCAAAAGGTGGTCACGGGTGTAGAGTGTGGCAAGGCATTCTTAGAAGAACTCTCTCTTTTCGCAAAAAGGTGAAATTCACAGTGGGAAGGGGGAACAGGATTCCGTTTTGGGAAAAGGGGAAATAGGATTCAATTTTGGGAAGATAGGTGGTGTGGGGCCTTACCTTCAATGGAGCTTTTCCCTGATTTATATGTGCTTTTTTTGAAAAAGGGGAGGCCGATTAAGTCTTTTTGGGTGGAAAACAGCAGGGAAAGGTCGTAGGATTTTGGCTTTAGGCGTAACTTTATTGATTGGGAGATGCGAAGTGTGGGGAGACTTTTGGAGTTATTGGAGCCTAGCTCGCTCGGTGAGGATTCTGAGGACCATAGGTTGTGGAATGGGTTTTTTCGATGTGTTATATGTACAGGGTTGTTTCTCTTTCGATGATCTCATCATTTTTTACTACCTTTATTTGGGTGCCAAGGTCCCTTCCAAAGTTTCAATGTTCGTGTGGTTAGCTGCCTTGGGAAAGGTTACAACGCTGATCAATTAATTGAAAAAGGCTTCCAAACTCCTAATTATTGTTTGTTGTGCCTACGGAATGGGGAGACAGTGAATCACCTTCTTATGCATTATGATATCGTTAACAAGGTGTGGTTCCATTTCTTTAATCTCTTTGAGATGTTTGGTTGACTCCCAAGGTCTATTCGTGAACTTTTCGAGTTGTGGCTAGCTTGGGGTTACCATTTCAAAGCTTCTAAACACATTTTGTGGAGCCTTCTCCCCTTTGTTATTTGCTGGGGATTTTGGAAAGAAAGGAATTGTCGCACTTTTCGGGAGATACAGCTTTAGCTACAGGCTCTTATTTTATCTATTATGGGGCTCTCATTTTTGGGAAGTCTTCAAAGAATTCAAGGGGATTTACTTTGAGGATTTTGTTGTAAGGTGGGAAATGGTTTGGAACCTAGAGGTAGTCTAGTTTGTTCCCCTATCCTTTTGATAAGTTGTATTGGGGGTAATATCGATCCCTTTTTCTTTTCTTTTCTGAATAAAATCTTTAAACTTATTTTAAAAAAATCAAGACTAGGTTTTCAGAGTCAAACGAAACTTCTATGAATTATACTACCAAATGCATAACAATGCAATTCTCTAACTCACTATCCCAACGCACAACTTGGACACTAGGAATCCAATATTCAAAAGGAGCTCCTAAAGAGCAATAAAGGTGTTAACCAACCAACTACTCCAAAAGACAGATTTGTTGGAGAAGGAGAAAACTATGAATATAAGAAGGTCATGGGGCTTAACTAGGGTATGGCACACCTGAGAGTGGAGGAAAATATACATTCAACACTCCCCCTCACCCATAAGGGTGCAAAGATTCGTACCCGTGACCTATACGAACCTAGCGCTCTGATGCCATGTCAACCAACCAACTAATCCAAAAGACCGATCCATTGGACAAGGGGAGAACTATGAATATAAGAGTCATGGGACTTAATCAGGGTATGTCACACCTAAGAGTGGAGGAAAAGATACACTCAACAAAAGGCAATGAAGAACAGGATGTTGTTAAGTACAACAACTACTAAAAGAATCTTGAGAAAACAAGACTTCACATTCAGCAATGTTGCTCGGCATGTAGGTAACCAAAACAATTGTAGTTGAATTGATGTCAGGAAATTTAGAATGCAACAATTTTGTGTTGTCAAACTACAAGGGCAAAAAACCTACATGCATGAAATGATGATCAATGAGCAAATATTCATGATTTACTTATCAATTAATAACTTTAATTGAACAAAAAAATATTAACACATTAAAGGAACACATCATCACAAAAAAAAGATCATTAAGATCAAGATTTATTAGGATCAACTAATAGCCTTAGCTCTTAAGAGCAAGAGAGACTTATTTATGAACAAAATAATCAAAAAGGACATGAAACATGATAAAAGGCACCAATTTGAAGATCACCTGAACTGTTCCCATAGATTTTTAGGAAGGAAATTCAATACAGTGTACTTTCGGTTAGATATGCGGTTGTCACAGTAAAGATCCTCGGATGAATCACCGTCATTGATGTAAACATAACGCTTCATTGTAGATTTAGAAGCATGTAACCTTGTTTTAAAGGGCCTTTGAGAGTGCCACACAACATCCAATGAATATACAAAAGACTGGCACACAAAGAGCCTTGCTATCTGCAAAGTAATAAGAAGTTATCCAAATACTTATTTCAGAGCGTGAAATATGTGTATATGACGAATATTTCATTGTCCAAAAAAGGATAGCATGTAATGAAAATTAGATATGCCAATGGAATAGTCTAAATTTGATCAAAACCCTCCAAAGCTATTTCTATATGCTAAAAATGAGGGAAATTTTTCAGCAAAAGAATAACTGCATCTAAAATATCCTCCAAATATACCCTTCATTTCAGAAAGAAAGAAAAGATCACTCACTGCAAACTAGATAACTACAATAGCGTATCAATCTTTTCTTGACATTGTTTTCCAAGGTTTGTTTTCCAAATGGGGAGGAAATAGAAGACATGAAGGTCTCACTCTCACAAAGAAGATAGTATGTGTCAGACGCACCAAACCCATATCAAACATGCTAATTATGGGCACAAACTCCTTTCTCCAGTTTTACCAAGCTGTGTCATGCCATTCTTCGGGTCTTTTCACCAATTCTCCACTATGCGGACCATGTGATTACATTCCAACAAACAAGTCACTTGAGATTTCAGCAGATAATGGAATCTCAAGTTAAAAAATTACATACATTTGCCTTTGAGGCCCTCTCTTTGTATATTAATAGTTACTCTAACTTTATCAAGTAGAGTCCTACGAAATATTTTTATTCATCAAATTGCAATCATTTTATTTTTTCTCTACAACTTTAATTCTATTGAAGTTGTTCACCAATACATGATTAAACGCATGTCAAAACATAACAGTGGTGCCTCCTCTTCATCGGATTTCTCGAGCATGTTATGTCTACTTATATTATCAGACCGTCCATTGATTGGGACACGTGTAACTGTCATTTTGGTTTCTTAACAGAATGCTCTGTTCCTCACAAGGATCACTGGACACATTAGGGATCGACAGTGGGAACTTTTTATCTGTCGGGCTCAGGAAGGAGCAGAAGCTTCTATTGCCCCAACACTATGCTTTGACATATATCTAGTTTGCACATTTCTCAAAGAATTCCCAGAACCATTGATTAGAGTTAGTATGGGTACAATGCTTCAAGATTTTTTATGCTTTTAAATTCGTTATACACATATTAAAATAAAATAAAAAGATGGATTCCGCATTAATGCAAATTTTAAAATTTCCAGATTCTTCTATATTTGCAGCATATCTCATAAAATCTGCAATTACAATATTCTCAGTTTAGGGTCATAGAAACCAATTGCACTTTTTACAGAACCTCAAACAACTAACAAGAAAAAATCCTAAATTCCTTAATTTTCCAGATTTTCAGAACTAAGTTTGAATCGTACTTTACAACGATGATTAATAAAAACTCACCAAACCTAAACGTCGAAACTTGATCAAAATATTCATTGATAACAACTGAATTCGAAATTCTAAAAACCAAAACTCGAAAAGATAAAGATATTGAGACTTGATTTCGAAATCTAAGAAGAAAAATGAGACAAATTAGTTGAAACAGAAGAAAGATCACGTACCAGTAGATGAAAATCAATGATTGTGAGAGTAGAGAGGGTGAATCCAGCGATCAGAAATCTGGATTTGACGAGAAGTCTCGAGCAGAGAACGATATCTCATCCCTACGCCTGCGATTCCCGAAGAGTCACAAGGGAATGGGAACAACTTTGAAGCGGTCAGCCCGCTTCAAATATTTGAAGAAACCCTCTTCTTTGAATTACACGTGGGATTTTAAGGAGGTATTCCAAATATTGAGAGAAGTATGGATGTAAATTAAATATAAAAAGCCACGTGTCATAATACGATGAGGTTGCTTCAAAGTGGGAGTTGGAATGGATATACTGACACGTGGTTATGAGTGTGATCGAGGTTACCGATCTTGTATCATTCATTAGAAAGATTTCCTTAAAACTCACTTCATTGGACATGAATTTAGGGGTGCAACTTGATCCGGTTCAAATCGATAATCAAACCAAACTAATGATTTGGGTTGGTTTTGTTCGGTTTGAAACAAGTTGTGTTTTGATTTTAGGTTAAGAAAATGGAGAATCAATCAATTTGACCCGATTCTTAGTTCCAATTTTATATAAAATCGATCCAAATCAAGAACCGATCTCATAACAACTTACTACTTTTTTAAGGATTATTTAACACATTAATTAATGACTTTATTTTATAGTTATAGATTAAAAAATGAGTTATCATATGAAAGTTCGCATTCATTATTTTTTTGTGTTTATTTTCATTGAAAATATGTAATTTCCAAGCAGGATTATAAGATATTGGCAACCCATAGAACCAAACCAAACCGATCTTAGATTGGTTAGATTCAATTCGATTTTAAAGCATTTTGGTTCGGTTTGGATTCTCATTTAGTGGAATCGACCTATTTCGGTTTGATTCTAATTTTTCCACAAATGAAACTAAGTTGCACCCCTACATAAATTTCATATGATCCGGATCCAATTGGATCGATGAAATTTTGAATCAAATTCGATTGGAGAGAATCCAATGTGATTTTTTCCACTCTAAAAGGGAAAATGAATTTCCAATTTAAAAAACCTTGCTCTCTCCCTATCTCATACTTTTATTGCAATCCATTAGACAAAAATGTTTCTCTACAATGAAACGAATAGAGAGAGATGAGGTGTTAGGTTAGGCTTAGGGTTATGTTTGGTGAGGTAGTTAGTGAATTTGGTCCAAATCAAGATTTTTTTGGGGTCTCAAACATGACTTTTTCTACCCCAATCAAGGGAATGGTATTGTCATGGTGAAGGTGGCGTTGATCGAGATCAAACCCCCAAAATCAACAACGAACAAGATAAGATCAATATTAAATCACAAATCAACACATACACCCATGGAGAGATGGGAGTTTTTGAGTTGGAATTTTATTATTGTACACACATCCAAACAAAATGAGAAGAAGCAGGGAGAGATCCAATGTCCGTCGATAAGTTGGGATTCTTTTTTGCAGGAGTTCTGATTGTGGTGTATCGATCGTTGTGCTTGGAGTAAGGGTGTCAATGGAACCAAAACGATTATTTTTAGATCAATTATGATTCTTGTCGGTTCTGAGTCCGATACCAAAATCAAATGGAACCAGAACTGGAACCGACAAAAATCACCGATACCCATCGGTTATGGTTCTCAATAATCGAATAAGAAAAAGGTATTTCAAATCATTATTAAAAAAAACTCCTTTAAAAAAAATAATATATTATTAACAAAATTATTAACTTAATTATAATTTGTTGTACTAAAGATACAAATTAATAATTTATTTTCGAAAATAATGAATTTTCAGAAGAGAACATTTTAAGCTCCAATCGATAATTTATATGAAAAATTGAACAATTTTATATAACATGCATTTATTAAAAAAAAAAAAACCCTTAAATCATCTATAGCATGAAATGAAACAACAAAATAAATCGGTTTCGGGTACCCGTGGGTATCCATTTGATAGAACCTAACAGTTCCGGTTCTTATCGGTTCGGTCCCATTTTAGACCCAACTCTAATCAGTTCTAATAAAAAGGGAAACAAAACCAGGGTTTTCGATTTCAGTTTCAGTTGAATGGATACCCATTGACATGCCTGGTTTGGATGAGACGATAGAGAACAAAGTCAAATAAATACCTAAATTTTGAGAAAATGGTGTGTACTTCATCATTTGATAAACGTTTGTCGCGTATCTTGAAAATATTTTAAAATAATTACTTTTGTTAAGTCAAAGTGTATTGATGTTAGTATTGATTGTGTCATTTTTATTGCTTTCAGACTGTTTATCAAATTTGTTCTATGATTTTTTTTTCTAAGTGTAATCCATATAAAATGATATGAATTAGTGTCGGCAAGGAAATTCACCTCTTAATTTGTACCTATGGATAAAAAGTGGCAGTAATAAATTTAAGGACCGATTACTTGCAACTTATAAGGTGTTGATTGCACTAAATCTTAAAAAAATCTTTAAAAAAAACAATATTTTAAAGTCCAACTTATTGGTTTCCAGTCCAGTCACACATTCACACTTCTTTTATGGGCCTAAATTGAAGTCCAACTAATTGGATTTTGACATTTAATAGTTACAATATATTTTTAATTATAAATAATATTGGAAAATACTTTTATTAAGTATGCATTATTCTCCAAATTCAATTAGAAAATATTTGTTTTTTTATTCATTTTAGATATAATTACTATTTATTTTCCATATTGGATAATGAGAGTTTCTATGCTGATAGAGGCCTTCTTGCCCATTGCAAGTAATTCAATTATTAATAAAAATAAATACTTTAAGTTATAGTTTTATTGTTTTCTCTTTCGTTTGTGAAATCAATAGCGTATTTTCTTCTTTCTTGTGAAATCAAGGATTTTGTTCGCCTTCTTCTCTATTTCCTCTCATCTCATTGCTTCTCCATTTGTATTACGTCTCTCTCTCTCTCTCTCTCTCTATATATATATATATATATACATACCGTCTCTTTTTTCCTAGGACTTCATTCTCATCTCAACCTCTCTTAGAAGCTCTATCTCTCTCATTGTTTTTAGAGTCGTGCTGGAGTAAAATTGTGGGGGACATCATGGGTCACATTTTTGGCGTGGAAATGTGTAGGAACCATAGACGGTGCTTTCATCGAGATATGGTAAGATCTCGATGAAAAACATATATGGTTCCTATACACTTCCACATCAGAAATGTCCCCGACAATGTTACTTAGCATTATCGTTATTTTTATGTTTAAAGGGAATGAGTGTAGCTATGTTTGAGAGTGCAATCATAACGATAGAGTGCAAATGGGGGGCTTTTAAGTAATGGGTATGCAACTAACTCTAGGTAATTCGCAAGTAGTTTTTGTTTTTTTTTTCTTGAGAACTATGTTTTTTTTATATGAGAACTTTCTCATGTAAGTTGTTTTATTTTGAAAATGAAATAAAAATATTTTGACATAATTTGTAGAAGTTTTTAATAAAACTCACTTGGAAAATAGTTACGATGGCGATGAAAATGTATGGAAGACTTATGTTATTGTTTTGAAGAATTTGGTGATGTCGAAAAGGAGGTGCAAAATGCTAGAGTGACGAGGAAGAAAAAACAACGTTTGTTTGATTAATACTAGAAAAAAAGTGTGAATGCAATTTTTGTAAGTATTTCGATTCTTTTGTCATTGTTACTATTTAATGAATAATAGTTATTGGCGACATTTTTTGTTTAAGGACTGAACGTTTTTTTTTTTTTCTTCTGGCAAGTAAGGGTAATTTTTAAGATTATATGAGGTGTGAAGGTAAAAAATAATAATAATCAAATTTTGAACCACAATTGAAATTGACTTTATTGTATTTTTGTATGAGATCTTATATTTTCGTAACTCCAAATGATGCTAGAGAAGTATGTATGTAATCCAAGATGTGATGGCTATGTAGATACCTCCAAAAGAGTTAGTAGGATATCAAATTTTCCTTTTCTTTTTTTTTTTGTTACTCATTGATAGTCCTTGTTAAAGGGTTGTATTACATGAATGTGAGTTTTGGAAAAACTCATGTGGGGGACTTTTTAGGTCCTCTAATCATCGAGATGCACATTGATACAAATGTCGTTGACAATTATACGAATCTTCTTAGACTTTGGTCAGGAGAAGGTTGAAAGAAGAAGCATTAATACTCGGTGTGGTGTATGCTAAAGATGCTCCAAAGATTTTGTTAGTATGTGAAGCAATTCAATGAAAGTAAAACTTGAAAGGTGAAGAAGATGATGAATAGTAGAATTATAGAGGAATTATGTTCTCTTTTAGTCAAAATTTTCTTCTAACCCTTTTTTTCTATCTTTTGATTGTCATTTTATTGCCAAGACTTTAGGATAGGTGGCCCCACACGATTTACCCAAGTAGGATGCCACCTACGACAATAGCTAGATAAGGTTAATTGACTTTCTTTGGGAGTTGTGCCCATATCTTCATTAATGTCCTTATCGAGTTTGATTAGAAATGTCTTAAATCCATTAATGTTGAGTTGGTAAAATTTCACCATTTTGGGGTGGGTGAGTAAAAAAATCTCTCAATCACCCCATTTTGATAATTACTTTAGGATTTTATATTTAATGAAGAGATTTTCGAAGAGAAAGACTTATATCATATTTAATTCATTATTTTATTAGGGTGTAGTTTATGGATCCGAGCTGATGTTTTATTGACATGATAGGTGTTAAATGAGAAAAACTTACTTTTTGGGGCTTTACATCGTACGTGTTTAACCCTCAACTCTTGTCTAGATTTGCATCAATCAAGTAATGCGTTTAGATCCTCTCGGTATAAGAGTACTAGTACATTATTTTCTCATAACATTCGAGGAAGGTGTCGACCAAGCACGAGATGCTTGGCTCATATCGTACTTTGTGCTCCTACGTTTGGGGAATGCATTCTCACCTTATTCTCATTATTACTGTTAAGCTTAGGTCAAAGAACTCGATCACTTTCTATTCATTGATTTGACTTGACTTTGACCCATTGATTTGTAGTGGCTCCCACTTGCTTTTTCTATGACACATGTTCCTATAGAGTGGTGTGACTAAAATGGTCATCACAACTCAAATATGTAACAAAATTGGGTGTACTTCAAAATTAGACTTAAATGGATTTTAAGTATCTTTAGTTTCTCTAGGTTGGTATAAAAAGCTCTTATAAACCATAAGATTCAAAGTGAGTCTTATAGATTATCTTTTTCTTTCTTAATATGGTTTTAGTTTGCTTATATAATTTTGATGACGTTGGTATTTTTTGAATTATATCATTATTGTTTTTTTGTTTTTTTTAAATAATCCACACAGACACAGTGAGGAGGAAAAAAATAAACAAAAAAAAGGGTATTTTAGTGTTTTTACCTAAGTACCATGGTTTTAAAACTCGTCCGAGACCGAGACGTATCGCCCGAGTTAACTCGGTATCAGCGGTGAACGAGACCAACTCACAATGAGTTATGAGACGAACGCGTCTCGTGAGTTATGCGAGTCGTCTCGGACGATATTTTCGCAAAACTCGTCCGAGACAAACGAGATATCCGAGATATTACAGATTTTACATTAACTCGCGAGACAAACGAGTTGTATCGGACGAGATTTTCAAAATCTCGTCCGAGTTAACCGAGACAACCGAGTTTTGTGAAAAAAAAAGTTAAAAATGAAAATTTCTATTTTATTTTTACAAGCAATAGCTATTGAGTGATATTATTACTTTCTTGTGATAAATACTTAAATGTATTTTTGATAATTTGTTTTATTTTTTCTTTAGAAGTTTTTTGATGAAAATTTCATTAGAAATTTATACTAATCTTTAGGAAACATGTGTTTTATTTAATGGGTAGCATTCAATGACTAACTTTTTGGCAAAACATTTTTCAAAACATGAGTTAGAAGTTTTGGAATGGGCTGATTTTTGGTGAGGATGATCTCTATGGTGAGGAGATCATCCTCACAAAAAATCAGCCCATTCCAAAACTTCTAACCCATGTTTACAAGTTGAAAAATCGTGGACCGTCCATTTTTTGTAAACTATTTTTTATGGGGTTAGAAGTTTTGGATTGGGCTGATTTTTGGTGATGATAATCTCCTCACCGTAGAGATCATCTTCACCAAAAATCAGCCCATTCCAAAACTTCTAACTCATGTTTTGAAAAATGTTTTGCCAAAAAGTTAGCCATTGAACGGGACCCTTATTTAATTACCTTGAATTTGATTGATAGGTATATTATAATTTTTTTTTAATTTTATATTTTTTGAGGGGTTCATTTTTTTAATAGGAATCAATTCTGAATTTTTCCTGATTTTTTCAGATTTTTTAAATGGTTAAAAACCATTGTTTTAATGTTGAACGAGACGACTCGACGAGACGAGACGTATCGTCCGAGTCAACTCGGTATCAGAGGTGAACGAGACGAGACCAAATACCGAGTTTAAAAACCATGCTAAGTACACGATATTGGTTACTATTAGTCAAATTTACGGGGCTCTATTAGAAATTATAAATTTTAGAGGGAGCTAATTCTAAAAAGACCATAATTATTTACAGAGGGGAAAACTCACCGGCCTTGTTAATGGTTAAAAGTTGAAAAAATATCATTTTTATCGGTCTCTGGATGCGAAAAAAGGTCTCTTGAGGCGACGCAGAAAGGAGAGATAGAGAGAGAGAGCGAGAAGGATCTGGATCGATTCTCTACAACTTCAACAAACCCACTACAAGAAGAATCACGAATCGCTGTCGAGTCTTCGAATCCCATTTTTCAGGTAAAGCTCAAACTCTACCTCAAAAGACAACGATCTTAGTCTACTTGTAATCCATCCAAAACCCTAAATTTCTTAGAAAAAATTGGCTTTTCCCCCTTCATTTTCCTTCGTTCTGTCGTCGAAAGAAGTGGTATCTGATTTGGTGAGGCGTCATTTTAGTATCTGTTGAATCCACCTAACAAACAAATAATTTTTCTTTGACCCATTGCGTCCCTTTGAGTCCAAGTGACACCCACATTGTCCATGTTTATTAAATCTGTCCAATTCGATCTCAAATTGTCGATAAAGGTCTAGATTGGATTATCCGAGCTCATCGTAAATCTGTTTCAGGGTTTGGGCATTTCGAGCCGAGGCTGAACGTTGATTCTTTGTTGTTGCAACGATGAAGAGAGTGTAGAAGAATGTTGGAAATTTGGAGGGGTTTGAGACTTCTTGTAGTCTACTCGTCTAGGTTGTAAAGAAGAGAGATTTTGGCTAATATGGCGGATGCTGCCGCTTTTGTGGACGCTATTGGATCTCGATTTAGTTCTTTGGAACTGATTGGAAAAGGGTCCTTTGGCGATGTCTATAAAGGGTAAGTCATAGTTTTCTGATTGATAGCAGATTCATTGTTTATTGTAAAGGGCTCAATTTATTTATTTGGAACCACTTAATACTTTTTTTTGTTGTTTTGAAATTAAATCACATTTTCTTGTTTTTATTCTATCTCATGGAAATGGAAGACAAATAAAACTTTTAACAGCTTAACATCACTTTCTGATATTCACATATTCAGAGGAGTTGACAGTGTCTCAAGCTAAGAAATTTGCTTTATAACTGGGACCACTTGGTTGTGGAATTTCACTGACTAAAACTCAACTTTAAGATGAAACAGGCATGCACACAGTTAAATCCTTACTTTCTAGGGATTGAATCGGTATATTAAGTGATCAATTTATTACAATCTCGGACTTTTAAGATGTGTTCTGCATGAAGCATTTTTTAACGGGTTAATGTAGAGTGTGCTAGCTTAAGTTTCATTTGACAATGGCAACATACTGCATACCATTTTAATGATGTCGGGTTTATTTTATACCTTTACTTGTTCTTGATAATTTATTCGAGATCTCAGATTCCACATTTTTAGACTAAGTTTTTATCGTCCTACACCAAAGGTTCAAAATATCATGCATTGAATAACTCAAAGAGAGACCCAAAAACTAAAATATAGATCGATTCTTTGGGGTCCTTCATTTCTTCAATTGGAACGAACAGAACTAGAAGTAGACCAATTCCTAAACTGCTTTAATGGATATTTCTCAATGTCCCCGGTATTCATGGATAACCATAGGTTTCTGCAAAAATTGCAGAATTTCATGGGAATCCTATAAGATCAGTACATTCGTTTTTCTTTGTCAGATGGTTAAAATTTTTATTTGGGTTTAAATCCTACCAAGAGGTCCACTAGAGATCAGAAATTGTTGAAGAAAAACAACATTTTTTTTTATCCTTGTGGGTTTCCCCCCCCTCCCCCCCAAATCCATGAAAGGAAAGAAAACATATAGATTTACTATGCCTTTCAATAACATCAAATGAATTGCATGGACTTGTATGTCCCAAGTTCACCTGTGCAGATATTCGAGTCCGTGTCTGATATTGACATGCATAACCTTGTTACATTACATATATAACTTTGGTTACTATTTTGACTTGATATACTTTTTTTCGAGTCATCGACCTTTTCCTCGTTTAATTTTATTGAAGATTGCTTCTATATAGCAGAGTTTTTTTTTCTTGTCTTTTTAGTTTTTATATTATCATATGTGAACAGTAGCTTAGCACCATAATTTAGCACTTCAATGTATTTCTTACTTTACAGGTTTGACCAGGAGCTTAACAGGGATGTTGCTATTAAAGTTATTGACTTGGAAGAAGCGTGAGTTAACTTGGAGAGTATCTTTTTTAATGGTTATATTAAGAACTGCTTGATTTCAAATTCCATGTCATCTATTTCATTAACAGAACTCGGTCTTATTAGGAGTTATTTTTTGGTGACGATCATCCCTTGTAAATAGATATTTTGATCCTTCCGCCTCTAGGTTGGCATGCATAGCAAGAGTATAAGATAGTCTTTAGATAGGATGATATCTAGTGTAAATGCATATTTTCTTGTAATTGGGAATCTTTGTGGGCTTAATGACATTTGTTTGTCACCTTAAATTAGCAGTTGGTATGATTTCAAGTTTCAACCATAATAATTGGAAGCAGAATCTTTCCTAATTTTAAAAGAAAATATGAAGCTTGTAATAACTTATACGTCAAAAAAAGTCTATTTTATATGGCGGTAAGCATGGTATTTGACTATCCTATGTATATATATATTCAGGCAGACATATTTACAAGCCTGTAATTCCCTAGCTATAAATTCTAAGGGATCTCGAAGAAAATAAGAATACTAGATACAATTACCCAAAACAGGAGGGGAAGAAGCCAAGAAATCTGCTGCTTTAGATCGTGGAAACACCACATACATTTACTTCAATTGTTAATAATTACTTATCAAAAAAAAGAAATCTGCTGCTTGATACCCTTTATTCCAAACAATAAATACCATATGTATGTCATTTACAAGTACTTTCCCAGTAGAACACAAAATCCTCAAAATGGATGGATCAATGTAGCAAGAAAGCTTTGGTTGGCAATGCTACTGAACCAATATTATCCTCTAAATCCTTGAAACCGGTTCCTCTACTTCCAAATAGCTCAATAAACAAAATCATTTGCATGAATATTCCAAGGTCAAAAGTGGTAGATTACCATCCATGGAATGATGATGCAAGACGATGAGAGTTAAGAAAATGAAATTTGATTTAGGCAAACTAGGGGATTTAGTGAAATCTGGTTGGAGATTGGATAAGGATTTGGGTAGGATAGGGTAATTTAATTATGATTTTGTGACCACAATCCCAATGAAAATGGTTAAAGCTTTGTA
Source organism: Akebia trifoliata (assembly GCF_017979445.1). NCBI lineage: Eukaryota > Viridiplantae > Streptophyta > Magnoliopsida > Ranunculales > Lardizabalaceae > Akebia > Akebia trifoliata. Next base: position 6,937,712 of record NC_141387.1, read on the forward strand.
GGGTATGGATTGATGTTTGTAGGTTTCAAGAATCAAAAATCAAGAAAGGGATTTCAAGAATCAAGAATCAAAAATCTAAAAAGGGATTTCGAGAATCAAGATTCAAGAATTTAAGACTTCAAGAAATCAAGAATTCAAGATTTCTTGAAAAAAAATTAAGAAAACAAAATTTATGGGTTGGATTCTTGAAAGGATTAAAGGGTTCTTGATTTCTCATAAATAAAAAAAGAAGATAGATGATAAGAAGAAGATTAAAGAAAAAGAGAAAAAAAATGATATTTACTTTGGAATCAACCCAATGATTTCCATGATATCAACCATGTTGAATGCACGAACTTTCAAAAGAAAACAAAAACTTCTTATTTTTTCTATTCATTCATTCTTCTTAAATAAATCCTAATACAATCTATAAATAAAGAAAAGCAATCAAGAGTCCTAATAAAATTAAACTACCTAATTTTCGTAACTTTCTTTCTCTTACTTTTCAAACTCTAATAAACTTAAATAAAAGATAAAGTAAAATTATTAAACTGCTCTTAAATATTAATAAAACATGAAAATAAGCCCAAAAAACATAAAATTAAAGTCCTAAAACAGACATCTAAATAAAAACTAAAATCCACTTTTTAAGATTTGATGTCCCCATCAATTCTCCTCGACTGGGAAGATTTCATCACTGGCGAAATAAAATTGCAGTAATTCTCATTATTGGTTGCGTTTCGCATTAAATGACTCATCCCACTTTTGGGAAATATCGCACCCATATCGGGAAGTTACAGAAATGCCGCCCATACCTTGTTTGCAAACTAACAATGCATACAAGTAAATGATATACCGATTTCTCATTGTAAACTCACACAAAGCAACCTTCCATCCACTTTTCAAATGGTCTACCATCAAAATATATACAAGCATTGTCTTCCGGACAAACACGGCCACTTTGGTGGGAATGGAGAGATCCACACCAATTTTACTGGAAAAGATGGTGACATGCATACGGTAACAATCTACTTTCAAAATAGGGTTTTAATTGTAGGGAGGGTTGGAAGGATAAACAGAAAAATAAGTTTGTTAGTTGGTGCCAATCCCAGACTTGTTTGAGTAGGTCAACCAAATGAACTTGTTCTTGTCAGTAGTGCTTTACCAGTTAGACTTGGGTTGCCCTCAATTCAGGCCAAATCTGACCTGTTGCTGTCCCTTTTCTCAAAAATGAGGATGCAAGGAATTTTGTCACGATGGCAATATGGTTACTAAGCTGAAAAGGCGTAGAATGAGGGCCTCCTCACTTAGCCTCTGATTGTGCAAATGCCGAGGGGCATTTCTGTGATCAACAAAACTTAAATAAAAATAGCATATGTTAATTTATCTTAAATGTATATGCAATAATAAAGCAAGAAACCGTAAAAGTACATGAAAGTTGTTATATAAAAGCCTATGACAAAATTTACAATTTAAACAACACCGTGTATATGTATAAAGTAACTTTATATAATATAAAGTTACATATTATATGAGAACATGCATCACAGATTGAAACCAACTTACATATACAATATAACTCATGAACTCTGAATATCGGGATCTTTAAAACAATCTTTCCATTCCTTATTCAGTACATGAACATTAATTTAAGCTTATTGATTAGTGTTTGACATTACCAAGATAGTTTTCCCAGGATAGATTACTATATTTTTTTCCTGGTCATTATACATTCCTTATGTCTCTTAGTTCTAATCCTAGTTTGTGTATGGTGGAAATATTTCTGATGAAACCATGGAGCTTTTGTTCATTTTATAGAACTGGTAATTGCAAGCACATATGAGTTTTGTCTATTGTCTGTTGTCTATTGTCCCCTTTATCTAGATTAACAAGCCTTTGGAGTCTATATTCCTAGTCTTCTTTATTAACTCTTGAAAGAGTTGTATTTTATGGGACTTAAAAACACTAATCTTGAATTGAGTGCTCTTTTGGAATTTTTTGTTGGGGGATATGAAAATGAATTATTATTGTTTCTTTTGGATCATGTTTTTACTATACTTGAATTGCTATTCAATTTTCTTTGCATAACAAACTTATTTCAAGTGGTAATTCACTGCATTTGGATTCTGCAGAGAGGATGAAATTGAAGACATTCAAAAGGTATTCCTTAACGCTCTTGACATGGTGATGAAGTAAATCTTTTATGATTAAATGGTTATTTTGCTCATCTAAGTTAATTTACTTCCAGGAAATTTCAGTTTTGTCCCAATGCCGGTCTCCATATATTACCGAGTACTATGGATCATATCTCCACCAAACCAAACTTTGGATAGTAATGGAATACATGGCTGGTGGTTCCGTCGCTGACCTAGTAGGTTTCCAGTTTAATTGCTTCTACATGTTCAATAAAATGAAAACCACTTTAGTGAACTTATTTCTAGAAACACTGGATTCAGATAAGAAATTGGATACACTTTGAATGGGCTCAATTGGGTTGGCCACTTGGCCTTAGAAAACCCATATTGCTTGTGATCCATCATCCAGGTCCTAACTCCAGTATGCACCTAGGTCCAAAATGGCATGCTTGGACTGGTTTTGTAGCTTGGTTGGGTCCAATAAAGGTTGGATTTCAGTCTCAAACTCAGTACCTTAGATCCTGCACGGTGAATCTTTTTGTCTTTAGATCCAAGTTGGACCTTGATTCGAATTAGGTTTTATATATGAATTATATTATGGGTTAGATTCACGTAGATCCAACCCATTTCATGAACCTAGGAACTTGATTTTTTATGCAGTTATTTCAGTGCACTTGTTTAATGTTTTTGGCGAAAATAGTGGTGAGAGTGTGAGATAAAGAAGAGAGAAACAATTCCAGATGCTAACTTAGATTATGCTATTACACACACAAGAGAGGAACAATTCCAGACGCTAACTTAGATTATGATATTACAGATTCAAGCTGGTCAGCCACTCGATGAAATGTCTATAGCATGCATTTTACGTGACTTGCTTCATGCAATTGAATACCTCCACAACGAAGGAAAAATTCACAGAGATATTAAAGGTTACATTCTTTATTATTTGGATTTTCAATTCAAAAAGTGAATTTTTTTTGTTCTTTAAAGCACCCAATAACTAAATTTCACTATTTTTGAAGTGTTCTTGAAAAACTCACACTATGGCTTTTTTCTTTACCTAGCGTTGCGATGTCATTGAATATTTTTCTTCTTCCAAACTATCTTAAGTGTGAATTGACAAGATTGCTATACTCCTTTGGCAGCGGCAAACATCTTACTAACGGAGAATGGAGATGTTAAGGTATTTAAATGTATTTCATCACCTTTCAAACAAAGCATAAAATCACCAATTAGACTAGCATGAATTGATCATGGAATGATGGAAATGCCTGTGCCGGTTTCTGTTTTCCCACAGTTTTCTGACTGATTCTGTAACAGGTTGCAGATTTTGGTGTCTCTGCTCAGTTAACAAGGACAATTTCGAGGAGAAAGGTAAGAGCTCCTTGTTCTTCTTTGGAGCCTCATGTTTGATTGGTCCTTCATTGATAGTAAACTGGTTTTATCTTTTTTTTTTTAATATGCATATATTTTTGTTTATCAAGTCAGCATATATTTTAGCCCACTATCATTTTATATCTTTCTAAACATTTATAATTCAACTGTTTGGAGGTGATATTTGCTACTCTTTCTTTCTTTATTATTATTATTATTATTATTATTTTTATCCTTTTAGTGTGGCATTAACTTTAATCAATGCCGAGTCATTGGCCAGACAGGGTGCAACTAGAAAGGGATCATTTCTCTTTTGATAGATTTCTTCCTTTATCAGAAAAATCAGAAAAGTACCTGGGATACGTGGTGTTTTACTCTTGGTCTCTCTAATTCTCACTATTATAATTATTTTCTCCTTAAGTAATTTACCATCATAGTCTCTGAGCAATTTTCTTCTTGTTTTATGTTATTATCGACCTTTTTCTATGCCACTTAATGTAAACGATGCTGTCCTTAATGGAATGTAACCCTCAAAAGACTAAATAAATCCTTTCATCATCACCATAAAAAAAAATGCCGACTGAAAGGGTTAGGCTGCATTAATTCTTTCCTCCATTCAGTTTTTTTCCAAAGAAAAAGAGACATTTCTTCTGTCAAGGCAAGTCATCTTATGACGTGTGCTGTTCCATTCAATACACACGCATCTTGAATTATCTTAAACATTCATAGTTCGGTGAATGTTGTCTTTAGTACCTGCCACTTAGATGGGCAAGGTAGCAACCAAAGCCGTGGGATGTAAACGTGCTTCGGTAGGGGATTGTTCCAGCTTAGAGAGAAGTACTCGCTTGAGCTGGTGTGGACGAACTGGAAGCCTGAATGTCGGCTTGAGTAACGAAAACATTGATGAGAATCCAATACCCCCAAAACCTATGGATTTCTCCAGAAGGTTTGTCCACGGAGGGTGAGTTAGGGCCTAAGATGAGGCCAAAAAAAGGCATAGTCAATGGATAACAGCGAATATTGCTATACCACCCCATGTTGGTCCTGACGGATTTTTTACTTGAGATGTGTTAAATGTGAAACAACTTTCATGCCACATGTTTAATGTGAATATTGCTGTACTACCCCATGTAGGTGTTGACGTTGGGTCTTGTTTTCTGCCTGTTTGCCTAGCCTTCCGTTATCTTTTGGTTCTTGTACACTAATTGAAGTTCCGCATTGGATCACCACTTATTTAGATATTTTACTAGAAATGCATGCTAAAAACTCTTCGGAGTAACTTAATTAGTTATTTGTACTATTTACTGTTTCATGCTAATATGTTTAAGCCATGGCAGACATTTGTGGGAACACCATTCTGGATGGCTCCAGAGGTTATTCAGAATTCAGAAGGATACAATGAAAAGGTACATGTTAGAGGAATTGTCTTGTATCTTTCTTTACCTTGTTGAGCTTTGAGTCACTTGTTTCACGTGGTCAGATTTTGGTTGGTGCAGGCAGATATTTGGTCTTTGGGGATCACTGCAATTGAGATGGCAAAGGGGGAACCTCCTCTTGCAGATCTCCACCCTATGAGAGTTCTCTTTATCATACCTCGAGAAAATCCACCTCAGGTTTACTCAAAACAATGCGAAACTTATTGCTAGATGGAAAATCATTCTTCATTATTCTAATGTTTGACATTTTGTTTCTTTTGTGCAGTTGGATGAGCATTTTTCCCGTCCTATGAAGGAATTTGTTTCTTTATGTTTGAAGAAAGTACCCGCTGAGGTGATTATCTTACCTTTCAAATATCCTCTTTTATTTTATTTCATTTTTCATTATGGAAAATTTTAGGTAAGGCGTCAAGCAAAATAGAGAAAGTGGTATGTTTAGGAGAACATTAATCCTTCAGATATATAATCATTATTGAATAATGATTTAAGCTTGATCCATATTTTCGCAAGCATACTCAGTATTTGTATTTCTGACTACAAAAAAAGGGTGACCATAAACAAACCGTTTAATTCGTAGATCTGTAATATATGTATGAATTTGGACTGGGTTTATGGTATCACAGGCTATTTTACCGTGATACATCAAAAGATTTGCATATCCATGTTGGATACTTTTAGAGGTAAAGAAGCATCAATGACTTGATGAAGAGCTGTTTTTAGTTACCAGAAATGACTTCAAAAGATCTTGGTGGTGGTAAAAACAAGCTTATTGATCTATTATCTTTAAACCCCCACACTCTCTCCACATAAAAAATAAATGAATGTTGCATTGGAGTCCTTTTCTCATGTGGTTCTCTCATGGAATTCGTGAAAAATCATATTAAGATCACCTTTAATGATTCCCTAATATTATTGATAAAGGCAATAATCAAACCATATGTCCCCACTAAGAGATTTGATTGGTTATAAAACCATGTGTCCCTCACAGACAGATTTGATAAGTTATAACACTAGTTGTTTGTTTAACCTTATCTCCAACCACGCCACAGTGCCTCTATCAATAGAATCAAACTTCATCTTGTTAATTTGAGGAAAAATTCCTCCTATCCCCATGTATAGTTTTGTAGCTTCTTATAGAACGTAACAATGTGTACGCAGATATCTTCCTCTTTCTTAACCATGTTGTTCCCAACTCTCTGTCTTCTAATCAAATTCAACTCCCTTGCCTTACCACAAGTGATGGTATGCATTTAGATATCTCTCTGGATAGGATCAAATGATGGCATAAGGTTACTGTAGCTAACCTCAATAGTTGGGCCATGGCTTGGAGATGTTAATGATCTCTACGTATGTGTCAGTAATGTATTGGTGGTTTAAACCGTAATAGAAGCATGAAAATTCGCCTTCTTTTGGGGAATGTTAGGTATGTAAGGACATGGAAGGGATTTCCAAGAAGTTGTCTTTCCACTTCTTAGAAAATTGAATTCTTTTTTCCTTTCTGGAAAGCTATCTGTGAAAAAAGGGCCTTTTTAAGACCAAATCCCATGGACATTCACTTTTTGCTGTGAGAAATTAACAAGAAAATGGCTCTCCCTTTTCTATGTCTACGAAGACGGTATGTCTTCGCAGCTGAGTCATCTTCTTAAAACCTAATGTATACGTCGGTAACGAACCCTTCCATCAGGTAGTTGTGCTCAATTTTCAAATTTTTTATACATTTTTTTTTATACGTGGGTATCCAGACTTAGTCCGATTCTTCCCATGGACACGTGAGTCACCCCTTAAATTGTGCTCAATTTTGGATTGCTTACGTTTAGCTTTTGTTTTTTCCTGGTACTTGGTACCTTCCATGGATGAATAAATAACTTAACTAGGATAAAGTAGAATCTTCCAACCTTTGCTTTAGTGGAACTATTTTGTGCAAATGTTTCATCTTCTCTTGGTGTTGCAAACTGAATAAGATGTTCATATTACCTTTTATTATTACTTCATTCATTTTTGAGTTAAATTTTAAGATACAATTTTAATTCTCTCTTTTATCCACTTAATTTCAGAGGTCAAGTGCCAAAGACCTTCTAAAGCATCGTTTTATCAAAAATGCTAGGAAAAGTCCCAAGCTTTTGGAAAGAATAAGGTGCTCGATTTTGTTACCCATTTCACTATTTGCATGAAGTTTGTCCAGGAACATTGATCAATGAATTTCCTTTTAGAATTAAGTATATGTAAAAGTTAAGTTATACTGACTTTGTGCATGGCCTGTTCTTTGTTAGGGAGCGGCCAAAATTTCAGCTAAAGGAAGATGTGGAAACCACAAGAAATGGTCCTAGGCCTTTCGGGGATGGTTCTGACACTGTTAAGGTCACACGAGATTCAAGAGATGATGGAACTGTTCGAGCCAGGTGCATTATTTATGTAGATTGCTATTGATTTGTCTGTCTATATGGTTCAATTTTCTACTGACTTGGTTAATTTTCCTCAGTCATGGAAAATCTATGAGAAATGATAGTTGGGACTTCAGCATGAGTGGATCACTTGGGACGGGAACTGTCCGTAGCGCTGTAAAGCCACCTCCGGTTGCTGGGTTACGAGAAAAGAAATCCGAAGTCTTGTATAGTCAGGCTTCTCCTAGAAAAACTTCAGACAGAGGAAGTGCTGTTCATGATTCGTCATCAGTAGCTTCTCTTGTGAAAGATTCTAGAGATCAACATGACGACGAAATAGAAGATTTCCTTGAAGATGTGAGTGGGTCGGGAACTTTTGTAGTACGATCTCCCAGAGGAGTAAAGACATCAACAATGTTTAGTGATCAAAGTACTTCGGTATGATTTGATTTTTTTGAATTTGAACTCTCATTCATTTCTTTTATATAGCGATGGACATTCATTTGGTGAGATCTCAATGTGTGTCTGTGTAGTCTAGCAATAGACATACTTCTTTTGAGGATGTATCTACAAGTGGCACTGTTGTTCTACGTGGCCAACATGATGAGTCTGATGCCCCACGAACACCAAAGTCCAGGCTGGGAATCCAAGAGAAATCATCAAGTTCTTCACCTGAGGACAGTGCCGCCAACCTCGCAGAGGTTGGTGTTTTCTTTCTGTTCTATGCATCTATATATATATATATATAATAAAACATAATTGTAGGTCCCACCATTGCTACAATTTTGTGGGGGATAAATGTCCACTCCAACATCAGTGGAGTGGGGTCCACAATACCTCACTCCTCTTCACCCCTTTAATTTTATTCTCCCCCCTTCTAATAATCTCTCTCCAATTTTACCAGCTTTCCTTTTTTACCCACTTTATCATTTTTCCTCTTCTCCCCATTTCTTAATAATACCTCTCCAACTTTATTATTTTTCCTCTTTTACCCCCTTAACCTCAAAGATTATTAATAATACCCCTCTAACTTTATTATTTTTCCGCTTTTACCCCCTTGACCTCAAAGAGGACACCTGTACCATAGGCACAGGCGAACTTTAGTCTATGTATATAATCCACTAGTTCTTTAAGTTCTATATATCTTTGTATGTATATATTCCTCTAATTCGTGTAATTGACTTTCTGTTGGATTGCATCACTTTCAGGCGAAGGCTGCAATGCAGGCAGGATTAAGGAAAGGAAATGCTCGAGAAAGGTATGCTTTGGGAAAGTTCAAAAAAGATGGGCAGGAAGATAAACTATCTGATCGAACTACAAACAGCTCTGGTTCCTCCAGGTACAATAAATTTCTATACATATTAGTAGTTGTATAGTTTTCTTTCAAGAGTGGCAGATAATGACATTGTACCATCTCAGAGCTTCTCGTGAATACTTCGATGCCCAAAAAGTACTTCCCAGACCTCATCAAACTAGTGATGATGATGATAGTGCAATACTTGCTGCCGCTGTAGCATCATCTCCTGCATTGTCAAATTTGCTTATCCCTTCATTGAAAGAGGTGAATAGTAGTCACTACTTCTCTATTTGATTTTTTAGGTATATTCCTATTTTTTATATATTCATTTGCATGGGTGATATATTGTAAAGATTTATGATACTGAAATTGAAGTCTGCTTTCAGCACTTATTATGTGTATAGCTTGTGGGATTAATTTTATTCTTATTGCACTAAAAAAATTATGTTTAGGACTTGAACCGTTTTGATCCATTGGCACAACTCAATGAATTTAGTAGATCCTTTTAGGAGGCCCAATGAATTTAGATTGAACGCATTCAATTTTTATAGTGAGATGATTGGCTGTTCATGGACTAGCTGTACCTACTGTTTCATTTTTCGGGGTCAATATCAGCAATGCAGTCATCCAACAATAAAAACCTAATCCAAAATCCAAATTATAGAGCTATGACACAATCGAACCTGAGTGAACAAAATGCTTGAATTGAATAGTTGATTCAACTCCTTGCTATTTGAAGAAACCCTCCACTTCAATTGGTCTTTTTTCATGAAAAGCAAAAAAAAAAATAAAAAGAGATAACAAACATAGTGTTTCACTAGGATTTCAAACAGCAGTCACTTCCGCAAAGAAAGAAGATCAAACAATTCCCAGTTATTGTCCTTGTGGATTGGATCAACCATATAGGATACAAAAAAAACTTGAGGTATTTGATGTCTCTTTGAATGATCTCAATTCCAGCTACACTTTCATTAGATATCTTACGGATCCCTCTTCTTTCCGATCAGGTTCCTTCACCACTACCGCGAACTTGGAAAAGATCTCCCAAGTTTTATTAGTAATATCCAAATCTAATTTATTTGAGGTTTACCAGTCCTGTCTTGCTTCATATTCCACTCATTTCTCTGAGTCCTAACAAAGGCTTGACATATATATTAATGGGCTTAAGTGGAAAGCATTACCAGTTGCATTGAGTGAACCCTGTTGTGCCTGGATTCGGATGACCGCAGTATAGGGCCTTGGGATGGAATGTTCTCAGTTTGATCCGTCTTCTATTACTTGATCACTCATCAAGGCCTCTCATCTCCTCATTCATCTTTTATCTGGATTGTCAAGGTTTTCTCCAAGGTATCTTTCTTTATGTGGTTGGTAGCCTTGGGAAAGATTCTCACATCGGACCAGATCATTTGTAGAGGTTTTCCTACTCCAAACTTCTGCTACTTATGCAAGAAGTGTGGAGAGTCAGCGGAGTACATCCATACATTGCTCCTCCACTTATCAGATATGATCTCACTTCCTATCTCTGTTTGGCATCATGAATTGTCTACCTTAATCCCTTTGGGCTCTACTTCTTCAATGGTCTCAAAGCGGATTCTATGGAGGCTTACTCCCTTCATAATTGGGTGGGGCCTGTGGAAGGAGAGAAATGTGTGTATTTTCAAGGGCAAGGAGCATTCAAAAATTTGGGCAAGGAGCACTAAGTGTTTGGGGGTGTCTTTTTGAAGATTTTCTATGTTGATGGGATTGGGTCTATTGAGTTAGCCCATCTTGTGCTTGGGTTGTGTTATTGTACCCGAACAGTCACCCCGACTCTGCTCCTTGTTATAAGTTTTATTTATCAAAAAACTATAATAATTTATTTTTCTTTTTGATGAGTTTCAATTGAAATTATTGTCAAGCCTGATTTCTTCAACGATAGATAAGAGAACACAAGCCAAATACAGGGGAGTTCAATTCAGCGACACACACACACACACACGGACACGCACAGGCCCGCGCGCGCACACACACACACAAAGCATCTATGTGGCACTTCATATTAGATGACTTGGGACCATAGCTCAATAGGTTTACATTTTTTATAAGAATGCAACTTGGGGCAGGTCCAACTCAAGTCCAAGTGACCCAACTCAATTCCCAGTCAGATAGACTCCTTGAACCTTGCATTTGGCTCAGGTTGAGGCCTCAGTCAACCTACTCGGCATGAACCCTGTCTATTCTTAGATCTATATATGTTATCGTCATCATTGTCATCATCATCAAAGCAATAACCCAGAAATTTGGGATCTGTTGAATGATCCTGTCCCTACATTTATTTTTCTAAAGCCATGTCTTCTGCTAATTCAAGTGATGATATTCACTCTCACTACCTCAATCCACACCCTTTTTGGTCTCTCTCTTACTCTTTTAGAACCCTCAAACTTGCATGTTACCTCTCTTACATGAATTCACAAAGCATATTCATAATATGGGCTAGCATAGTTTTTGTCTAAGCAAACTATACACAAGTAAGTACTCTTATTACAACCATGTTCCTTGTCTGCAACCATCTCCCTTCTGCAGCTATCTCCTCACTCTCATCCTTCCCTTCTTTGACGCCTCGCTAAAAGAGAGATGCTTTTTGGATGCCATCGACTAAAGTGGACAATGCCGCCCAAGTAGTGAGAGAAAAACTCGAATTTGTAGAGATAAAGAGACGAAAAAAGTAGAAAAACAAAGTTGTCCCTCTCACCTTCTTGTCGGATCCTCTCTCACAAAATTCTTGCCTAGCGTTTGGAAGTTGTTTAGGATTTCTATTTGGACCAGATTTGACATCCAAGTTTATTCTTGTTTGGGAATTGGGATTGGATGTTGCATTTGCATATTTGTTTTGTCAATTTAAATTTCATATCTGCCCCCACTACCTCAATTCACATTTTTTGTGGTCTTCCTCTCGCTCTTCTAGAACCTTATAGTAGAATGGATACGGTCTTACATTGATACGCTTGTCTTATCTTAGGACAGGATTATTTGATTTGGTAGGCTTCTCTCCGACTTTAGTAGACTGAACCCGTGTTCCGTTGGATTCCATTTTGTGCACCATGGGTTGGTCTGGGCTTTTGATTTAGTGTTTGATGCCAACCTGGCCTTAGTTGAACCGTAGTAACAAAATACGGATTCAGTTATTATTCAGCAAGGTGTTGGTTCAGTTGATTCAGATAAATTCGAAATTTTTTTTTGGAAAATTCGGGAAAATTTCTTAGGCTAGAAAATGATATTTTTCAATTTTTTTTTTTTAAATAGGTGCATTTTCATATATACTACAAATTACATTTAGATTAAAGAGTGTATCATAAAAATAGAAATAATTTTTTTATTGGTGAACTCATTAAAAACAAATTTATCAACAAAAAAAGAACTTTTAATGTATTTATATTAGTAAGACCTTTTGATTGGTTCATTCATTTCAATGATTTGATTACCATTTGAGTTTGCGCATTTTATGGGTGTGGGGCATAAAGAAAGAAATTTTTTTATGGCGTGAGAGGACATTAAGAAAGAAATATTTTGATGGGGGTGAGGGGGCAATTAAAAAATAAAGGTGAGGGATATTAATATATAATGATACTTATAGGGTCATTAAAAAAAGAAGGGTGAGGTGGCTTCAAAGAAAGAGAATTTTAAAGCTGTCAAGATACCATACAAAAATTCTGACTCTATTTAAATAGAAGTCCCTATCATAGTTTATGTAGTAAATTTTACTTGATATCTTACACGGGGAGATGCGAAACTTTGGGAAAGCCGTACCGCATTCTTAAATAAATCGGAGAATTCCCGATTTAACCTTTTATGCAATTAAACGCCGATTAAATCGGTGAACCCTTAAACCTGCGAATTTTACCAAATTTCGCCGAAATTTTGACGAATATTGTGACTTTGAGTTGAAACCTCAACTCTAGCCCAATTTCTTTTTTATGCAAACCTCAACCTATAAAATTGTATCACTAAGAGTCTGTTTTCATTTATTACGTAGGCGGCTGGTAATGAATTTGAAGGGTCAGTAGGACTGGCTGTAGCAGATTCACTTATAAATCTGGAACGTGTGAAGCCCGGCTCAAGTGAAGCCATTGTCACCAGGTTACTTCAACGACTGGGAAGGTCTACAATCATTTATGTTCTCGCTTTATGTTCATTTGTAGCTCTAAATACAATATGTGTTACTTAATTTTGAGAAAAATCTGTGCAGCTCAAAGGAGTCATCCATGAAAGGGCTCCAAGAATTGGCGACTCGTATCTTTACAAAGAACACTACCGCTCCTGGAGATACTGAAAAAGCAAATATTGAAGCCATGGACAAGAAAAAGCAACAGAATGCAGAACTCTCTGGAAATGCAAATTTAAGCCCACTTGCCAAGTTCCTTCTCACAAGGTTTGTTGAGTGCCTCTCTATAAATAAATAATAGGGTGTTTTAGAAAGAAAGCTGCTATTGCCGCACCAACTTTTGCTAATGCCACACCAATTCCTATGTAAATCACCAAAGAATTGCACATAGTTGTGTGGTGTTAGCAAAAGTTGTGCGGCAATGTCAGCTCTCTTTAGAAATATCCCCTTGATAAATTGATGATATTTGTTTACCCTGCCTTGACCATAAGCCAACGTTGCGTTTTCTTGATGATTTAACGTTAAAATTTTTATTTTTATTCAAAATGTTTTTTAAATACTTAAAGTACTAAATCAAAATTTCACTGTTAAATCATCAAGAAAAAGAAATCTTGACTTACGATCAAGGGGGTAAACCTAATATCACCAATTTAACAGTGAGTATTTTTAAAATACCCTAAATAATATATGAAATGAGTTTGTGCATTATCATATTTTTTTTTATTGCAGATGGCAGGGCCAAGTTTCACAAGATCTCAACTCAGTTTAGGGAGGGTTGTAACCAATGTTGGACTGGCACTTCTTTGTGTTATTTCTATTTGTATATTTATCATTTTATGTACATATCATTATGAGGAAAACCAATTTTTTTTTCACTTCAGGTTTTGCAGCAGCAGAATTGCTGTACAATTAGTGGGTTTATATTGTTATTGTTCTTTTCTTGCTATCTATTCTGGGTAGGGTTTAATGTGCACCGGAATTTAGAGAATTGTGTAACGGTGTTTGTTTCTATTGGGCATGCAATGTGGCCCTCCTTTTTGTATCGAGTATTTGGTCGTCAAGCTTTGGAATAATTTGAATTAATGTTATTGTTGAATTAGACCTTCACTTTGTGGCTGTTCTATCTTCTAAAGTTAGCTCATGTAGCAGTGGCACTCATGCATATCTGTTAGATTCTGTGCCTCCACGAGTGCTAGAGGGCCTTGGAGCAACTCTTGAAATCGGAGGGACTAATAGGAGGACAAGAGGGCCTCTTGAAAGGCTGAAAGAAGGGAAAAAGAAAGAAAGAAAAAAACAATGAAGGAAAGTCATCGACTTAGAACAACTCCAGTGCATGACCTATCTCACTCTCCATCTTCTCCTCTCAACTGTCATTTTAGGTCGTGAAATCCAAAATAGGGGTTTCCAACATACTACCCATTCACTATCCATTTTGGGTCATGGAATATTCACAACCCAAGATGTGACCGTTTTAGCTGAAAAATATTAAAATTTCAGATCCATTGAAATTTGGGTTAAATTAAAAAAATATTAAAATATTTATAGATAGTCATTTTGTATAATACAATTGAAGTGTATATCCCATGATCATCCATACGCCCATGGTTACCCATTAATGGCGATGGAGATGGGTATCCTGTTGGAGTTGCTCTTATAGAACTATCAGAGCGATGTGCTCTTCTAAATAAAAATACAAAATAGATGTCATCAAACTTGAAAAATAATTGGCACTAAAAGCATAGAAACTTGACATATTAGTGACATTTGCAGTTGAAACTTTTTTCCTTTGTAAAATAAATTTGTTTGTCTCCGTCCAAATGCACCTACAGATGGTGAAGGGGTTGTGAATTTTGCAAAATTCTCTTACTACAAAAAAAATTGAATATTGCCAACATTGGAAAAAATGAGACCCACTTAGTTTTCTAGTTTACCGAGCAGAAAGGAAAGTTATGTGGATTACAAACGTAAGATGAAATAAGTTGAGAGTTGTCATCAATGTCTTGAGCCGAAACACACATAAGCCTCATATACTTGCCATTAAAAATTGCCCAAGCCAAAGGAGGGAATATCATTAGGTTTTAACTACAAACAGACTGAGAAGGAAAGAAACATAAACCCTATATTAGTTCCATCATATCAGAATTGGCCACCCATAATACTTTGAGGAGAGGTATGAATTCAGATGATCAATGAATATCAATTTTTATTTTACATGTTAGAGATGAAGTCAGAACAAACTAAGAGATACCCATCGAAAGAAACATCATGCCTTGATGTGTCTGAAACCTCTCATATTTCCAAAGATCGGCACAAGTTAATTCAGTAATGAGGAGCTGTCGATCTGATCCAACCAAAAAAAAATTAATTTCACTTTGATAAGACTGATTATGCTGATGGTCATCAACTCCAGTATTTGTTTTACCGAAACCTTTTATATCCATTGGCCCGAGTTGGCTGCTTTGAAGGACTTAACTTCCGAAGCGAGGCATGCAAGATCATAACTGAGAATAGATGTATCAGTTAAGAGGGAATCAAGCAGAGAAAAAGAAACGCAAATTTCCGTAAATGTAAATATTCGTCCAAATGTCACACCTGCATAGCTGACAGCAATTGCCCAAAAGAGAGATATCTGAACATTGGAACAATACAAGATGACTGCAGTTGCTGCAAAGAGAAGTGATAGTTAATAACTTAATAACACATTTACAATTTGTACAGCATATTTCATGAACCATAAAAATACAATTAGTTGTTAGCAAATTGTAGATATTGCTGGAAGGAAAGAAAATAGAAAAAAGGTTCAATGGAACTTTTACAGAAATGTTGGAAGGCTACGAAGATCGGGGACCTCAGTTGATTGGGAACCACTTCAGCCAGAAAGAGACCATATAGATTTCTTTCAAAACTCAATCCTAGAGTATTCCTAGGGTTTACGTGACACATTAATGGTTGAAATTCCCAAATTTTGGAACCCAATATTCATTATTTATTGGAGAAACTGCTAAGAAGAACATGTAGTTACTAACAAAGCATATGAACACTTGAATTGGAAATGAAAATTGCAATAAAGTATAACGAGCACAAAAGGTAGAGCAGATATTTTTGGAAACATATTTCAAGAATTAAGTGGCCCTCAAGAGAAACATAACCAGGACAGCTAAATGACACAAGTTCGATTTCTAGAATTTTCTCAAACATATTTCAAGAACTAGTTCAAGCCTCCCCTATGTGCAGCAGTGCCATGGATATAGGTCTCCTATCCCCATTACCCAACAAGTATCAGCCAGTTTGACCACTTGGTACACTAAGGTCCTCGACCACTATTGCCTATATATAACACAAAGTAATGGTCTTTGGTGCTCCTGTGTGACATGGATGTTTACTGTGAATCATTGAGGACAACAGAGGATACAAGGTACAAAAAATAGGATTCAATTTATAAAAAAAGTAAATAGTATAATGGCTTATAACTTATTATTAACCCTATATTAACCCTAATATACCCTTTTTCTCCAACAAGGTGCTTCTAATAAGGAAAAAAAAAACAGATGGAAAAGTGAGCTTTAAAGATAACTACAAATAGGGGAAATGCTGTCAAATGACAAGTACTATTTCTCCTAGATGATTTTCGTCTATTATCTTAATCCTCATTCAACTGTGTATCGATTTGTAGTATTCGATCTCTTAGAAAAAACACAAACATTAAAATCCCACGAATACTACATAATATCTTTTCTTAGCGAAACTGAGTATTTACACAAAGAGCACCCCCTCGTTCTGATTCATACAATTTGAGAAAATATAATAGTAATAAAGAGTTCAAAGGGATCTTCTTTGAAGATTTTATTGCTAATTGGGATAGGATTTGTAGGTTGACGTTGGGGTAGCTTTGTTGGGGTTTCTTTGATTGCTTTTTCAGTTTCTTGTTCTTTGTTTCCTTGTTGTTATGGGTTGGTCCCCTTGACCCCCCGTTGTATTCTTCTTTTTTCAATAAATTCATCTTTACTGTTAAAAATAAATAAATAATAATAATTGTATTAAATTGATCACAATTGTTCACTACCTAGGGTCCTCTATGGAACCTATCACTAAAACACCCCTAGAGGGAGATGGGCTAAGCATAGTGAAAACAGGGTTTTCCATGAGATGAAAAATGAATAATCGAAATGGATTCTTTTGTACTTGGCACTGTTTGCAATATGTTGGTGGTATTTAGAAAGGTTGTAATAGTCACATTTTTTAGGAGAAAGTTTCTAAGATTGAAGGTTTAGTTTTATCGATTTTGACATTCATGTCCTCTTGAAGCAAACTTTACAAGGAATTCAAAGGGTTTTTCTTTGAAGATTTTATTGTTAGATGGGATAGAGTTTGTACTTTGTCACCCGAGTAGTTGTTCGGGGTTTTTTGTTGTTCTCTCTTTTTTTTTACTTTGTTTATCTTGTTGTTTTGGGTTGGTCCCGTCAACCCACTTGTTTTATTTTCCTTCTCAATAAAATCATCTTTATCGATAAAAAGAAAATGAAAATGAAAACTATTTCCACATAATTATGTAGTGTTCCTATACATTGGATCCTCTTAGAACTCCGTAGTTAAGCATGCTTGGACGAGAGTAGTATTAAGATGAGTGAACTCCAGAGAAGTTCTGTGTTGCACCCATCCCTCTTTGGGCTTAGACACATAGTTCAGTTGGTTGACATTTTATAATGCAACTTTGAGTTCAAGGATTCAAGCCCAGCTTATCAATTTAAAAAAAAACAAAAACAAAAATATGCAGTGATCTTCAAATTTTTTTTTGAAACATATCGATCATGATAATTGCTCTCCAATCTATTCCTAGCAAATGCATATAAATTCTACAATCAAACATCCATATCATATAAAATATTTGCAAAATTACACAAAATATATTTAATTCATTTCCTATATACCCACATAATAGAAAGAAAAGGCAAGAACAAGGGCTCACCACATTGGGCAAGACGAACTAATCCATGCCGAACCGATGGGTACCGCTCCAATCCCCACCGTTCACCACCCAATCTCAACAAATCCCAAAGAGCCAAACAAGATATCAACCCCAAAAGGGCAACCGGCATTTGATACCTGTTTATCACCAAATCCAACAAATACAAACAATTACTCACAAATTACCAAAAAAGGGTAAAAAATTTGAGAACCAAATTCATTAAAAATTACAAGGAACAAGCGAAGAACAGAATAAATAAGGTGGCGTAGTTGCGACAGTAACGTTTGACATTCTCATGAACCCTAAGTTTAGTTTGTGAGGGAGATGAAGGAAACGAGTAACAATCACAGAGACCGATAAATCCAACGGTCCATGATGGAGTCTCAACTGAGAAATCTTCGGTTGTGAGCTTGGAGAAGGGGTTGAGAGTGAAGAGAGAGAAGATTGTGGACAAGTAAGAGAAGTTGAAGAAGAAACTATTCTTGTTGTTGTTGGTGGTGGTGGTGGTGGCGTTAGAGTTGGAGCGGTTGGAGGAGGAGTGGCGGTCAAGATTGGTGGATCGTTCGTCGAGTATCTCGAGGTAGCCATTATCGCGAAGCCATGACTCGAAAGCTGGTTCAGGGACGCTTAGGGATAACGGGTTCGCGGAAAAAACCATTTTTTTTCTCCTTTTTTCGGTTTACGTTTTTGGTTAGTGAAGGATGTGTATATAGGTCTGGGACGACCGGATCCGATCCGACCCGAAACACTTGTGGTGGTCCTATGTTATCTGCCTCAGATCGAATTCGGGCTCAGTTGTCATTGTAGACTGAACCCGGTTTGGAGGGTTAGGTAGAGATAATTCGTTTCTTGGTTTGCTTTGGTTTTCTAGATCGATTCGCTTGTTCGTATATATAATTCAAGTATACAAGTTATAAGTATGATCATAATGTTAATTTTTTTTGTTAAGTCAAATAAAAATAAATTAATAAAATAATCCTAATTTTAAATATGAATGATAAAAAAATATAATAAAATGGTTAGGGTCATTGTACCATTTAAAAAATTATTTGGTTTGTCGAATTTAATGTTTTGGTTCATCGAATCTAACTAGAATTCGGTGAATTTGTGGTTTGTTTGATTTTACGAACACCAATACGAATTGTACCGTGATCTAGTTCACTTTGTTCCGGTTCATGATTTGGACTAGTAGTAACGAATTGGGTAACACAATGGTGATCCCATTTATGTTCAAAGTTTTTATTAGGCTACCTTGTTCGCTCTTTTCGAATTTGGGTTCACACCAGTCTTGAATGAGCTCAGTTTGTAGAAGTAGTTCATGGAGGATATTTAAGTCATTTATGTTAATCTCATAGAAGAAGACTTGGGTTAGGAGGGCACATATATCATCAATTTAAAACAAAGGCATATCTTTAATACTGACCAAATCTTGGGATTTAAAGTAAGGGCATTTCTAAATTCGCCAAAATAAGGGAGTTCACTAGGCTCCCTACTTTTTACGAACCCACAACAAGCCAAACCTTGAATTGGTTCCATTTGTATTAATTCACGATTCACTACTATATTAGCAAACCTGGTAACATAGGTTTCAGAATGTTTTGGTGGAACATTTCAATTTTGGCCTAGATTAGAGTGAAATATCGATCCTGATTCCTAATAGTGTATTAGGGTATAATTCGATCCTCGAGAACTTCTTGATTTTACTTGAGCATTGGATCTCGTCAGATCCGATGACAATAGTTAAAAGTAGGATAAATAGGATGTCGAACTCTCTCTCTATATCAACAATGAATTTTTCAAGAAAATTAAACTTTTCAAAAAGAATACATTAGAAAATTAGGACATGAAGTCTTTTTTTTTAATTGAGATTTTGAAAGAACTTTGAACATGAATGATTTGTTAAAGAGAAAGTTAAAAAACAAAGGTTCCATATTCTCTTAGACTCTCATTGTAGGTGAAAGTATATTATTTCTAATTATCTCATTTATTACTTAGTGTATCGAGTATATGAAGAGGACCAAATTCTTAAGTAATGGGTCCCTAAGATGGATTGGATTTTTAATCTTGAATCGATATAAATGGTGATAGACACAAAATCGACTAATATGTTTCGGATACATCAGGTTATGAGATGGCTAGATACCCATACACATCCTTTGCCATAATCCCAAGCAATCCCAAGACAATGACAACATACTTGGAAGAGACCCAAGATAATGAAATTAGTAGAGAGGAGATGTTAGCACGTAAGAGAAGTAAATGGTGTCCCACACCTTTGAAACATAGTTCACATTTTCAACTCAAATGAAGGGAACTAATGAGAAAAAAAAAAAAAAAGTCCATATATTAGAGTTCTTTGCGACAATTCCTCTTCTCTTTTCAAAGCTTAACTTGAAGTAAAATGGATGAAATGTCATCTTTGGTCTTCTCTTACAAGTAATGTTAAATGATTGAAATGCCCTAATCTTCAAGATGTAGTAAAAAAACCCTTATTTTTTTCTCCTAAAATCCATCATACATACTTACATACTTACATACATTCATTATGATTTCCTATCATTCTCAGGTTTAAGATCAAGCCTATTTTAAATGAGTTTAATAAGGCGGGATTTGAACCCAAGTCTCTGGTATATCATCACTCAAAGACTTTACCGACTAAGATATCTAGCACCTGCAATCCATTACTTCAAGAATTTTGATCCCTTTAACTTTTATCTACACACCCAAAAAATTATCTAATTGGTGATTTTTAATTATTTGATTTGAATATTTTCTATAAAATAAATAGTCCCATTTCTATTATTTAGATTCATTTATCTATAAAGATAGAAGTTTGCGAGGAAGTGATATCCGTTGAATTACCATTAGATGGATGAAGCGGACGAA
The DNA here is from genome assembly GCF_017979445.1 of Akebia trifoliata. Lineage (NCBI taxonomy): Eukaryota > Viridiplantae > Streptophyta > Magnoliopsida > Ranunculales > Lardizabalaceae > Akebia > Akebia trifoliata. The sequence continues at coordinate 6,958,307 of NC_141387.1, forward strand.
AGCTTGAGTGCTCAATGTGTATTTGATCATACAGTAGTATTTTATTTTATTTAATGGTATCAATATTTACAATTAATTGCTGTGTTTCACGGAGTTGAATGTTCAACAATTAAGAAATAATATTTTGTAGAATTTGATGCAATGGCCAAGGCATCCCTCCAAAAGAAGGAGAGGTCTTGAGTTCAAGCTCCCTCATTGGCCACCCATATAGATTGTGGGGTATTGCATGTATCCGAAGGATTTGGGCAAGATATAATGCTCTAAGAGGGCGGTTGCCTCACCCTTGCTAGTCAGGCCTAAGGGTTTGGAACTCCGTCATAAAATTATATATATATGGGTAGGGTTCAATGGCCAACTTTTTGGCAAAACATTTTTCAAAACATGAGTTAGAAGTTTTGGAATGAGTTGATTTTTGGTGAGGATGATCTCTACGGTGAGAAGATCATCCTCACTAAAAATCAGCCCATTCCAAAACGTCTAACCCATGTTTATAAGTTGAAAAATCTTGGACCATCCATTTTTTGTAAACTGTTTTTGATGGGGTTAGAAGTTTTGGAATGGGCTGATTTGTGGTGATGATGATCTCCTCACCATAGAGATCATCCTCACCAAAAATCAGCCCATTCCAAAACTTCTAACTCATGTTTTGAAAAATGTTTTGCCAAAAAGTTTGCTATTGAACGTGACCCTATATATATATATATATATATTGTAGAATTTGACCCGGTAATGACCAAGGTTAAAACTCTTATAGAGCAAATGTTTCGATAAAGAGAAAAATCACGCGAGACAGTTTCTATCGGAACATTTTGAGCCAAACCAAAACATGCAACATGTAAGAGTCAATCGTTCGTTCCATTCTTAATCAAAATTGGAATGTCTAAGATGAAATATTTTGAAATGAAATGAAATTTTAAATCAAGAGAATGGTAAGAAAAATAATAAAGTGAATTGAAATAACACTCGAAGTAGCATTGAGACTGTACTTGGTCACCGTGGTAACAAGGCTTTAATGATAAAGATGATGAGATGAATGAATATTCAAACTACGAATAACAATAAGAAAATCATAAATGAATGTATTTCATGGAATTTAGAACATCATGAACTCGGCTCGCTTTAAAAAACTCGGTTGACTTGATCCATTTGAATCAATCGAGGTGTTTTTTACCTATATATAGCAATGCTTTTTAAGAATCCAAAATGTTTGTGATTAATATAAATGAGATTCGATGATCTTTTATTTCAAATTATAATAGAAAAAATCAATTCTTTTTTAAATCAAAACATATACATATCAGTTATGTCGAACGAATCGATTATATCCGAAGAAATCGGATGGTACAAACCGGATCCCACCAGAGCTTATCTAGGATCCGAATCTGAAATCCGGATATTGAAACCATGACAAAGATCAAGAAAGTGGGCAGTTAGGTAAGCTTAGACTTAGTTAGGTTAGAAAAAGTCCGAGGTTTTGCCCTAAAACTTAAAATAAAGGGCAGTCTCACATCACATATCCACCGTCCCTGATGTGGACATGTCATGCTCTCCCTCTCAGAAAAGTCAAACCATTGACTGGTTTGTTTTATTTTGATATTTTCTTCATTTTTATCTAAAAGAGATTTGGTGATGAACCCATAAAAATTTGGCCCACTGATTCGATCAAAGCTGTCAACTTTGTTGACCATCACCTTTATATGATCCTTGATCACTATTGACAGTTATGTGTTGATCATAAATTCTTAATCCTCCTAGTGAAAATTCAAATTTGGGCTATTATGAGTCAACATTTCACAAAAGATCTATGTAATGGATGGCTATGATCATCTAATCGTCTTGGAGTGATCGATGGTAGCTAACAGACTTAATGGACTAACAGTAGCACACCTTAATAGCATAGTCATCTTCTTAAAAAACTCTAATTTATGATCCTTAGAACTCAATAACTAATCTATCTTCTTTAATACTCTTAACAAAGAATAAACTGAAAATAGACCATCTTTCTTTGTTATTTGATGATGAATCAGCGACCCAACGATGATCATCGTAAGGAGACAAAGAAGAATATCATTCCCTCTAGCGAGGAACAATCGAAGAAACCAAACATAATTTACATCAAATCACCGAAGGTAATCCATGCAGATACACATAATTTCATGAGTTTGGTGCAAAAGCTAACTGGGAAGAATTCTGAGAAGAACTCAAACCGTAAATCGATCTCAAAAACCAGTTCAAGCACTATATTGACTACAACAAAGGAAGTTCCTGTTGTCTCCTCTCGTAGATCATCGGTTTCTTCTGTAAGTGATCAAATGGTGTCTAACCCATATTGTTATTTTATGTCAACTTGAGTTTCATCCACTCTTAAATTCTAATAACCTGAATTGTTTATCTACCAAGTTGTGTAGATTTCATTTTTTTTTCTTCTTCTGATTGGTAAAAAGTTAAAGCTAATCTTAAAAGAGAATCGATGTAATGGAAATTGAAAGTCTGAAATTGAGTTAATTTAACAAGAACAAAATAAAAAGGTAGCAATAGGTCATGACTCTAAAATTTTTATGAACAGATGTGTTTGGTTCTGCTGAAGATATCTAAGATGATTGGATTGGTAACCACGATGACCATAGTGGCATTTGGATATTTGACCTACCGGAGAACTCTAATATGTTACATGGGATTTGATGCATAATCAACCATTGATAGTTCCCTATTTGTTTTGATCACATGTATTCTTTTCTAGGATAAGCTAACATCCAAGAACCCTGAATCTCATCGTTTGGAATACTATTCTCCGATCAACTGAATCTTTCCAACTGTAATTATGATGATGCTTCCTTACTGTCCTAAAAGATAAGACTTCAACTTTTGCACCATCATCGCCTACGTGCTTTTGGGTATTATGTTGATTAGGTTCATACTTAAAGGTATATCGGAGTCAGCGTCAAGTTTCAGGTTTGGATCTCGGAAGACGCATTCTAAGGACTCAAAAAGAATAGAACCAAAATAAAAGATGTCGCCACAAAATCGGGCACCATATGTGTGTGGATGTTAGTGGTATTGTCGACATGAGGAAATGACTAGATGGGAGCTCAAAAAGAAGGGTACCACTGCAAAATTCACCATAAAGCGGTTAGTCATTGCGAACATGGATTGCAAACTGCAGTGGTGCTTACCCCAAAATATAAAAACATTTGCTTAATGTGCCATTATTGCCTAGGTGCTTTTGGTGTATCTAAGCTTCCCTTGATAGGGGTTCTCCATTATGTATTACCATTTCAAAGAGTATTTAACTGATCAATTTTCTTAGGAAATCCTTCTTTTTTGATAAATGATATATAATGGGTGAGATGCCAAGATCACACTTTAGGAAGTGGAGGTTTTGAGTTCGAATCCCCCACTTAGGGGCCACCCTTAGGGATTTATCCTAGAAATATATTTACTTGGTGCATTGGGGGGAGAGGATTGCACATGCCCTGAGGAGGGGATTGCATGTGCCTTGAGGATTAATAAAATGCTCTAAGAGATTCGGATACCTTGGTTCCAGGAAAAATAAAATAAAAAGGCATATAATAGGCAAACATCAGTTGATTACCTTAAGATGAGACTGAAAATAGATGTAGATCAAGGTAAGTGAGAAAAAGCATTTGAACATGCAAACTTCAATCTCAATAAAATGAAATCGCTGAACAAGATTGGTTTGATCTAACCTAAATAATTGGGATAATGTTCTAACCATGAGTTTTCTTTTAGGTAGGTTCTGATCATGATGATTTTTTTTTGAAGAGAGAGAGAGTTTAGTTATCAAATATTTATACAACACTTATAAAATATTTATACATTGTACAATTATTTATATGAAGTGATCTTGATCACCCAATCTATCTATCTATATATACATTAGAGTTTGCTCGCTCCTACTAACAAGAAATCTTCTTTAGGGTTAAGAGAGATAGAAGAGGAAAGGTAATAAAGTTGGAAGGGTATTATTGAAAAAGAGGTAGTAGAAAAAAGACAATAAAGTTAAAAAATATTCTCGAGATTTGTAGCAAGAATAAATCACAAGCCCTCTTTATGTTAGGGATAAAAAAGAGTGGGATCCATCTTTGCATTTTATTATATAGACTAGAATTTTCCTGTGCCTACGACATGGTCATCTTTTTTGGGTCAAAGGGGGTAAAAGGGAAAAAAACAATAAAGTTGTAAGGGAATTAATAGAAAATGGGGATAAGGGTAAAGACAACAAAGTTGGAGGGATATTATTTAAAAAGGAGATAGAAATTAAAAGGCAACAAAGTTGAAATTATTCCTTGAGATGTGTGTGAGATTGAATTTGAACCACTTTTTATGAGGGATAAACATTGGGGAAGACAACCATTGTGTTTGATTTTATATTGGAGTTTGCTTGTGTCGTTTGTCAGTGCCTATGACACGAGCATCCTCTTTGAGATTAAGGAGGGTCGAAGAGTAGAAGGTAATAAAATTGCATGGGTTAGGAGTAGTAGAGGAAATACAAGAAAGTTGAAAGAGTGTTGTTGGAAATTGAGGTAAAAGAGGAAAGAGAGTAAGCTTGGAAGGGTATCTAGGGAAAGGAAGATAAAGGTTTTATTGAAAAAGGTGGAAGATAAAGGTAATAATTAAGTTATAAGGGTATTTTTGAGAAGGGGTAGTAGAGGAATGCAATAAAGGTTGACGGGTATACTTGAAAATGATACCCTTTCCTCAAGGTTAAGAGGGTAAACAAGGAAAGACAATAATATTGGAAGGTATTGTTTAAAAAGAAGAAGAGAAAAAATAATAATGTTGGAAGGGTATTATTTAAAAAGGAAAAGAGGAAGATGATACATAAAGTTGTAGGGAGTATTTTTGGAAAGAGGTATAACAAATGCAATAATGGTTTAAGTGTATTCTTGAAAATGATGAGAAGAGGAATGATAACAAATTCGAAAGTTGTCCGCAAGATTCGTAGGGAGCTAAATCACAAGCCCTTTGTATGTGGGGGAGAAAAGGAGTGAGATTCACCATTATATTTTATTATATAGTAAAGTTTGCCCATGCTATTTGTGGTTTAGAAGGTAAAAGATGGAATATAATAAATTTGGAATGGTATTATTAGAAAGGCAAAATAGCAAAATCAATATAGATAGTTGTAGAGGCATTTTTGAAAAAAGGGTAGAAGAGAAAAGATAATAAAGTTGGGGGTATTGTTGGGAAGGGAAAAAAGAGAGAAGACAAAGGAGGAGGGATAACCATCATCGAGATAGTTTATGAATATAAATCTTGAGACAAAGGAATGTGATCCATCATTGTATTCCATATACAAGAATTTTTCCATGCTTACGGCATGAGCATCCTCTTTAGGGTTAATGGTGTGAAAGAGGAAAAACAAATAAAATTGAAGACGTATTATTAAACAAAAGGGAGAAGAGGGAAGACAATCAAGTTGAATATTTAATATTGAAAAATGGGAGAAGAATTGAAGAAGAAAGAGAATAAAGTTAAGGGTATCTTTGAAAAGAGGAAGAAGAGTAAAGGTAAAAAAATATAAAACCTATTCTTAAGATACATTGTTTATGGGATATAAATCTTGAGACAAAGAGTGGGACCTATTGTTATGTTTTCTTATATAAATATGTAAACTATTAAGTATATTTTGATGATGATCGAGTTATTCATTTCTATTTGATTGAAAATGATACGTAGGATATTATAGTAGAATAACTAGAAGACCCATATCGGTGGAGAATCTTGGTCATAACTCGTTTAGCGAGTCCAGTCAAATTTATTTTTGCCTATTTGTTACTTCATTTCTTGAGAAAGACAAAATGAGAAGGGAGAGAAAGACAGAGGCTTGTGTTATTCAAATTACAAAGTGAGATACAAAGTGTTTCCTTGCACGCTTTCATCCATTTGGAAATGGGTTCCCTAGTAAAGGAGAAACAAGTATCCCAATAGCCTATAGAAAACATGTTTCCTTAAAAATACAAATTTAGCTATAAAACGAATTTCCCAATAACTACGGTCCTAGATTCAAAACAATTTGTAGAATCTTCAATTTGGATACTTAATAAAGACCTTAGGGTATGTTTGATTGCACATGGAAAATAGGGTGGAAAATCAATTTCCATGGAAAATGACATTTTTCAAGTGTTTGATTGCACATGGAAATGGAATTCATTTTCCACCCCATTCAAAAAGTCTACTAAATCATGGATTTCACTTTCCCACCCATATGGGTGGGAAAATGAAATCCACCCATATTTTCCATCATCAATTCTTCCCTACCACCACCACCACCACTACCACCACCACCATCACCATTACACTAACCTCGTCGTCGTCGTCGTCACCATCGCTGTCGCCATCGGCTCCGTCTCCGACCACCTTCTATCTCTTTTCTTCTTTTTCTTCTTCTCCTTCTTCTCCATCCCTCACCTCATCCATCACCACTACCACCACGTTCTCCCCCCATCTTCCTCACTTACCTCCGTCGCCACCGTCACCGTCGTCGTTGTCGTGGCCGCCACCGCCGTCGTCGTCACCGCCACCACCGTCGTCGTGGCCGCCACCGTTGTCGCCACATCCTCCCCCCTCCCTCTTCCTCGTCATCTTCTTCTTCCTCTCCCCCTCCTATCATCTTCTTCCTCCTTCTCCTCTTCTTCTTTTTTCTCATATTTTTTCATGATTTTATCCATGTGAAATCAAACAATGGAATTTGATTTTCCAACCCTACCTATTTTCCACAACTAATTTTCCATGGATTTCAAATTCCATGGAAAGTGACTTTCCATGCAATCAAACATACCCTTAATGTTCTGATGCAAAAAAAAAAAAAAAAAAAACAAAAACAAAAACAAAAACAAAAACAAAAACAAAAACAAACAAAAACAAAAGAAAAAAGATTTAAAAAAAAGATAACAATGATTACACAAACATGACTTTGAAAATCGTTTGAGACTGAGATGACCAGTAGCCCAAGCCCTCTTATTATTTTCCGTTCGTGAACGAGATGAGATGCTTGTACAACATAATATAATACAACATAACCTAATATTTAGGGGTGGCAATCTTATCACGACATGGAAATGACACGAAATTAATGGATTTTGATTGAAACTAATTGAGTTTGGGTCATAATAATAGTGTCAACCCATCTAACATGATTATTAAATGGGTTGAGTCCAGGTTAGGAGCGTCAACTACTTTAACCCGTTTTGATCATTTTAGTTATTCTATCATTAATATGTAGTTTTAAGGGTAAATTCCCAAATAATTACAAAAGTTTTTGGTATTTTCAAAGTGTTGCTAATGTTGATAAAGTTATCATGTATTGTTGACAATTTGATAACATTACATGGTATTTGTGTCAACACATGTAACACTTTCGGCATTTTTTAAAACTTTGGTAAATATTTGAGAATTTACCCTAGCTTTAAATATTTCAACAATTACTTTAAGATTTTTTTAAATAATCTATTTTGGTGATAAAATTTTGTTTATGTTTTGTGATACTTAATTTATGTTGGTAAATATTGGTTTATAGTTCTAAGATTTTATTTTTGGTGGTGTAAATAAAACTTATTTTTTTCAATAAAGATTAGAATTTTATTAAACATGTTATATATGGATCGGATCAGCTATACCTATTTATAAATGAGTTGGGGGTTTAAGTTTTTGACACAATTATTACATGGGTTGGGTTTGGGTTTGGTAAATTTTCATAATACCCTCACCTACATGACACAAACATTAGATGACCCAACCCATTGCCACCCCTACTAATAGTCTAACAATGGAACTAGTAAGGATCCTGTGGGGGCAATTGTCCCCCCAAAACTTTGAGATAACCTTGTATTTTCAACTAACTAAATGTCACATTTGCCCCCCACTCCCTCACCTCCCTCCAATTCCCCCCCCCCCCCCCCCCCCCCCCCCCCCCCCCATTAGTTTTTGAAGATGACATTGCTTCTTTACTGGCCTTCTCTCATAGGCTAATTGGAAAAGACCTAAATATCCTTTTCTTCAACCAAAAATCTCTCAATTTCTTTCCAAAATCATTCATTTTCAAGCTCTTCAATCGTACCATTAACTATAGTTTTCCCCCCAATACAATAAAATCTTGGCTCCGCCCTTAGAAATGACTCGTCCAGGTTATATTGATATCGTCCATGAATGAAAAATACGAGATTTTAAAACCATGCATACAAACAAAATAAAAAAAGCCCAGCTCATAAAATTGATGGGCTTCTAAAAGACCATCTCATGGACCTTCATGGAGAGGGCCAAGCCCAATACTAGCTTATCCACTTCATACTTGAGAGTCACGTGAAGCAAAGTAAGAGCAAAACAACAAGATGTTGGTCTCCCTCCGAAATCCCATCTTCAAACGCCTCTCCTCCTCACTCCCTTGCCTTCTCATTCCTCCTCTTTTTCCCCAGTTCTCAGAATTTCCCCCAATAAGCTTCAAATCAAGGGAATACTTGTGCTTCAGTCGGATCTTAGCTACGATTTCAACCAATTCGACGACCTCCTCAGAGAATTCCATTGATGCTTCAACCTCTACTTATTTATCCGTTCGCATTGTCTGTAGAAAAGATGTTTCTGTGAGCTTCTTTTGGTTAATTTCCCCTAAATTTCGTTCCTTTATTAATTCTGTGTCATTTTCCTTGTTGGGTTTTGTTGTTATTGGCCAAACACATAAAATCCACCATTTTTTCTTGTATAGAAGTTGTTACTTTGTTAGAAACATTAATTTTTTAGGTACCATAGCTGCGTCTCTTTGTAAATTTTGGATTTTTTTTCTTGTTTTTTGGGTTTAAAAACTGTTCGGTGCAGATTATCAATAAAAATAAGAGAACAAAAATATATAAAATCCTTGGCAAGCAAGGGTCGATCCACATAGACAACGTTGATCCAGCAATTTTACTTTTTACTTAAAACAATCACGTTTTTTTTTTTTTTTTGGAAATTGTTTTAAGGTGACACACTTATCGTTATGTTTTCAATCATTGCATATTCTTTTTAGGACAACAATATTTAGAATTATTGCCCTTGTTGTATTAGTTCATATGGTTCTCTTATTGTATATGTTTATTGACCATTTGTAAATCCATAGACGAAAAATAAAAATAAAAATTGGATGCACTGAACACAGTCCCATTGGCCAGGATATGCTTTCGGACGCTCTTTTGTGTTTTGGAGCAAGTTCTGCCAGCATGGATGAGCCAGAAAGTTGTGAGAATTCTGATGAGGTAGACCGTTTTTTTTTTTTTTTTTTCAAAATACATTACATAGCATACTTTTGAGCATTTTGTTTATCTCATTAATTTTAAAAATGTCTGAATTCTCAAAACTAGTATCCCACTATCCCATGCTTCTTGTTGGTTCTCTCATCCGATATAAGAGAAAATCACATGGAGAAGCAAGTGGTGTAGTGAAAAAGAAGAAGAAGAATGGAGGCACCATTCCTCTATGTATATCAATGGATCATGGACGTTTAAAGTAAATGTATATATAATATAACAATAAAAAAAAAATCTACAATTAGTTGAAATACAAATGGAGAAATACTATTTTTTGTTTGGATAAGTATGTGTTGTGAGATGTCTAGTATTCTTATTGGGTTGGGCTTCAAGAGGCAAAACACTATCAAAGGGGACCTTTTCCCATCAAGCTACCCGGCCCATGCGGGGGTTTGGGGCTGCCCCGACATGAATTTGTGTGTGTGTGTGTGTGTGTGTGTGTGTGAATATATATTTATTTTTGGGTTAAGGTTTTGATGGTTTTTGCTTTGCGATGTTCCTGGCAGCTGAGTGAGCTGTTGTAATCTTTATTGTCTATTGTAGATTTTTCTCCCTCTCCTTTGTGGACATAGGAAATTTGCCGAAATACGTAAATCTTGTGTTCTCTGTGTGATTGTCTTCGTTTTTATTTTTGTTTGCTCTTGTTACGCTTTTGCACAATAGTATGAAAGAAGAATTGGCGGATAATGGTGGACACATTTTTATATATAACAATAAAACAAATCTATAATTAGTTGAAACATCAGATGGAGAAATACTATTTTTTGTTTGGATAAGTATGAAAGAAGAATTGGCAGATAGTGGGGGACACATCGTTTAGTAATGTATATTGATGATGTGACATGGGTTCTGGGCCTTATTGTGAATTGGTTAGTGGTTGCGGGCAGGTAATTGTAAACTCCTTCACTGATGTTTCACCTGGAAACCCACAACAGGAAAGAAATATAAGATGCAAAAGTGTAATTTTGGACACGGATGATGCACGCTACATCAGTGGTGCTTGATATAGCCAGAACACGTATCATGTTTTATCAATAACAAATATCAGAATCAGATCAAAAGCTACAAGTTCATTGACTTTTTGTAGAAAAACTTGACACTACCACAACTTCAGGATTTGAGCTTCCTGACAAACATCTGAAAATTTAAGTAAGACTTAAGAGGTGGGTCTTTGATATATCGGCATTTAATTGTTCAGATCTTATCTTTAATGATGGTGATTGCAATAAATATTTCATTTGATTGATTTATATAGTCTTGCATTATAAGTTTCAATGTTGTTCCTGATTCATCTCCTGAAAAAAATAAAAAAAATAAAAAAAATTGAAGCTTTGCTTCTGGTTCAAATTTGATTTATAAAAGTGATGTTTCTGCAGATCTGCATTAGTTCCATATTTACCGAGTGCCAAGATGTGGGTACATGCATTTCACATGCCGCTGATTCAATTGGGTTGAAAGAGATACCTAGTTATGAAGTCATAATGAATGAGGAATGCGATTGGATAAGAAAGACACAGGTCAACATATCCCTTACACATGACATGATGTTCTTTGAATCTATATTTCTTTTCTTTGTCGTTTCCATTTATCTTGTCATTTGTTTGTACTTGTTGGTTATGTGCATGTCATTAGATGATAATGCCTTCCCCTATTGGTCTAAACTGGAGAACTTCTTAAGTGATTCATGTAATTATTGTTCACACATTGGAGGCTCATTAGTATTGTAGCTTTTATATGCTCCCAATAGCTGACTTGCACCCTTCACTTCATTATCTTGTTGTAAGTTCTAACTTTTGAGGTACCGTACAGAGTGATCTGTGAAAGTAGGAAAATAATATTTATTTCATGGGCATTTCAAACTTCGCATTAGGAACATGTTTTTACATTATTGATGCTAAGGTTGTGAAAACACCTAGGTGGTGCATTGTGTCATGGGACAACAATTTTTTAATATTTATAGCTACTATAGATAATATCAAGAGACTTGTTTCATCAGTGTGTGAGAGGAATACTTGAGATTGTACAAGTACAAGCTACTTGAACTAGGTGACATGAAACAATGCATATTTGAGTTATTGTAGATTAGATCTTCATGGGTGAGGGGATCATATTTTATTTTATTAGTATCTACATTTTACAATTATATATGTGTATTTACCTATCCTATTTGTAGATAATCGATAATCAGATGGATTCATGTAGGACAATCATAAGTCAAGAAATATGACTAGTTAGTGTGCAACACTAATGTAAAATGTAAGATAAGGGATCCGGTTGAGCAGAATATGAGATGATCACAATTTTCCAAAATTCCTTAAAATAACTGTGAGTACAATGGAAAACTAGCTCCATTGAACAATGGCAATGGCAAATGTCCAAAAAGTCAAACTTGATATAGAAATTAATCATGATTGGAAATTCATGGGAAAATAAATTAGACTTTGGCTACTTCATGAAGAGTGATATTTCCTTTCAAAGCTAATATAAAGAGTCAATTAGAGTGAAACTTGTCAACGTTGAGTTGGTTGTACTTGTAGTTTTTTTTCTCATTCTGTTGTATGTGTTCATCAAATATAGGAGTCGTTTTTATGGTACAATGGCTTCCACTACTGCATCTTATACCTCGTGATATAACATGCTCTTCGACATTAAAGATTAATTTGGAAATTCTCATTGCATAAAATATGAGAGCTGCTATTGGCACTCCAACTTTTACTTATTACACCCCAATTAAAAATAAAGAAAATAAGTAAATGGTTGAGAATAAGTAAAAGTTGGGGTACCAGTAGAAACTTTTTTTTTTTTTGTTGTTGCTAGATTTTATAGTTTTGGGGTTTAAATTTTTATATGAGCCTAATCATAATTGTAAACAACTACTGAAATTGTTTCAACAAGTGTTATAATGTTGAGACTATAATTTGAGCTAAACCTTTGTAACATGTGAAGAGTGTTTTAATTTTTAATTGGGGTGTAATAAGTAAAAGTTGGGGTGCCAATAGCATCTCTCTAAAATATTCTTAGGGTTTATCATATCTTGTAATTAGCATATCTAATTTTTTTAATCTGTTACAGGAATCATTTCATCCAGTGGAGGTTACTGAGGGTCTTTGGATTGTGCCTGAATGGAGTAGCCCCCCAGTATGATTGCCTCAAGTTATCTCTTTTCAAGATTTCATTTCAGTTGGTTCCCGACTATATTTTGAAGATCATCAGTTTGGAAACTCACTGTGTTCTTTTCTCTATTCAACATAGTTTGCAAAAGTTTCACCTAATTAGATATAATTCTACTTTTCTGATTTTGAATGCTTGAATCTGCATGCACATATTTTGGGAACTTTTTCTATATTGTTCAAATTTAGGTTAGAATTCTTTCATCCGTATCCATGTACACCAGAAAACATTGTTGTATATTGCTATTTGTAACACATACTTGCATTTTATATTATGTTGCAGGATTTGCAAGCAATAAATATAATTCTAAATCCAGGATTGGCATTTGGAACCGGGGAACACCCTACGACTAAGTTATGTTTGTTGTTGCTGCATGGCTTGATAAAAGGAGGAGAATTCTTCTTGGACTACGGCACAGGTTCTGGAATTCTTGGAATTGCAGCACTAAAGGTACTTTGTCCCAATTCAAATGTTTAAGCCATAAATTTTCAACTTAACAGAAAAAAACCTTTTTGTGAGTATAAATTGTAGGGTCTTGTTAATGTGTGCTTTTAGGGTACACATTAAAATGCATTAAACACACCTTGGGAACAAGCACCTGGGGGTATTTTTGGTCTAAAAAAATTGAGGGCAGTTTCAGTACAAAAATCAGATCCCAAGGTGTATTTAATGTACTTTAACGGCACACGTTAACAAAATCCTATATTTTATTAAATAGCGAAACAAAATAAATACAACACTCCTAAGAGGCCAAGGAGACCTACAAGGCACTGAAATTTATATATTTTAGAGAGAATTATCAAAATGGCACAGTAAAATTGAAAAATTCCCAAAACGGCATCCTATTCATTTTTATTCTGAAAATGGAAAATTACTGTTTTTTGGGTTTTTTTTACCAAAACGGTAAATTTCTGAAATGGATAGTAATTTTTTTTTCTATTCTATAAAACAGTAAATAATTCCCATTTTAGTTTCAGTAAAACAGTTTTTAAAAAAAGTTATGTTTTATAAAACAGTGAATTTTTCCCCACTCAAATGAAAATGTTTTAATTCCAAAAACAATAAATTACCAATTTCAGAATTAAAATGAACAGTGTGCCGTTGTGGTAGTTTTTCAATTTTTCAGTGCATGTTTTGGTAAATCACCATATATTTTTAACCCAAAAAAAAAAAGGCACTGAAATATGATATTCTTTCACCAGAATTATTGCATTATATGCAGTTAGGTGCTGCCTTATCAGTCGGAGTTGATATAGATCCGCAGGCAATAACATCTGCACGCCAAAATGCTACCCTGAACAACATAGGACCCCAAAAAATGCAATTAAGCCTGATTCCTAGCAATACCAACCCTCATTCCGCGGATAGAAGAACATGTGGAGATGAAGAGCCACAGAGCCTAATTGGCATAGGGGCCATTACTGAAACAGAAAAATATGACATTGTCGTAGCAAATATACTTTTAAATCCTCTAATAGAGTTAGCGGATCACATCGTTGCTTATGCCAAGCCTGGAGCGGTTGTTGGTGTCTCTGGTATAATAACTGAGCAGGTATTGTTCCGGCTCTTGGTCCCAGTTAACATGGCAATGTGGTTAGACATCTTTATACTAAAACATAACAGTGGGCTCCACTCCTTTGTCTCAAGATTTATACCCCTATAAACAACGTATCTTGATGACGGTTGTCCCTCCTCCTTCGTCTTCTCTCTTCTTCTTTTTCCCAAGAATACCCCAACTTTACAATCTTCTCTTCTACCTCTTTTGAAAAACACCCCTACAACTTTTTATATTGCTTTTCCTTTTTTCCTCTTTTCCAATAATACCCTTCCGAATGTATTATTTTTCCTCTTTTACCCCCTAAATCCCAAAGATGATGCCCGTGCTGTAGATGGCAAGGTGTTCCTTTGCTTTCACCATGCACGTGTCATTCATTCAAGGAGGTCATGACCCACCATTCAATAAGACCTATGTAACCAAGACAATCCATTTCCTAAGAATTTACTGTGTCGGACCCTGTGTTGTACTCATGTGTCAGACACAAGCAGACACCCTACCAAAAAAATATTTAATTTATATCGATTTTTCCCCAGCTATTATATATAGAGGAAACTTGAGGTGTTGGATCACAAATACCTGTACCATTCCCTTTGTCATTCCAAAATTTTATGTGGCAAATCTATCGAGTTGATTTTTGGTGCATAGGTTCACCAAGATCTGGGTAAAATACTAATGGAATAAGTGTGCCCTAAGAGTGCTTCACGTGGCAATATTTTCCATGGGCTACATGGGGGACAGGTGTTTGTGACCCTACCTCTTGTTTCTATATCGGTTTCCTCATACATGTCATTCACATAATTTCAATCAGCTACTCTAAATACATTCTTTTTATATTGTATATTTTATATGAACTTTGAGTATTTTAGAATTATATTTCTCAACATAATTACTCGACTGTATGGGTGTGTTGAGCTGGTGAGGGTCAGTGTGTCACACACTCTTTATCTGTATGGACTTTTGAGATGTGTTTGGGTATTTTTTTTGTCATGCTGGAGTGACCTCAAGATTGTACCTCATATCGCACACCCTGACGTGAAAGTGTATAGGAACCATAGATGCTTTTTCCCACATATCTCGATGAAAAACATCTATGGTTCCTATACACTTTCACGTCAAGATGTGCGATGTGAGGTACAATCTTGAGGTCACTTCAGCATTATTGTTTTTTTTTTCACAATTATGGTACTCGCCAAGCAGTTCTCGCTTGGGCTAAAACCCAAGTGGATATCAGCCGAATGATTTGTCCTCATTATAATTTTGTTTTGATCTTTTCCTAATGCAGCTTCCACAGATCGAACAACGTTATTCACAGTACTTGGAAGGCATATCAGTGTCAGAGATGGATGGTTGGGCATGTGTCAGTGGCACAAAGAAAAGAAATCTCCAATGAAACTGACAAAGCTATTTTGGCATAAGCTCACTTCATGAACTTGGCAACGTATGTTTGATTAGTGACATTGGATACCTGATTTTGGTGTTTCGCTGGTGCCAAAAACTTGAGTTCATTGTCCCGTTTTCACGCTTTATGCTTCATTAACATAAGGCACAAGTTTGACTCCTCTTACTGGTGTAAGGAGACCCCGGATTTGTGCTTGAAATGTACCCTTTTGTCACACATGATTTTTATTTTTATTTTTTATTGGTTGTAAAAAAAATCAAGTTTCTATTAGTATTACAAGAAATTTATACATCAAAATTTTATATCTAAAGTGAAGTATTTGATATGAATATAATTGTAAACATGGCTCCACCAGTAATTTTGGCCTGTCAGTATCAATTTTGGTGTATATAAAGTTCTAAACAAAGCACGTTACACTAATCCCCATTTGTTGTTAAGGAATGAGGTTGCTTCTCAAACATGTCTCTTGAAAAATAATTTCACTAAAGTCTACAGTTTTCTTGTAATCTTTTTATAATTTTGTGATTTTAAAGAACAAACCTTCTTTTTGACCAAAATGGGAAGCTCATAGGACATTTCTTTGAAAACTTGTTTAGTTGATAATTTTTGCATATTTTTAAAAAACATTATGTTGTCCATTCTTGATGATCTAACACAGAACTTATCCTTTTTTTTTTAATGGATCCAAATATATGATCTTCTTTCGAAATTTCCCCTTATTTTTGGGTTAATAAGTATTTTTTTTTCATAAAGGTCCCCTTAAAAGTTTTGAACTACCCAAAATACCATTTCTCATATCTTTTGCATTATTTGAGTTTTTCAATTGTGATTTTAATTCTTTCTAATGATTTGTGACGAAGTATGATGAATGAAGGATGATGTACTCATAATTTTGAAGTTTTATGACGATGTAATTTTTTATACGTTTTGTTATTATATATACATTTCGGGTATTTCTTGAAGATCTTCCAATGTTAAAAGTGTTGAGTTCACCACTTGATAAATCTTCATAGAATATCTAAAATACTTATATAATAATAGAAAAATGAATGTTTTGGATCAAATGTTACGCTTTGACATAATTTATAATTTTGTGCTACTTGGAAATATTAAAAATAGGCTAATTTAGCAAACATGTGTTGAAAATTGTGAAATTTATATTTCAACTCACTATTCATTTTAATTCCAAAAATGGTAAATTACCACATTTT
This sequence comes from Akebia trifoliata, assembly GCF_017979445.1. Lineage (NCBI taxonomy): Eukaryota > Viridiplantae > Streptophyta > Magnoliopsida > Ranunculales > Lardizabalaceae > Akebia > Akebia trifoliata. Next base: position 6,974,945 of record NC_141387.1, read on the forward strand.
TTAAATTAAAACATTTTGCTTAAAGCAAGGAAAATTTTCATATTCTATAAAGTCTAACTTTTTTATATTATTAATTAAAATTAAGTCAGGAAAAATATTTATTATTTTATACAATATGATTTTTTCCCTTTTTTAACTTTAGGTGAAATATATTTTAATTTAGAAAATGGTAATTTCTCCTTTTGGTGTGTGAAAATTTCACAAATTTCACAAATTCTACATGGCATGCTCAATCGAGATGTGACAAGTTCAGGAATCAGAGATCCATGCTATTTGGGTTATACAATTCCCTCGAGATACACTTTTATAGAGAAGTGAAGCCGTGTATCCCAAGGAGCACAAATCTATCGTTTTCGAACTTGTTACGTTAGGATAGTCGATTGAGTTTTGCCACGTGGGATAGTCAGATTATCACGATTTTTTTTTTTTTTTTAATACCTTTTATAAAATTTTCTCTTTAAATTATTTTGATTTCGATAGATAACCATTTAGAATATTGACTCCAAAACATTAACATTTTCTATTGGTATTGTTTCGATTTTTCTCTAGATTGAAATATTGCATTAAAATGAGATTTAACGCCTTGATTTCATACAATTTGATTTGAGAGAGAGAAGAAGTCGTGATAAGGAAGACTGATTGAGAGAGAGAAACTGAGAGGGAGATTGATTTTTGGAAAAATAAAAATATTAATTTTAATGGGTCATAATATAATTACAAAGATCTTAAAATGTCCACATTTCTATATGACCTGGACTCACTGTTCATCAATTACCTCCGATAATTGCGCAACAACTCGGGTCTCGAAAGGTTCGAATGTCAAAGTCAAAGTCACACTACTTCTCCAGTTTCAACTCTGAACCAATTTTTCTTGATTGCTAACGTCCAACGACGTTGGACACACAGTGTCCAACCTTTTTAGACACTAGAGAAAAAAAATATATAAAAAATGACTATCTCGTATATGTGATGCACCTATTGTCCATGATCCAATCTTCTCTTCCATACTCATATTAGGGGTGCAACTTGATTTGATTCGGTTTGAGGTCAAATTGGAATCGAACCAACATAGGTCGATTCCACTAAGTAAGAACCAGAATCGAACTAAATTCTATTGGAACCAAACCAAATTAAAGTCAGTTTGGTTCAGTTCGATTCCACGAATTGCAAATATTTTATAAATTATAAATAATATTTTTTAATGAAAAATTAAACATAAAATTTCATATAATAAATCACAAATCTATCCATAAAAAACCATTAGTTTATGCATAAAAGATCACTAATCTATGTAATAACTCTTAAAATAATTCATAATAATTATTATATACATATATATATTTATTTATTGCATAGGGGTTTGGTTCGGTTCTATACAAGTTTGATTCAAGAACCGAACCAAATTGATCGGTTTTCCATTTTTTTAACTCAGAGCCGAACCGCAACTTGTTCCAAATCAAACCAAACCACCGCAAAGTCATCAGTTTGGTTCGATTCTCGGTTTGAACCGGACCAAGTTGCACCCCTAACTCATATGGACACAAGAAGGGTTAAAATGGATCGGGTTTTCACTCAGCCTGACAAAAATGAATTGGGTTTGTATAGTTTTACTAGCTTTGTTGGTGTCTGAGCTCGGGCTTAGTCCGATCCGACAACTTTTTATGTTTTTGCTAAGCAAGCAAGCAAGGTTAGTGGCCAACAAGTTAAGGTAAGTTTTAAATTGATATTATGAGAACATTACATATATATATATATATATATATATATATATATATATATAGATATGAGAAATTTGTGGATATGCTTCCAGATCAGGCCAGGCTTTGGATCTAGACATTTTTTTATTTGACCCGACCATTAGACGGATCAGGTTTAGGTTAGGATTTGAAGCCCAATTAGTATCGACCCGGCCCATTGACAACACAACAGGCGAATAAGCTGTGTGGTTCCAAGTTCCAAAACTGCCCTGATTGATGGATTAATAGGTTAGTGCTTAGTGGTAAAGTCCATTCAAGAAAATAGACCCTAAGGCCCACCTTATCAAACCTCACCACACAAAATTTTTGAGAGTCAACAAACATTAGAAAACTAATTGAAAAAGAAGTGGAAAAAAAAACAAAAACTCTCATCCTACTCAAAGTTACAAGTCCATTAGTCAAACTCGGTGCTCTGTAAAAAACCATGAGAGAGAGAGAGAGATTTTGAGGGAAGGCTGAAGGGGAGAATTAGGGATTCAACGCTACAATGCTGAAACACCTTCTCTTGCTGTTTCTCACTCTCTTCTCACATGTCTGCCGTTCATCTTCTCGAACTGGTAATCTAACATTATTTTCTTTCTCTTTCTGATTTTGTTCAGATTTGCTTAATTTCATACATTTTTTTTTCCATTTCTTTGAACTTTTTCAGATTTTGTAACAGTTGTTGTTGTAGATTTGCTTAATTTTATGCATTTTTTTTTTCCATTTTCTTTGAACTTGTTCAGATTTTGTATGAGTTGTTGTAGATTTGTTTAATTTAATGCATTTTCCCATTTCCTTGAAATTGCTCAGATGTTTTAGGTTGTTGTAGTAGATTTTCTTAATTTTATAAAAAAAAAATTCCGTTTTCGGTGAACGTGTTAAGATTTTGTTGCATTTGTTGTTGTGTGAAATCTGTTGTGTTACACACAGAGCTACTTTTTATGCGCATAAGCTGCGGAGCTCGTGACAATTTCGTTGCATTTGTTGTTGTTTTTTCTCTTTCTGATTTGTTCAGATTTGCTTAATTTTATGCATTTTTTTTTTTAAATTTTCTTTGAAGTTGTTCAGATTTTGTTGTTGTTGATTTTTTTTAGATTTGCTTAATTTTATGCATTCTTTTTGTTTTTTTTCCATTTTCTTTGAACTAGTTCAGATTTTGTTGCATTTTATGTTGTTGATTTTATTCAGATGTGCTCAATTTTATGCATTTTTCTTCCATTTTCGTTGAACTTGTTCTGATTTTGTTGCATTTTTTGTTGTTCTCTCTTTCTGATTTTGTTCAGATTTTCTTAATTTTATGTATTTTTTTTTTCCATTTTCTTAGAACTTGTTCAGATTTTATTGCATTTGTTGTTCTTCATTTTTTTCAGATTTGCTTAATTTTATGCATTTTTCTTCCATTTTCTTTGAACTTGTTCAGATTTTGATGCATTTGTATTGTTCTTGATCTTGTTCAGATTTGCTTAATTTTATGCATTTTTCTTCCCTTTTCTTTGAACTTGTTCAAAATCATTGCATTTATTTTTGTTGTTAAATATATCATGTTACACGCAGAGCCATTTGTGATGCGCATAAGCTGTGGAGCTCGCGAAAATGTTCGAACCCCTCCAACCAACACTCTCTGGTTCAAGGACTTTGATTACACAGGAGGAAAACCAGCAAACGCTACACGCTCAAGTGGCATCCCTCCTCCACTTAAAACTCTCCGATACTTCCCGCTCTCTGATGGCCCCGAAAACTGCTACAACATCAATCGAGTCCCTAAAGGACATTATTCAGTGAGGATCTTCTTCGGTTTAGTCAAAGAACCTAATTTCGATAACGAACCACTCTTTGATGTCTCTGTCGAAGGAACTCAAATTTATTCGTTGAAATCAGGGTGGAGCACCATTGATGATCAATCATTTACTGAAGCATCGGTGTTTGTTACTGATGGTTCTGTTTCGGCTTGTTTCCATAGCACTGGCCATGGAGATCCGGCAATTCTCTCGATTGAAATTCTTCAAATTGATGAAAAAGCGTACTATTTTGGTCCTGATTGGGGTGAAGGGACGATTCTGAGAACGGCACAAAGATTGTCGTGTGGTAGTGGGAGACCAGGATTTGATGAGGATTACAATGGGGATCACTGGGGTGGCGATAGGTTTTGGACTCAGATTACAACATTTGGCCAGAGTTCTGATAAAACACTATCGGTCGAAAACCAAATCAAGGGGGCATCTGTTTCACCAAATTTCTATCCTGAAAAGCTTTACCGTTCGGCATTGGTTAGTACTGACAGTGAGCCAGACTTGTCGTATACACTAGAGGTGGATCCCAATAAAAACTACTCAATTTGGTTGCACTTTGCCGAGATTGATAACAAAGTTACTGGTGTAGGGCAACGGGTGTTTGATGTTCTAATAAATGGTGATATTGCATTCAAAAATGTTGATGTTATCCATATGAGTGGAGACCGTTTTGCCGCTCTCGTGCTGAACAAGACTGTTGCAGTGAATGGAAGGAGTTTGACAATAACCATGCACCCTACTAAAGGCAATCATGCCATCATCAATGCCATTGAGATCTTCGAGGTTATTACAGCAGAGTCTAGAACTTCAGCAGAAGAAGGTAGGCGGGGCATGCCATTTTGTTACTTGTTGTAGCATTATGTCTGTTTTTGCTTTCACAAGTAGCTGGTTTTGGAATGACTAATGAGGTTAATTCGATCTAGGGCTGTTAGATTTTGGCAGGATGCATGATACATCTTGTTATAACAATGTTAAATTCCTTAAACTTACCTGCCATTTCATTTTGACACGCAAAATTTCCAGTATTTAACTTGTAGATTTGTGTGGTTCTCGATAACATTGCACAGTGTAAGATGCTGTGACACTTCGTCCTAATGTTGTCTAAAACATTGTTAGTGTTTGACGACAAATGTATGGAATGAAAAGTTCAACAACTAGAAACAAACATCTTTTATATTTAAAATGTTCTCCATGTATTACTATGCATGTTCTCCTCCTTGCTTTATAGTTATGTCATGATAAGGAAATATGTTTTTGATGAATGATGTAGCATATGTAAGTAAAAACCGTTAGAATTGTGAGGTTTTGTGGTTGTTGCTGTGTGCTACTATTACTGATTCTTAAGTTATGTGAGCCATAAGGTGTTATAGACAACTCTTTGACCTTTTTGTCATATTTCAGTGTTGCGATTCATCATTATTTTCCTTATTCCTTACTTTTCCTTTAGTTGGCTGCGAAAAATCTAGTTACCAGATTTGGCTAAATCATCGAGTCCGATGGTCGTCCTTAAAAACAAAAAAGAGGGGAATAAAATCATCCTCATGTTTCCCAGATAGGAGGCTGTGTTACCCTATTGCCGCCCAAACCGGATTCTAACGTCAACATGTGGCTTGCCTCTCTGGAGGTATAATTGTTCTATTCCTTCTAACTATGTTAGAAGGTGGTATAATGGCATTGTATTGGACTACCACTCTAACAAATACAAAATGTCGAGAAATTTCAAGAATGGGATCCATCTCAATATCCTCATTTTATCCTTATTAGAAGGTACAACACCATTGTACCTCCTTATCAGAATGAGATTCTTCCCCAAGAATTCCCTAATCAGAGAGAACCATGTGTCCCATCCCCGTCCAAATCCCAATGAATCCCTATGGCTGTTTTTTTGATGAATAAATCCCCAGGGTTTTGGGAATGCTAATCTTCTAAAAGTAGAAGGATGTCACTCAGAATGGTTTGCCTTTCTTTGAGGGTTTTCCATACGAACCATTCTCCCAAAAGCAGTGTTGTGTGTGTCTTTTTCTTATTTAGATTGAATCAAAAATTATTTTCCTACAGGAGTATTCTCAAAGAATGACACTTCCATGACCAAAGAGAGGAATGTTGGCTCCTAAACCAACAAAAAAACATTCCCTTTTCCATAAAAATGAGGGTACGAACCACAAAATTTTGGATCTCAAACTTTACAGACATACAGCAAGACATTTTACCCAAACTCTCTCTCTCTCTCACACACACACACAGAGAGGAGATCTTGAACAGGAAGAGATTTTGTTCCTATTACAAAAATAGGTAAAAGCTTTTGCTAAAGGTTAGGCTTTGGAAGAAGCTATATGACCAAAATATGTCATATGTTGCTGACCTTTCCCAAAAGGGAAGAGCATGTAGATTGGATCTTACTTATTTGATATGATCACGTCCTCTAAAAAAGGCTCAGACATATCGACCCAAATGTGTATGGGATTCTTTTTTTGCTCTGAGGAAGAAATGACTTATTAGAGATTAAGTGTGTGGACAATCCATAGAAGTTTCGATTCTGGAGAATCCAACACCTGAGAACAAAAAATGGAGAGATTTCTCCCATTCTCCTCACAACTTATTGGTCTTTAGAATGCTGGTTTTAAGAGTGAGGGTACTGCCCAACCTGAGATGGAGCAGCTAATGCATTCTAATTATTGAACACAGTTCTATGAGACCCCTAGATGCTCAACATGAAAATCAAAAGCTCCGGCCCTCCCCAATCTATCAAAGGGATACAAGGGAAGAAAGTTTGCTTTGATTAGTTTGATCAATTGTCATGGATGGTTTGATTGATCTCAAAGAAGTTACTAGTTCACCTCCAACCCTTCAAAATCAATGAGATGAGTCCCTTCCTACCCCATCCTCTTGTTTACTAGGATCATTCCAGTAAAAAACTTTGCTTCACCTTTTATATTTCTCAAATGGATTCAAACATTTCAATTACTTCTTTAATGAAGTGGAAAGAAGCAAATGCTGCTATAGGGAATTATTGTTTTGTTTTGATAGGTCGTTTTTGTTTCACATTTTGAAGAACATGGCTTCATTACATTTATGAACTGTTACTAATTTAATCCCAACACTCCCATTTCATAGTCAGGGCTTTGCAAACATTGAAGAATGCCTTGGGACTTCCTCTTCGCTTTGGGTGGAATGGCGATCCATGTGTTCCCCAAGAACATCCATGGAGTGGTGTGGACTGCCAGTTTAACAGAATAAGCCACAGATGGGTCATTGATGGACTGTAATTCCTAGACCTCTGTCTTTTAAGTTTTTATAAATATACCTCGTAAACTTTTCCTTCTGATATTGTGAAAGCATTGCCTTCAAATTTCATTGCCCTCTATTTCATATTACGTACTAACTTGATTGGCCTTGTAATAACTATCACCCATTAAAAAGAAATTGAAAAACAGATTAGCATTTTAACTATTAAGCAGAAAATTGTATAGATAGAAAATTTCTGTTTGTTTTCCTAGTGAAATTTTTTATGATTGAGCAGAACTTCAGAATACTTTTACCTTTTAATCATTAATCAGAATGTTTTTAACGGATGTAAGTTAAATCTTAATATGTATTAACCAACCTGTCATTGATCCTGACTTATTACTATACAGTTTCTGTGGCCTGGAGTTTTAATTGGAGAATTTGGTTATCTCCTTCAACAAACTCCATGTTTTTCTTTTTAGCAAGGAGGCTAGGCTTAAGCAAGTTCATGCCTCTCACAATGCCCGTGGGATCAAGCCAACTGCTTTTGTTTGTACCCAGGGTTGTGGCTTTGGATCCCACGAATAAGACCGTTGAATACATACTAACTAATCTCTAATGGTAGTCAAGCACTTGGTGGTGGGGGTGATTCCTCTGACCATGACACCTTGGGTCCATGCTCCCTCCTCTCATTCCAGTTGATTCCTATCAGATCTTTGATTGTCTAGGACACAGATCATTATGTTGCTTCTATCATCTAACCATTCCCATCAGGAAAGAACTACCAATTGTTTGCTGCAATGATGCCCTCTCAACCATAAAATCATAACTAGTTGATTCAGGGGCAACCAATCATACTGTGTTTGATGCCAATGTTCTGATTCAAACAGTTGACTTCCATGGGATTGATCAAGTGATTTTGGAATGGTATGGTTCTTACCCATAAACCAAATCTTTAACTTCTCATCCACACCCCATATTCTGCTTTGAAACTCAATGATGTTTGATATGTGCTGGATATTCAAAGGATCTCTTTGTGGTGGAATTTAATTTTTTTGTTGATAAAATATCAATATTTTTTTTTGAAGGGAAAAGGCAAAAGAATACATAAAAATACAATAGTCACTAGGACCCAAGCTGACTCTATGCAGACCAGATGCCTAACTAACATCAATCTAGCTCACCAACTGGATCCCCTAAAATCAATCCTGGAAGAAGGAAGAGCATGAATACAACAAGGCTTCAGAACCAAGGATTCCATTGTGCCCGCAGAGCTTAGCTTACCATTCTTGGCATACCTGAAAAACTTGAAAAATAGCATCCAAGCCTTCCTCATGAAAGAACAATGAAGGAAATGGATGATTGTTTCTTCTTCAACATTGTCGTTCATACTAAAAAACAAACTTAGGGGAATAGAGGGGTTCCAACTATTTTTGCTGGAAAAGAAGGATGGTTTGATTTGGCCAAGTAGTGAGGATAGGATCTAACCGATGACTTGTTATTCAAGCTCATCTCCAAACTCTGACATCGGGCTTCAAAGGATGTAACTTTTCTCCACTAACTCTTATCACAATGACATTGTATTTGGGTATTTCTGCCATGGGATTCTTGTATCGAGAATCTATTGTAGAGTGCTTCTAAAAAAGCAAATTAAAAATGATCTCTATCCTATCTGGGATCTACGGGAAGGGTTTTTGGACTCTATGGATACTCAAATTCATCAACTATATGGGTACCAATCCATTGGCTTTTTATCTTCAGTTTTCAGCGTCATTTTTTTGGATGTCGTGCCCTTGTGGAAAATTTCATTTTTAAGTGTAAATCACATGTCCATGACATATTCTGCCCATATCTTTGTCATACCTGGTTACATAGTATGCTATTATTCATGGCTTTATTCAGAAACAAATATGTTTGAAGCCCGTGTTCTAGAATATTTTAAGTTTTACAAAATTAAAATATTTTTAATTGGATTGTAGTGACAAATTTGATCGACTTGAAAAACATAAGTTTGTCATCCTGTTTGAGATATTCGTTGTCTATCATGTTCTAATATGTCAGCACAAATGGCACCGTGAAAGGGAAACTTCTTATGTTTAAGAAATTTTATAATATTTGTGGTGTAGTATTTTTTTTCCCTTTTAATTACCCTATTAGGGTTTAGTTGTTTTCCTCACATGGTAAGAAACCTTTATGGTGAAGTAACAGTATTTTTGTACTTCTTTAGTCATGGTTAGATTAATCGTTTTGCTTTTTGGATGAGTCAGCTGGACTTGAACCCACGACCTCTTAATTGTTTTCCAATATGTCAAACCAACTGAGTTATGGTCTAAGCCCAAGATTAATTAATTAATCATTTCGTTAAATGCATATAAGTCATATCTATATCTAAAATACGTAACATAAGATCTACACAATCCTTCTGATTATTTATTTTTGGTAATATTTTGAGTATCTTGTTTTATTTTGGAGAAACTCACATTTGATTTTACTTCTAACATCCGACCCATTCATTTATCTTTTCTCTCGACGATATTTTAGTTTAACTCACTTTTTTAGAAGCATTAATATTCATCTTACCTGTGAATGAATGGGCACATGGGAATACTAATTGACATGTTAATAAATCACGTAGTGATTCTTATATTTATAGGCACCAGTTAGAAATTTTCATGGTTTCTAGTACATAGAAATTTTTGGAATGGTTGGTCTTTCTAATATGCACATTTTGATAGTCTTACTTAATGTCAATGATTTAAATTTCTTTTGCATTAATCATGTTTTATCTTTGGATAATCAATTTATTTTTTGCTGCTTCATTTTAGGGGTCTTGACAATCAAGGACTGAAGGGTTTCTTGCCGAATGACATAGCCAGGCTACATAATCTACAAAGCATGTATGTTCTTGATAATTATCCACCTTGAGTTCGTTTGGTGATTCTTCAATAGAAATTTACATCTTTACTTTCAATAAGGGTTATATTATAGGAACAATTGATTTCTAGGGGCATAAATATCATTCCTTGTTTCTCGACCGTGATGATAAAGTTTTACTATGTGTGCACTTGAAAGTCGTTTTAAAATTCTTGAGAAACCCAATGCAATTATACGGTGCACTTCAATCACAATGTAACACTTTTTCCTACCATAGGATGACACAAAAGTGCATCATTGTAGGCTGATATTATTATTATTATTATTAGAGTCGCACTGGGTTGACCTCAAGTACCTCATATTGCACATCCTGACGTGAAAGTGTGTAGGAACCATAGATGCTTTTTTGACTCATATCTCAATGAAAGCATCTATGGTTCCTACACACTTTCACATTAGGATGTGCGATATGAGGTACAATCTTGAGGTCACTTCAGCATTATTATTATTATTATCATCATTATATCTCATTTATTTTATTTATCTCCACAGAAACTTGAGTGTAAATGACATTCGTGGGGCCATTCCATCCTCACTTGGAACAATAACTTCACTTGAAGCATTGTAAGTAGCACTCCTTGATTGCTTATCTATGTTCAGCTTTAGTATTACCTATTAGTTTCCACTATGTAATACCAATGATTTGGGTTGAAAAAGAAAATTCTGCATCATTAATATATATTAAACTAGATTAAAATATAGTTGGCTAATCTTTCCTGGTTGTATTGGTAGGTCTCCTCAAACCTCCTTTCTCCCTATCAATAAATTATTTTTATCTGTCAAGAAAATAATTGGCTAATTATATGAAAGCTCTAGAACAACACAAAATGAATGCATTTTGAAACAAAACTTTTATTCATAAACTGTGCCTTCCTATATGTTTGAATTAATGGTTGATCATTTTTACTTGAATGAAGCTATTTCCAATGTAATTTCTTTGTGATTAAAACACATAGTTCATTGGCAGAGACCTCTCTTTCAACCAGTTCAATGGTTCGATTCCAGAAAGCATCGGAGGGTTAACATCATTACGGAGACTGTAAGTGACCTTTCCAAGCATCGTTTGATTTGCCTCAAGACTAGCTTTGACATGAGTATGGAGAAGTAGTTCTAATCTGATAAATGTTGCTGCAGGAATCTCAATAGTAACTTTCTATCTGGAAGAGTCCCAGCTGCTCTTGGAGCAAGACTTCTACACAGAGCTAGCTTCAAGTATGCTATCATGATTATATAGGCTTTTAGATGCAAACTCTTGTATAAAATGTTCAAGTAATAAAAATACTTACTATGCGCACCCGTAGTTTTACGACTAATGCAGGTCTTTGTGGTATACCCGGATTACCTTCATGCGGTCCTCACCTTTCCGTTGGTGCTAAAATAGGAATTGCATTAGGGGTATTTATGGCATTTCTACTGATTGTCATATGTTCAGTTTGCTGGTGGAAACGACGGCAAAATATTCTACGAGCACAGAGGATTGCAGGTATGGGAAAAGCTAATTGTGCATGCATTCTCACATTTTGTTAAGAGCTGTTCTACACTGACTTCATACAACACTCTGCTGATATAGCAGTGTGTACAGAACCATAGATTCTTCACTCATATCTCGAGAAAAAACATCTATGGTCCTATACATACTGCCACGTCAGCGCAGTGTTGTATAAAGCCAGTTTAGCATTTTTTTTCTTTTATTAATCTCTAATGCTTGCTCATGGGCATATGCTTTAAACATGCTAGGTCTTCTGACAGATTACGCTTTTTCTTCCTTTTCAGCGAGAGATGCTCCATATGCAAAAGCAAGAACCCATTTTGTGCGTGATGTGCAAATGACTAGACATCATGGCCAAGAAAACACTCGAACTGCTACTGAGAATGGGCCCAACTTGCTCTCTTGATTGACATGATTCCTATTTAAATTCTAACATTTTTTTGGCACACCGGCCATTCTGGGTTTACATGTTCATGGGTTTACATGTTCATATAGGTCCTCGATATCTATTGGTTGTGCCTACGGAAAGCTTGGCACTAGTGTCGTTTATGTAAAGTGATTTCGAGATATGTTCAATAGCCCTTGGAGAGGGCATGTATTGCTTTCAACAGCCCAGGGGGACCCTTTTGCTTTCTGGGTCGATAATGTTGTACATTCATAAGGTATGAATACTTCTCCTTTCTTCGATTTTTGGCTGTGGAATGTAACATATACCAAGAATACCTAACAGGTATTAAATGCTTGGTTAACCTACCTTTTGTAGCAGAAAATAATCTCTCTATTTCAGATAGAGATTAGAGTTTTTAATGGAAACAATGTGTACCTATTTAAAACCTAGAGATTATTGCTTGTTATGTTCTCTCTTTATCAATCACTATTTGCTTTGAAAGAACATTTGTTTTTTTCATGTTGGGTTTAGGATCTCTGACTTCTGAATTTATCAGGTTATGCTTAAAGAAACAGCTACTCATAGTTGGTAAAGTTTGAGTGTTTTGATATCATAGAGTTGCTAAGTTGGGGACTTGAATTTCAAAACTTGCTTGTCTGACATCATTGTTGCCCCCAAGGGCCGGAGGGTTTAAGGGCAATCAATGTGGGTCACCCTAGAGGCCTGAATTTGAATTGTATGACCTGACTGAGTCAGATTGGGCTCATGGAAATCCCCAAGACTAAGGTGGAAACATGTCAACCCTCTTCTCTTGCGTGGTCACTTCGATTCCTTGCATGACTTTTCTTCCATTTTGAGACCAAGAACGTTTGACTATGATAGAGGTACATTATAGAAAATGGTACCAATGAAGATGGATGGAAAGTCTGAAAGATAAAAAAGGACTATTTTCTGTTCTCAAGTCAAAACCCTGACCTAATTCAATTCAAGGTTATTGCTCTACGCTCTACTGTTTTTATTTGAAAATTGAACGGTTTTGTTGCTTGAAAAAGAAGACAGAATGGAGCTTGTTTTCGGGGCAAAAATTGAATAAACTAGGTCAAATAAATGGTGTATCCCTACCTTACTGTTGATGGGTTGGTTCCGATTAAATTTCTAAAGGTACCAGAACCATTAATTTTTCTTGGTTCGGGTTCCTGTCAATTTGGTTTCCAATTCTCCAATCAATGGAACCAAACCGTCAAAAGCTTCTCTTCAAGCAGTTATGGTTCTCAATCAATTCGGTTCTAGGTGACCCAACTCAAATCAATTCCAAAACCGTCCAATTTGTTCCTATTCCGGATCGGATTCTATTAAATGGGTGCCCATTGATACCCTTTTGCATTAAAACCCTAGTCAAAATATTTGGAATTTGTACAGTACAAATGATCATAGTAATAAAATTTGAGTCCATTATTACTTGGTGAAGGGTCAGTTTGATTTGGATAATTTCAATTACGATAAAAATAAAAATAAAAATAAAAATTGGCATTGTAAAATAATTGCATTTTTCATATACATTAAAATTAAATTCAAATTAATGTAACATAATAATAAAAGCAAAATTTTAATTTATAGAGTGTAAGGTGTTTGATCGTAAGAGTTAGAAGTTTTAGTACACATCAACCATCTCGAGTAGTTGAATTTACGTGTTTAATGGGGTGAGGGGACGTTAAGAAAGGAAAGTGAGGAGACCTTAATACTATGTTTGGATTGAGAGAAGAGAATCTTAAAATATCTTTAAAAAATCTTTGGGATAGAGTTGAAATTATAAAATATTTTAAAAGAATTTTTCTCCATTTTTTTTTTTTGTCGTCTTTTCTCTTCTCTTCTTATTTTGTCTTCTATTCTCTCCACCCAAACACTACGTAAGAAATAGATTTTTATGAGGTGAGAGGATTTAAAAAAACTAAAAAACACATTGATGGATTGAAAGAGATTAAGAAAAGAAAGATTTTTTACTGAACTGTTAAGGATACGGCCCCAAAAAGTAGGATGCATTTAAAAAGAAGTCCACACCTCATAGGTAGCCGGTTTTATGTGTTAGAAGATGAGTCAGTCTACTTGTTCACACTAAAATGACTCTTTGAAATCACTTACTAGTCTTTTGTTAATAAATATCTAAATTATCATTTTACCTTTTTATTTTGGCTTATTGCACACATCATCACGTACCAAATAAAAATTTAAAACTTACTTTCTTCTTTTTCAAATTCATCTCCTTCAGAGTTTTGTAAGAAGTTGAATTAGTGGAGATTAAGATTTTAGGGTTTTTTTTTTTTTAATTATCTTATTTCTTTGAAAGTTCTTTTAATTTTTTACATTTAATCACTAAAGAAAATTTAAAAAATTACTATTAAAATTTCAAAATGACGATTTTGAATAGAAGAACTTGAAGATATTTTGATAATTATATTCGATAGATTCATATCGAACTTATTTTGTCAAATTTGATAAGTACCTACCAAACAAAATTTTTTATAAACCATTGTAAAACTGATTCGGTAGGTACTTACCAAATATAATTTTTTTCATGTAAAGGGATTCAATTTGATTAAAAGTGTTAGGGTAAGAAAAATAAGTGAGATCAAAACTTCAAAACTTTTTTTTGTCCCATTTCAATCATATCTTTGCCTTCAATTTGATTAATATTTAAGAGATATCCCGACATTTAATACTTTGATGACATATAACACACCTATCATTCTCTTCCTGATCTTTTAAAAATAAATAATATAAAATGATCAAAATACCCTCATCTTTTATCCTTTGCCTACCCTTCTTTGAAATCCTTTTGCTTTTAACCTCCTCAATTTTTAAGGTGGAAGTTTTCATTTATTTATTTATTTTAAATCAAGGATTTTGGCATGTAGGATGAAGTGAGACTATTTATTTATTTTTGTCTTTTTATGATAATTTACATTAAAACAATATATATTGTCAATGAAGGGGACATCTCAAATATTCATCAAATCTTCGATAATAATTATTGAAAAGAATATTTCAGGAAAACGGAAGTCTTTATAGTACTTTTTTTTTTTGTCCTTCGATTGCCACTTTTTTTTCAGTTTAGTGATTAAGATATTAATTGTTTGTCCTACTCAAATTATATAGACCATCAGATCAAATCTTTCTTTCTTATTAGTTTAATCTCATTAAAATTTGATTAGCATTAGACAAATATATAGAGCATAATAGTGCTCTAGAAATAAACGATTGTGATCTAATAATAAAATGGCTACCGAGTGAATCCAACGACAGATCAATAAGATCATCCCACTTGCATCCCCACTTAGGTTAATTTTTGTAACACTTCTGAAGTTTGAAGTTTGAAGTCTAGAAACATCTGAAATTTGAAAATTAAAAATCAGACTTCAGAAATTTTATTCAACATCTCTCATTATTAATTCAAAATTTTTGAATTTCGATTATAAAGTTTGAAATCTAAAATAAAACAAATGAAAATAAAATTTTTAAAATTTAAAATTTAAAAGTGGACCACCTCCATTTAAACTTCACTTCGTATAAAACAATGAAATTGTAGTGGCCTTGATATCTTTGGGGGGATCCGAGGATCTAGGTTACACGTGCTAAGTCAACACGAGTATTTCAAATTCTCCCCACGCGCCTTAGTTATTGGTGCTACGCGGCACACGTACATCTCGTGAAAACGAAAAATTATAAAAAATAATCATATTGTCCAGTGGGACCACCACTCACTGAGTCACCGTCCAAGCGAGTCGATTAACTAACCGATTTTATGCTTCACAGACACGGCTGCTTCCCTCCGCACGACACGAGCCTGATCGTACTCCACGTGGAGGCTCCTGCATCTCTGACAAACCCTAAATATTATACGAAGCGAAATACCCAAATTACCCTCAGTCCACATACAAGGCGACACGACATCACCTTCTCTCTCTCTCTCTCTCTCTCCCACCCAAAAAAAATATTCCTGATAAAGATATGAATTAGCGCTATCATTCCGTACAAATTAGGGCTGACGTCATCCGTAGTGTGAGCGCAATGTGACACGTCAAATCATCTGGCGGCTAAACCCTTTCTTTCTCCACTGCCACCCAACCACGAAACTTATGGTGGTGGGACCCACTCTTTTTATAATTTGTCCAAATTAGACACGCTTTGACTCGGTCAAATTTTGAGTTGATTAGTCTATAACTCTTTTTTACCAAAAGCTGAAAGTGAAGACAAAAATTTGCACGAGTTAACTCAAAAACCTGAACTAGAATCGAAACAGAGTCGACCGAGTCTTCGAGTTAACTGGACTTGGTTTTAAAACTTTGTTAATTCAACGAGAGATTCTATTGGCACACTCACTTTTATTTACAACACACCAATCCTTTTAAAAATCTTGACTCATAGTTCTAAGTGATATTTGGCAAAACGTACCAAACTTATATCCAAATTTCCATTTCAATACGATGTTCATTTTAATTTCAAAACATGCATCAATCATTTTCCAATGAGTTCCCTAATAAACAGGACTGGAGTCGGGATTTTCTTGTAGTGAGGGTAACTTATGGTTAGTTGTATAGTTGAAGAATTTGAAGATGAATGGTTTTAAGGATAAATTTAGAAGTTGAAGAAAATAATATTTAAGTCATTTCCAATTAGTATATGAGAAGACTTAGTCCACTCCTTCACCTCTCTCCAATTAGTATATGTCATCAACAAAAAATTGAGGGGAAGGGGGGGGGGGGCAAAAATTGGAGGGAGGTGAGGGTAAACATGGAGAGAGGTGAGGGAGTGAGAACAAATGAGGCATGTAATTAGTTGAAAATATAAGAGTGTCTCAAAGTTTAGTGGGGCAATTGCCCCCACCAGCTCCTTATTAGCTCCGCCCCTGCTAGTAGGTAGTTTTAATTTAAAGTGTCAAATTCGTTGGTATTAAAATGACAAAATCATAGGTAAATATAAAGACAAAATATCTTTATTTCTTAGTGATTAAATCATTGGTAATTTATTAGTTAGTTTGTCACTTTAAATTAAAAATACCTACTAACAAATTTGTTGAAAAATGATTCATGCATGTTTTCGGAATTAATATAAATATTATATCGGACTCAGAATTTTATCATATTTAGCACACGAAATGGTAATTCACCCTAGTTTTACATAGAGAACTTATATTGTTATGTCAAATTTTGCTAATGCCACCCCAATTCATATGTAAATCACCAAAAAATTAACATACATCTTGAGTGACATTAGCAAAAGTTGGTGTGGCAATAGAATCTTCACTTATAATTTTAAATATTGTTCGAGATCAAGGTGACTCGCTCTAGTCATTTCAGTATTGTTTACCAACGAGCTAGATTTACACGATGTCTCATGATTCACATATCTCACGAGACAAATGATACGACTTGAAATATCTTTTGAAAATCTTGACCAAATGAGTACTATTCGATTGTATCAACTGGATTTTCTATAGGTTAATTAAAATAATAATTATTTTTAAAAGTTTAATGTTTATGATTATTTTATATAAATATACATGAATAAATAATTATAAATTTTGTTAAATCCTTTACCTCATACTTTGATGACTTGATTCATCCGAGAACGAGACACAACCTCGAGATTTGAAAGATGGCTACGAATATCTCCATCAGATTGGTGTGTTAGTGATACAAGTAAAAGTTGGTGTGTTAATAGAAAGAAGTTCTCTTTCTTTTACCATAACATTATTTATTTGCTTCTCTCAGAGGCTAATTTGGCTCTAACTAAGGTTGAAAGCTTTCTTTGTTAATGGAGTCCTCTCGCGAAGGTCATTACAGAGGAGTGAGAAAGAGACCATGGGGAAGATACGCAGCGGAGATAAGAGACCCATGGAAGAAAACTAGGGTTTGGTTGGGTACATTCGATACTTCTCAAGAAGCCGCCATGGCTTACGATAGAGCAGCTATATCTCTCAGAGGTAAAAAGGCCAAAACCAACTTTCCGGTTCAATCCTCAACCGTTCTTCCTTTCGATCTAAACCTCCCATCAGACCGCTGTACCGGTTCACACCGAGGTTTGGTTGAACCAGTGGCGCCACCACCACTACCACCACAAAGGGTTTTGAAGCGTGGGTTATCGATCGATTTGAACAAGCCACCTCCCATGGTTCCAACACCATTGTTGTCGAGTTGAGAGAAGTGTTTGTTGTCCTTTTTTTTTTTTTTTCAAATAAACTATGTTGTATTTTTGTTTTTATTTTTGGCTTAGATGATATGAGACTTGATTTGTGTGATCTTTCTCTTGTTTTCGAGACTTGGGTTTGGGAGATATAGATGATGTTTCATGGAACTGTCCAAGCTTCTGTTAATCAACCGATGAAACTTTTTTTTTATTCCTATAAAAACGTGTATTAATCTCTAGATTTTTTTTTTTTTTTTTTTCTGTTATGTCAACCTGTTGTTCGATGGAAGTACGTCTCTTTTCTGGGTATTTGGGAAATTGAGATTTTTTATTTTTATTTTCTACACAAACATCCATTGAAGACTTTGGTACGGAGAATCATAGTTTTAGAACTCGCCCGAGTTGACTCGATTTAATTGAATTTCTTGGTGACTCGTCAATGAACTCTTAACCTAACTCTCTGATCAGTCCGATTGAGTCAACTTAAATGTGTATTGATTTTTTAACTAAACTCGAAGAGAATATCATATTAACAATCTAACGAGACAGCTTTCTAGATTTAATGAAAATATTCCTATTTTAATAAATATATATATGGATTAAATCCGTTACACATATATTTACTCATATATCTACAATGTGTTTTGTCCTACGTGAGTTAAATTTTTTGGATTAAATTGATTTTTAGTGAGAATGATTTCTATGATGAGGAGATCATCCTCATTAAAATTTAGCTCAATTTAAAAATTTTAACTTCGTCAAAAGTAATTTAAAAAAAAAATAGATAATTCACAATTCTTCAACTCTTAAATATGGGATTAGAAATTTTAGAATTAACTAATTTTTTATGAGAATGATCAGTTAAATTCAAAAATTTTAACCTGCATAGGACAAAACACATTATAGATATATGTATACATGAATTCTAACCCCATATATATATATTTCGAACTTCATTAAAAGTGTTGAAAATGAATGATTACTGAGCATTCAAATTTAAAAATAAAATAAAATGATGAATAATAATTATTTTTAAAAAAAATTAATATAATTTTTTTCTCTACATCCCCATTGACTTGGATCATATTTTTTTTTTTCAAAACTTCAAAAGAAAAGTTCACTGTGGGTGAAAAATAATTATTTTTTTAAAAAATTAATATAATTTTGTCCTCTACATCCCATTGCATCTGATATGTTTTATTTTTATTTTTAAACTCCAAATGAAAAGCTTTCTCTTTCATTGCCAATGTCATTTGCGTCATGACAAATAGCTGTTGGACTGTGTGGAAAAAACAATACTCCGAGTCAAACTTGTGAGTCATCGAGTTGCTTAGCAACGATAATTTAGCTTTTCAAGCGGCCAAAACGGAAAGAAACGAAAGATTTTCCGCGAGATGGATGCATTTATCGCGTTTGTCCATCTCAATATTTCTCCTTCTCGATAAGTTTAATTTATGAATCTCAGGAGGAGTCCTTTGAAGTTCTAATAATGGAAAGTCCGCCACAGCCCACATGATGTCAGTTTCCCAGTTTTCATTCTGTTTCTCGTCATCTCAAATTATCACGTCACGACATATTGATGAGAATTTTAAAATAAATTTATAAATTGAGAAGGGTAAAATGGGAAATAAAATATAAGGAGAAGCGTACAACAACGCGTAAGTTCTTCGTTTCTCAAGTCTCACCTAATCTAATAGCGTGCGTAGAGATCGGCCGACGCCTAAAAAATACAAAAAAAGATTTGACGCTGATGTGGACCCCCCACCAGCCTACGTGTCATTTGAATACAACTCATATAGTTTATTGGGGCCCACAAACGAATCTTTTGTTAGCGGAGACTTCACGGCAGTTTAAACTGACTGTCCTCTCTAATGTGCTTCCGTCATGCTTTCGTTTCTGAGGCGGCGTTTCGATGCTTTATGAACGGTCGTAGAACCAGGGAGCAGCACAACTCTTTAAATATTATATTTTTCGTTGAATTACACATATACCCCTCTTATGTTTCTAAATTTCTGACATCTATTAAAATGACCTAAGTGCCCTTATTTTCAACCTTAAACCAAAAAACTCATAATATTATTTTGAAAAATATGTAATCACATGTTTTCTTTCTGATGGGTTGACAAGGAGGAACCAATTTTCTTTAAATAAAACTTCAAGGTCAAAAATAAAAATATTAAAAATTAGGTATGAGATTTAAGATGATTTATTTTTAGAAGAAAAATCAAGGATATTAAACTACAGATTAAAAAAAAGGTTATTTAAGTCATTTTTATCAGTATATTACTGTATATCAAAGTCAAAAGACACGGCATTAGTTAGAAGATATTGATATCTCAAAAATTCATCAAAATATTGAGACAACGTCTAAATCACTCCTATACGAATGGTTTAGACATGGCCTTTATATTGTTGTCAATATTAAAGAGGCTCTATGTTTTCAAACTATGACATGATATAAATACTCGTTTCATCCTTTAGCCAAAACCACTTATTTTTCACCCAAGGAAATATGTCACTTTCAAGCTTAAAACACCTTCTATCATCAAATAATATTCTAAAAAATAATTGATTTTTCTATCAAAAAAATCTATCATTTCTTTCAAAAGTCTTATCTTATTCTTGAGCTGTAAAGATTGGAATAGATGGAATCTTAAGATTGAGAATGAAAGTAAAAAAATCTTCAACTTTCAAACTGGTAAAAGTCTACGAATAAATTGTTTTCAATCTTTCGAATCTTGCTTTCAACATCAATTAGAAATCCATTATATTTTATCCAAAATTCCCTGTGATCTTTTAAAATCCTATTTTACTTTTGAAGTTTAAAGGTTAAAGAATATGAAATCTTAAACTTCACCAAAAACTTGAAAATTACGTATTTTCTGATTTGAAGATTGAAGATAGGATCTTTTAAGTTTCAAGAAGAGGGCAAAAAAAAAAATCCCCTCATATTGAAAATCTCATATTTCGGGGAGAAAATCAGCTAGAGGGAGTTTAGGTCATATATATTAGTCTCTAAGAGAAGACCTAGGTCAATGGGACATGCCATCAATTTCAAAGGACATGGGTATCTCTAATATTGACGAAAAAGTAGGGGGCATGTCTAAATTACCTAAAAAAAAGGTAAACGGGACCGTTACCTCGCCGTCTCCCTATGTCATACTCATACATTGACATTATGTATGATATCATCATCATCATCATCATCATCACATCATCATCATATCATGAGAATGGGATTAGGATGAGTTGACTAGTCTTAACATGAAGGAAATCGCCGCCGGCTTACAACTCATTGTCAGCTTTTTGCGGGATATGTTTTAATAATAAAAACAAATATCAAATAAAATTCTCCCAAAAATATTAATTTAATATAATTGTTTCTCTCTAAACCGACACCACGTGTGAAACGTACATGCGCACGTGACTGCTTTCACACTCACTAATGCACCGTAAACATCCCTGTTAAGTCGGATTACAGTGACGAGACGTTACATGTCTCTAGATGACTAGAACTTTTAACTCCTATTGCCGCACCAACTTTTATTTGCAATAAATTATTTCTTTTGAAATTAATGAGTTATTTATGTGTTATAAGTAAGAGTCGTTCAGGGGTGACACAATGATGTCGTAGCGGACACATAATCGTAGATGCTTTTTCATGATATACTAGTAAAAAGTATTGACGGTTATTTGTGCGCCACCACATCATATGTGTCACCTTTGTATCTCTATTTATACTATTCCAATATTTTCTTATAAGTAATAATAATAATTGGTACTGGTTTTTTTTTAACTAGAATTATTGATCTTTCTTCTCAGGATACACAATTGCATATCTTTTATGGGGATGTTCAATTGTGTATCATGAGAAAAAGATCCATGATTTTGAGTTCATGTCACGTCAATTGAGTATTGATCGAGTGAAGATTTACTAGTTAGAAAATCATTATTCATTTCAAAATTTATGTGCGCTTATTCATTTAATATACAAGGTGTCATGGCATTGATTCCTCAATTTAGCAAACAAATTTGTAAATAGGAAATCTTTATTTGTGATTTAGAGATTAAAGTGTCCAGAAACCACTACTTATCTAGTATGTGTGGTTTGTGGGCTATGGATCCGAGATCCTGACATCAAAAGAAATAAAAATAAGATTATTTTTTTACTTGAAATTTTTTTTTGTTACGATTGAAATAGTGTTAAATTAAATACACCAAGTGCAAGGCTATGAGGAAATAACAAAACCTGACAGTCCTAGGTCAATCCACAGGGATTGTGTCAAAATTAAATCAAAACATGTGTAAGGTGAAAAACAAATTTACCTAAACTATGAAAATGAATGATTTTCCACACTTTCGTATGTAAAAAAAAAAAAAAAACGCAAGGCATCAAGAATCCACTCAAAAATCATAATTTTATTAATTCAATTTTTTTCTCAGTTAGTTTTGAATAAAAATTCTTCAGGACCGGATGATATAACAATTAAACAAAAAGTTTATCTTCAAAAATATTTTGAAAAATATAAGATTGCCATGTATAGTGCATTCACATATCATTAGGATTCTTTAAGCACTCAATTTAACAATCATCCATACTGAATAAAGAAAAATTTCCACCTATTCAATGTGACCATCATAAATAAAAACTCAAATTTTTTTTTTTAGACATACAGAATTAAAAAAAAAAAAAAATTGTCTTAGAGCAATCTAAAAACTATAAAAATTAATCTACCATTGTTGGTCGAAATAAAATTATAATATTTGAGTTTCACTCTTAGTCATGACTAAGATTTTAGCCATCAATCTCCATAAATAAGTCCATCAAAATTATTGAATAAAAAATATAAAAAAATAAATTAAAGAGAAAATATAGATGGAAAAATATTAAAAAAGAAAGATTGGAGAAGAAGAACAACAACAATGAGGGGTTTATAGAAAATAAATAATGATAGGAGATCAGACAAAATATAAACAAATAATAAAATAAAATATAAGAGATATGAGAGGAGAGAAAATTTAATATGTGGAGGAAAGAAATAGTGAAATAAAAATTAAAAAGATATGAGAGAGATGTATAAGATTTTTTAAAATAAGGCAAAATAGAAATGAATATGTTTTTATTTTTTATTTTAATTAAAGTAAGAAATGTGTAGAGCTTTTTAATTTTTTTAAAAAATTCTTTCTTTTTTTTCTTTAGCCTTTCCTTTAACTTGTCCCATAATTTCTCCTCCACCTTTTTTAATGTTTTCTTTATCAAATTTTTTTTTTTTTTTAAAGGTACTTTATGAAAAATTCATCTTTAGCTTTTGTCTCTCATTTTGAACCTCCAGTACCTAGAATAATGAAAATTCAATTAATTAGGCCATATTAACATTAATTAATCACCACAAACGGGGATATATACCATTAATTTGTACAATTATCACTTTTACACATTTTTTACCCACTCATCAATTTTGTATTCAATTTATAGTAAATTTCACACGATTTATTATTTTATTTAATAATATAATTATAAATAATTTAAAAAATAATGTTTTTCAAATATATTTTATAATGTTTAGACATTTTCTTATCCAATCAAATATTTTTCTAAGATTTCTTGTACTATTTATTTTTATTAAATTATTTATAATAGAGTTATATACTCTAATTTTTGGATGATAACTTTTATACATTTATTGGTTAGTCACATATTTTTCTTAAATTTATTTTAATTTTTTAATTTTTATTTAAATAATTTAATTATAATTACATTTATTAATTATATATATTTATTTTAGTTTGATAATTTTTACACATTTTCTTGGCCAATTATATATTTTCTTAGATTTATGATAAAATTGACTATTTTTATCCTTTTTTTACTATAATAATTTAATTATAAGTAAATTATTAATTATATTTTAATTTTCCAGTGATAATTTTACACATTTGCTTATTCATTCACCAACATATTAGGAGATAAGTAGAAAAAATGATTTGCTCATTTGAAGGACAAATTTCATGATTAGGCAAATAATTTTCCCTCCTAATTTGATTTACCTTGCAATCAAACAAAGTAACATAGCAAATTTTCTTGACAAAATGATTTTTTTTTTTTTTAAGAATTTGCCTCATAAACGAACATGTCTTTAGTTTCTTAATCAAATCCAAATCAAATTTGACCAAGACTGAGTTATAGTCGATTTAATCCTTCCAAGTGGACGTTATATTCTTCAGGGACCTCCTGTGAGGGTGCACCCTCATTTACCTGGTACGTGTGATGTGCGGGCGCGTTGCACGTGCCCCAAGAATATGGTCTATAGATTGGGCAAAAACCATAAAAAATCGATTATATGATACTAATTTTTAAAGAAAAACACTTTACTTACTAAGTTAGTAAGGAAAATTTCCTACCCACATCACCTTATAGCATTCAAATACTAGATAAAAAATATTTTTTACTTTTTATTTGTTGTTAATTGGAGTTTCCTTTTGAAATCTAGAAGACTGTGATGGTGGATTACCAATATGGTAATCCACGTGGGCCCAAGCCAACAACCCTTAGTAAGATTTGAAATCTTACTAAGTTAGTGAGGTTAGCCCAACTCTGTTTAAATGAGGATAGTTGGTTCTACTTTTAATTGGGGTATTAATAATCTATCCAATCAGTGGGTTGCGGGGCAATTCTATCCTAATTATTTTACTTGACAGAATCCACGTATGGGGGTATGTGAATCTTCGATAGGGACCACAAGTTGGATATTAGGATTCATTATCGATGGTTAGATAGAGTCCCGTACTTCACAAAATTATTGTTGGATTCAGATTGATCCACGTGTCACCTTAAAATAACCACATAAACCTTTGGAGACCAGACAAGAGTGCGGCGCATCCGGAGGGAAATCTAAGTGGGCCCAATAAAAAATATTGTGGCCGGTAGTAGCTTTAAATAAATAGGTGAAGAAATCGGCCGACAAAGCTTATTAGTGATTGATTGAGAAGTGGGTTTGCTTTAGTGCTTTACTATATGGTTATCTAAAATTGTATTTCGGCCTCTTAAATGCCAAGTGTTAAATCATATGGCCCCACTAAACACTTTTTGGACAATCTATTTGTCGATGAATGGGCTGATTGGTGATTTCTAAATGTTGGTTTGGGACGGTTGGGTGTTAAAAAATAATCAACCCAATGGAGTGTGCTTCACGTGGTCTTTGCTTGACAAATTCATCGAAGTGTCCTTCTCCCACGTCTTTAGAGAGACTAACAGGACTACCGACATGTTTGCTTCCTACCAGAATAGTATAGGTTGTACTGAATTAGATTGTGAGTCGCTCTCTAACGATCTTGTCTCTATTATTTTTCAGGATGCGTGTAGTATCTTAATTCTTCGATTATAGTTGGTCTAGGTCTGCCCTAATCCCGTTGACCTTTAAAAAAATAAAAATAAATAAAGGATATAATTTGAATATATTACTTGTACATGAACATAATATAATAGAGAATTGGCTCCTCACCTTAAGCATTACATAGTCATATTTTGAATTCATGCCTTTTAACGAGCAAGTACTTGTGTTTACGTAATCTCGATGTGATACATGTACGATACAAGATTAAGGACATCTCTTATACCATCCTATATGTGATTTTCAAAATAGATCTTTATCTCCTACCCATTAGATGGGATTCGATTTAAATTTGAATCCATCATTTTCTTTCACACCATCTGACATCTTTATTACAACAGAACCCATAAATCGATCATGAAGTTCTCCATTTCTTCCAATTCCGCACAATTAAGAGAACTAATATTTCTTGGACATTGTAAATGATGCAAGTTAAGTGGATCCACATATGCACCATGCAGACTAACCACATGTGAGGTAAAAAAATATAGTCAACGGGATAAGGGTAATTATATCATTTCACATTTATTTACTCCTATAAATAAGACAAGATGGTCACATTTGAAGGGATTCTATCTTTAGAAGGATTATCTCCACTTTTCTCATGGATTGAACAAAACTATATTAGAATCAAACTTTATGCATAAAATTTTTGTCAATTTTTGGATTGTTTTTGTTGGCTCTAAAGGTTTGATATAAGCCTAGAAAGACTTATACCCCCACTTGTAGCCATTTTAAGAGTGGGTGTGTGCAAAGTGTATGCATGGGATGGACTCATCAAAAGAAAATTACCTACTAAAAAGACTTACTCTCTAGCTTTATTGCCATAAAAAAAGATTTTAAAAAAATGAGAAACTATTATTTTAGGAAACTTAAAGTATAAGAAAAGTAAATAAAGTAAATCATCTACATTATAAATTTAAATTGCATGGAAATAAAGAATATAAAATAATTTAATCTATTACTCTCATGAAGCTTATTGAGGATTTATTGGGGGAGATTACTTTTAAGAGGGATTACTCTCTCTCTTCAAGTCTTTAAACTAGAAATTTAAAGAACTACATTAGAAAGCAATAAAGTAAACTAAATAGAGAAAAATGCTTGAAAGTAAAGAGAAAGGGGAGAGTGAGAGTAAGGTGATTAGAAGTGGAGGTTGAAGGGTTTAGTCCCACATTGGTCTTCTTCTTCTTCTATGAATTTTAGGAGAGATTTGAGAGAATATGGAGGCTTGAGATACTAAGAAGGGATTTGGGTAGAATTTTGGGTCATCAAAATGAGTTTTTTCTATTTGTCTTGGAAAGATCTCTTATTTATACGATTTTGGGAGACCCTTGGAGATAAATTGGTCTTAATTCTTCAAATTTTCATTAATTTTACTAAAATCTTCATGGAAAGCACCACTTTCACATTCTAACATTGATCTTGATATTTTTATCATTTTTTTAGGTTTTACATTACGTAAAAACTGAAAATTCGATAGAAAAAATTGATAGGTCAAGGATCACGAATTATAAAATTTGAATTTTGACGGTCTAGGATCGTCGAAATTCTAGATATTTTCATATTAGACGGTTTAGAGCTGTTGAATTTCTCCCATCCTTCATTAATTTGATAGTTTCGGTTCGTCGAAAAAAAATTTGACAATGAAAAATGCGATGCCAATTCGACCCCCTTGTCCGTCAAATTTGGGTTTTTTTTGCATTGTGTTACCAATCTTGATCATCAATGTGTAAGATGGTAAAAATTCAAAAATTCTAGAGAATTCTTGATGAAGATTAGAATGGTCTTAAGACATTGACCTTGAGTCAATTGTGAAGGAATTAAGTCAAATGACATGTAACTAGATGATAAGTTTTTGACCTCTTTGATCGCTTCTTTTTAAAGAATCTCTAACAAAGTAAGGATACATTGGTCATTAGGTAGAAGTTCTGGAGAATTCTTCAGGGTGAGCAAAAGTGTCATAGGCTTTGAAAATTGGTCAAATTAGATTGAATGTCATGGAAGTTATGTGAATTTTGAAGAATGTTAGAAGGGTAGAAGAGGGATTTGCTTTAATGAGTCCTAACAAATTTACGGTAGGAATGTAATTATCTTGAAGTGTGAACTAAGCACAACAAAGTCTTTGTTAGAATATTTGTGAAATTACGAGAAGGCCAAAGTGGTGGAATTATTGAAGAGTTGAATCGAGGATAATAAAGCAAAAATGAGAAATTTCTGGAGGGAAAAACTATTCAAAAGAGGGATTAGGCGGTCATTTTTTCTAAGAAAATTTGAGTGCACATGGGTATAAAACTGTTTTAACTATCTGGGTTGAATTCAAAGTTCGATCATACTAAATTTTGCCTTTGGTGTGTGTGTGAGATAATTTCAGGATTAAATATGGCTTGAACGAAGTTAAGGTTCAATCATGCTTAAAATTTTCTTTGAAAATGTCGTTTGGACCATTTGACTTCTCGAAAGTTGGGTTTTAAATTTTTTTTTTTAAAATTCCTTAAGTTAAGCCCATTTTTGAAAGGTTATTAATGCTCTCGAACTCAACCTAGGCAAAAATAAGGTGTCTACAAGGTGGAAAAAACATAATCAATAAGAGAAAGGTAATTAAGTCATTTCATTTTCATTTGCTCCCATAAATAAGATAAGATGGTCACATTTGAAGGGGCTTTCTCTTTGGAAGGATTATCACGACTTCTCTCCCACAAGGCTCTCTCGCATATCCTTCACTTGGCTCTCTCATCGGACTTCATATTTTCTATCTCCAATTTTACTTTTCATTTATAATGGGCTTTCTTCATTTCTCATGTAATGTAATATTATAATAACTTCAAGAATAGTGGAACGACTTTTCAAAGCCCGGGGACATTACGCAAATTTTGGATGAATCTTGTAAAGAAAGCTTTGTATTTTACTCTCTCTCTTTCTTTTTTCTTTTTAATACTTATTATGCCACACACAAACTTTAGTCGAGGCATCACTTACCTTAGTTATCGTAGGCCAAGATTGTACAGAGAAAATCAAGACCTAACGTAATACCAACATCAAATTTCCATGAAACATGGTTTAAGCGGTGTTGGGGCTACCTTAAATACCACTTTGCATGTGAGGTGCATAAAGACCTTATCCCTCGTGTACATAATAAAAACTAGGTCTCGACGAACATATTTTATGTTGGTTGTATTCTAGTAGAAGATTTTGAAAAAGTTGAAAATTTTATTTTATATCATATGGTGGTGGTGTATGATGGTAAAATTTCTACCTTAATTGTTATTGGTATTTATTACGATTGCCAAAAGACGGGTCGGGTTGAACCCTAACCTTCAATTAAAGCGATGTGCTACAACTTAAATACTGTAGATTGAAAATATCATGTACAGGATTCATAACAAATTAGAAAAATACTTGAAAGTCCAAGGTCAATCTATAGAGATTATATCAAAAGTGAATTTTTCATGCATTGAAAACTACGAAAACAATAATGTATGCATTGAAAAATATTTGATCTAAACTACGAAAACAAATGAATTTTCCATGCGTATGGAGAAAAATGAAAGGATTTAAATAAAAAATAAAAAGTGCTAAGGTTTTGGGATTCCATATAGCACTTCCTTACATCTCTCTTGTGATGATCTTATCCCAATAAGAATTTTAGTAAAACTAGACTTAATCTTACTGAAATTTTTTAACAATTAATAATTAAATAAATTTCTCAAAAAGATAATATTTTAATGTCATGGATTTACATTAAAACCTCGTAATTACTATGTCCCTTGGAATTCTTGTTTTTGATATAATAAGAATTTATATTAAATCAAGAAAGTATATAAACATGGAACTTTATCCAAAATAAAAATCATCTACTTAAAAGGAGAATAATTATTGCATAAGAATCTAATTGATGATAAAAAATTTGACATACATAAGACATAAAATGGGTGGATTTTATTCGAAATATAGTGATCTGAATTTAGCGGGTTTGGTTCTTTCGAGTATATCATAATAAAAAAATGGGTCGGATATGGGTTGATGTCCCTTAATTCGAGTTGGACACAAATCTAGCCTTATATTCTCCTAGATCCGAATGATATATTACTTTTAAAATTATATTTTTATATTTTTCAAGTTATATTTCTTCAACTAACAAGTGCTGGGCACATAGATGATGACTTCCCTTCAAAAAGGAAGAGGTCTTAGGTTCAAACCTCCTTTTGGCCACCCCATGAATTTTAAATATTGTAAAAAAAAATTTGAACAATTCAAAATTATTCGACCCGACCAACTTGAATCAATTAATTCGGTTAGGTCGAATTCAAATGTAGGTTTAATGAAAGCAAAATGGTTTGGATATGATTTTAGCTAATAGGATCTGAGTCGGATTTGGATCCAAATATTGAATTAGGTAAAATTTTGGATATGAATATAGATATGCCCATATTCGGTTCAAATTCGACCCATTTTAAGTCTTAGACATAAGAAATAACTAGGTTTCCTCCTTAGCCTTAGCTATGAATTCGACTAACCTTCTTCATAGACAACTCAATCAAAATCTTGAATAACAATCTAGAAGAAGAATTAGAAAAAGGAAATAGAAGAAAAAGAGAACTCTAGAAAATAAATAAATTAGGAGGAGAAATAAAATAGAAATAAATAAAAATAAAATAAAATGAGAGATATATAGATGTAAGTAATAAGGTGACATGTTGAAAAATAGAAAGAAAAAGTAAGAGATATGAAAAAAATATTTCAAAAAGGAAAAAAAATGAAAGATGGAGAGATTTTGTATTTACCTTAAAGAGAGAGAGAGAGAGAGAGCTTTGCTTTTCTTTTTTTGTTTTTTTTTGAAAATTTTTCATTGTATTTATCTTACAATTCCTTCTCTCTCGTTTTAGAAGTTTTTCTTCACTAAAAGTTCATATCTAGAATTTTTCAGGAGCAAATCCTCTATAGAGCCCAGCAACAATTTGGACAGTTGATAGTATGCCACATGAACCACAAATTAAAATTACATCTTTCAAAATGATTTGGAAATTGGGAGTTCAGTAACTATCCATTTTTAGATCTAAGTCATCAACACAAGGGATTATGGTGCTATTTTTCATTCATGTGGCACTCTCTTACCTGTAGAGAAAGTGCTACAGGAAATAAATACTAAAGAGGATCTGCTCCCCATTTTTTTCCCATACTTAACACTTACTAAATAGAAATTAAATCAATTAAGCTCGATAAATCACACTAATATCAATTTAAAAATATAAAAACTAGTCATATGTATTGAAAATACTCTTAAAATCCGGACTCCTAATATTTTATTTATAAAATAAATTACTTAAAATTTTCCTTTACCAACCAATCATGCTTATTTTTTCAATACACATGACGTCATCTTATTAGTTCATCAGCTTAGTACATAAATTTTTTAAGAATAAATTCGTACTCAACTAGTGAAATTGACAAAAGTTTGTGGTCGGTAATACCATGTTAGTGAAGAAATTAGATGACTAAATAAATTATTATTATTTCATTTCTTTTCTTATATTGCAAATAATTCTCAAATTGTTCTAGAATTTTGTGTAGGTAAATCATAAAATCTTAAAGAGTAAATTTTACCAACCAAAGAAATTAGTGCAGTGTGAGAGACCAATATACAAAGGTAGGTCCCACTTCTGTATGGGTCCCTGATTGGACATATCTTCTTTAGCGTCCGTAACTTTTTAATTACAAAATTCCGTTAATTTTGCTATTTTCATTGCGGAAAATCAGGGTACAACTTACATGCAGATCCGCGTTTGTGTCTAGAGATATTTTTTTTAAAAAAATATTTATTTATTTAATGTTAAAATCGAATATCCATATCTAACAAGGTTAATATAGTAATTTAATATTTTTATTTGACATAAATACCCTCAATAAAAAGAAGAAATCCTGGTGAAGTAAATGGGGCAAGTCGTAAAAAGGTGTTTCCTTAAAAAAAAATTATACATCAAACACAGCTGTCAGATAGGACTTGTTCTAGTGTTAGAGAAAGAAGGCGCGGCTTTCCGCTTGGTTCGGTCACGCGGATTTACGTGACACGTGTCAATATAAAGTTGGTTAGATATCCAATGAAGCGATTCAAGAGGAACAACACGGGCTCGCCGAGGCAAGTCACACCACGGGACAATTAATAAGGTGATTTAAACACGCCCCTTCGTGTTTTGATCATAATTAGAGATACTCCTTTATTTTCAAACTGATGACACCTTGACCAATTTTGACCAAGAGATTTACATAAAATCACCTAATTATCCTTGTTCTTTAAGCTCTAGTAAAAGTTTATTGATTACTCTAAATGATAATACCATCTTTAAGCTATTAACATTTTTAGACAGAATACTCTTGCCCTATTCGATGTTACCATCTGTAAGCTATTAAACATTTTTTGATAATTACCGCAAAATTTCTATCTTTAAACTATTGTTCAGATAGTTATCTAAGGAACAAAATCTTGAAATTGTCAGAGCAGATCAAAGTTGTTTCATGTAATTACTCATCCACAATCTTTTAGAGCTAAATAAAGCTAGTTACTTTTTAGAGAATTAGTTGCGATACAAATTTTTTTATTTTACTTTATCATAAATGTAGAGTGTTTTTAAGATTTTTCACTCCTCGAGATGTACAAAACTTTCGATTAGACTAGTTGTTCTGTGATTCCCCGACTTTGCTCCCAAGCCCTTTGATCTCCCAACTCTTTTCCCTTCAGTTGTTGTTGACACGACTAGCTTCTAGTTCTGTAATGACTGAAGGAAGAAGAATGAGACCCTAGTGTAGTGTCTGTCAAGGGTTCTCCGAAGATCAAGTTAGTAACTAAAATGTAATAAATAATAAATGATGATGGTTAATAATGAAGAAGATGATGAATAGTAAGTATCAAAGTGTATTCCTATCTTTTTTATTTGTAGAAAGGATTTTTCTCCAAACCCTTTCTCTAATTTTGATAGGGGATTTATAGTTATGAGTCTGGGACAAGTGTCACCACACGGGTTGTCCATATTTATTATTGAATAAGGCATGAGTTGGATGTGGTTGTTGATTATGTCCTTGGATTACACACCCATATCTCATTAATGTCAGCACTTATATTTGATTTAAATGATTATAATGCATTAATTGCTGAGTTGATTTGATTTTATTGTTCAGGGTTGGTTAGTCAAAGAATTTTGCTATCAACATTATTTTGATAAGTACCCGTGGGTATCACATTTTATGTGAAGATTTACTTTTTGATTTATCTTCGACCATATTCAATTCTTTATCTTATCATATCCAAGGTTTCTCCTTCAAAAAGAAAACTTCGGTTCGGATTTTCCTCAGTCGATACATTAATACTCGACGTTTTATATTTCTCAACATTTTTGTAGATAATACTAGCATTCAGGTCAAACCTACTGAATTGTAAGGACACATGTCATCCTCTTGCGATGTGATAGAAATGAGCTCCACGTTAAATCCACTACTAATAGGTTGATCCAAATTTTCAATTGGGTGTGTAAGATTTGATTGACCCAAAGCATCTGTGCTATATTAAATGAAGAGTGTCATTTTCAATGTTAAGATAAACTATTTTTAATCTATTCAACTTATCTTCAATCCATAATTTTTAATATTTTGTAGAAATTCTTAACATTAGTACTCAAAATTTCACCCCTCTTACTCATCCAGAATCTTAACTTTTACTTAATTGATGGTTAAGAAATATAGAATCAAGGTGAAAGCCTCTACCTTAAGATTATTTATTTTGAAGAGAAATTCTTTAGGTTTTTGGGTAGATATTGAGATAAGGGTATTTTAGTCATTTGAATCAATTACACAAGGACCTAAGTCAAACTGATTTGTGATTATTTTGAAAATATAAGAGGTTTTTCTAATATTAGTTAAGCACGGAGGGGAGCCTTTAAATCTATCGCCAAATATGTAACTGCCGTCTACATTTCCGTCTGCACTCTGTACCTAATAACTAAAAACCAAACACACCAGACGACAAGCATCAAAACGGTCGTTAAAGAAAGCCGCCCGACTTTTCTTTAGACACGTGTCACTTATCCCATAAGCCACGTTAACAGACAAAAACAATTATAACATGCCACCACCCTAGGAGCGGGGGCGGCGGCAGAAGGGCTGTCAAACACCTCGTTGACTGGGCCGAATATTATCTATCTCCTCGCCGATCAAAACAATTAATCTCTCACCCGTCTTTCTATATAAAGGATCCCTCACTCAACCTCTCCAAAACAAACACCACTGGAAAGAAGTAGAACCAAAAAAAACCCAAAGAAACAAAAATGGCTCCAAGAGAGAAGACTAACGGCGTTAAGGGAACTAAAGTTAACGGTGACGGTAAAGAAGTGCATTTCAGAGGTGTGAGGAAGAGACCTTGGGGACGATACGCTGCTGAGATTAGAGATCCAGGCAAGAAAAGCCGTGTCTGGTTGGGTACGTTCGACACGGCTGAAGAGGCGGCGAAGGCTTACGACACGGCCGCTAGAGAGTTTCGCGGCGCGAAGGCTAAAACTAACTTTCCTTTCCCTTCTGAAACCCTCGACATCAACATCAAGAGCAACAACGAGAGTCCGAGCCAGAGCAGTACTGTGGAGTCTTCAAGCCGAGGAGGTTTCATGCCTGCGCCTATGGTTAATCCCTCACCGTTGGATCTAGATCTGATGCAACGCAGCGGAGCCGTTCGATTTCCGTTTAGTAATCCTCTTCAACATCAACAACATGCTGCAACAGCAGGGATTTTACCGACAGCGAATGATCTATTTTTCTTTGATGCGATGATGCGATCAGAGAGGATGAACAACCGACGGCTCAGATTTGAACCTAGTTTTGCTGATTTTCATGTTGGTGGGGTCCAGAGCGACTCTGATTCGTCCTCTGTTATTAATTATAACGATCAGATCCCGCAGAAGAGAGTTCTTGATTTTGATCTTAACTATCCTCCACCAGAAGTCGCTTGATGTGGTCAGATTTTTAGATCAACATTGACGAAGATCGCAAGGCCGATTTTATGTTTTTATTTTTATTTTTATTTTTATATTTTTGCTTAAAAAGGGGAAAAAAAAACGGAAGAATATGAGAGAGGAAGTCAGATCTGATGTAAATAATTGACAAAGGTCTTTGTTTTTTGCAACTGAGAAATCCAGAGATTCTCAAATGTTGTTTGATCAAGTATGCTTCTGCTTCTACTTTCTAATGTACTTTTTTTTTTTAAATTATAAATTTAATATTTTCTTCTTGATCTTTTATATTTTTATTTAATTATCTTTTCTTCGTTTTGATAATTTTATTTATCTTCATAACTAATTCTAAAAAGGCTATTTAATTTTAATAAATGAAAAGAAAAAAATATGTTCACTGTGTATTGTAATGAAGCCACGTGTAATGCTTACAGTTTGACCAATTGGTAGACCTTTGTATTAAGGTCAGTGTGGCATGTTGATTTGTAGCCATTGCATCTGGCTCTGAAAAATTGGTGTGGCAATAGAACCTCTCATTTTTCCTCAAATTTATGGTGTGATTTGGACAAATCCCTCTCCCTTTTGATGAATATTTTAGATACATCCCTGTTATAAACTGATGAACATGCCCCTTTGATCTTTGTCTATTTCAGTAAAGACTTAAAAAAGGTCGCCTTTGTCTTCAATCTGTAACTTAAAATATTTTATTTTACTTCATTAAATTAGTCATTTAAAACCAAAATTGTTTTGACTTTTGTTTTTTTTTTCAAACTTTAAATTCAATTTTAAGATTCTTTAAGTACTTCAAATATTAAAAAATAAAATCGGATTTTCTAGCATGAGAAGTAGTGAGGGGTTCTTGAGTAGAGGTTGAAGATGAGTGCATTTAAGTCATTTTAATTAAATTATAATAAGAAGACCACAGTCAAGGGTTATAAATTCATCAGTTTGAATTTACAGGGGGTATCTAAAATATTGGCCAAAACGTGTGAAAGAGGGGGTTATTTTTAAATAACTCTAAAATTTCTTTATAATTAGGTGATACACGTGGGGCCCACGTCAGTACGGTCACAGTCACATATTTTAATAAGGACGGCACCGACGGCTAATACCACATGGTCACGCGACAGGATGAGAAACTGTGTGTTATTGGAATTTGTGGGGGGTCCACAACTCATACGTGTTGACGACATATATGGAAAAACACCATCACGTGCCACGTGTATGTCAGTCGTACGGTCTCTGTTAGTCTTTCACTCGGTTTTTATCTTTCTTTCTTTCTTGTAAGGAGACAAAGTGGGACCCACAAGCCATTGTAGGTGGGGGAAGCGCGGCGGCCGCTTTTAAGTGGGCCCCATCTACAAAGTCGCAATCAATGGGCTGAAAAGATATTGCTTTTATTTTTTTTAATTTTTTTTATAGTACGACATGAGGTGGAATATAAATGCATGCATGATACATCATACATGGCACGTGGGGGTTGTACGTACAAGCCATAGAAGATTTGACACGTGGAGTTTTCGTTGAAAAATGAGACAATTAAGAATACGGGTCGGGTCGGGTCGGCGTGATTTGGATTTAAAGTGGTGGGATCTACCAAAAGTTCAGCTCTGTTTCCAGATTCGCCACGTTTCCCGCGTAAGGGGGGCATTATTAGTAAAAGTGACCGCTATAAGAAGGAAAGTTCATATGGCCGACTACTCCTGTGTTACCTTTAAGAGTGCGATGTGTAGCCGCGTGAGGTGACCGAACCTCTATTGTCAAGTATTTTTCGTGATAGTTGGGGCTGATATATAATTAAGTGTTTGGAGCGTTTGAAGGTGGGGGCTACATGGATAAAATAATATCCGTGAGTGATAGAGAGTAGAATGCATCACCACCATTCATCTTTTATCAGATAGAGCACCAAGAAGAAGATTAGGGGTGTCAATGGTTGAGTTCGGATCGGGGTTTGATTCTGTCCTAATCCTTATACTCCATACTTAACTTGGATCAGAGTTGAATTGATTGATTTTTGAGTTCTGTACAAGTATAAATTTGTTTTTCGAGGATTCCAGAATTTTGTTGGGACACTTAAATAAGTTCTCCTTTAGAATTTGGACTCTCGAAAAAAGGGGGAGAGGACCTGCAAAGCAACTTCTCCAAGAATCAAATTAGCCCAAAGAATTTCTCATAAAGTGTAACTTTTTTGATTGATATCCCCTCCTTTTATAGGCCTCTAGGACTCTTAGATCCCTACTAATCTTTGATTCAAGAGAGAATATATTCCGTGAAATTTGATATAATCCCATATCCTTTGGTGATTGTCTTTGACACTGATTGATTTTTTGAGCTTTTACTTTTATTGATCTCATTCAACACGACACATGGCTATTTCGATTAGTTTAGTATTTTATCCTCCATGGGTTCTATAAGAAAATATTAATTTTATGCAATTTTATAATGTTTTTTATTTTTTTTTTATTTTATCAAAATAGAGATCCAATATTTACCCTAATTGGTTAGAGATAAAAGTGAACTCATTATAAGATGCAAGTGAGTATGAGATCAGAATATGCACAAAATTATTACATCCACATTTAACCAATAGCAAGATTTTTGAAAAAATGGTGATTCCCAAAAGAAGGAGGGAAAATTACTAGACATTTTACATTTGTTGAAACTGATTCCCAAGATATTCTTCGTTGAAAAATTTATCCTAAAAATATTTGATAAAATAACAAAACTCATAAAATACTTGTTAGAGCTACTAAATTACAAAATAACATTCAATTATTAGTATAAATTAAATTAAAATTATATAATCAAAAAATAAAATAAAATTATATCATCTTATCTTAGATGGAGTCTAAGCATATTAATATGATCATATAACATATATTGAAAAAGTAAAGATATCATGCATGAATACAAGGCTTGGGCTGTTTGTTTGCACTTATTTTCAGTAGTTAACACTGAAAAAAAAATAATTCAACACTTTTTGTCAAATCAGTATATTTGTTTACTCCATATTTGCAGCACTTATGGTTGAAAAATAAATGAAGTTGGATCATTTAATTTTTTCGCTGAAGCGGTAAGCACCGATCTTTTTTGACACGGACAAGTATACCCTTATACTTAAAAGGATATTACCTCTTATGTCCCATGAATAATGATATAAGTACCCTGCAAATTAATTAGACAACCCACACCATAGTCAAATTATTGTCTTATATGGATTAAAAGTTTTTGAATGAGCTGATTTTTGGCGAGGATGATCTCTACAATGAGGAGATCATCCTCACAAAAAATCAGCCCATCCTAAAATCTCTAACCCTATCTAAACAAGTTTAAGAACTGTAAATCGTTCATTTTTTTTTTTTTGGAAACCTATTTTGATATGGTTAGAAGTTTCAAAATGGGCTGATTTTTGGTGAGGATAATCTCCAGACCATATAGATTATCCTCACCAAAAATCGGCTCATTCAAACAAATTTAACTCATATAAGACAAAAAAAAAAAAATGGTTATGGTGTAGGTTGTCCTTATTAATTCGTGGGGTGCTTTTATAATTACCCATCTTTCATTTTCATCGAAAATTATTCATAAAAAATTAAGTTCTTTCATCTTTGAAATAAGATGATGGGATGCTCCAATTATTACTACGAGAGAGAAGATTGTCCGTGTTGTATGAACATATTTAAATTTGGATGAGAAAATTATTTATCTTGTAATTTAAAATTTTGATACAATGAATTGTGTATGTGATTTAGAATATCAAAATATATTATCTTTTACATTTATGCTCTTTTTATTATGTGTGATGTGAATAAACAGTTAAAACAGTTAAATAGCATATATGTGATTGAAAAGGGTAATATAATTATTTTATCAACTTTCAACAGTAATTAACAAACGATATTCTGTGATTACAATACTTAATTTGAATCAGTTCAACATAATTCAAATAGGTAAATAGACAAACATTCTCAGCACTTAAATTCAACACTTGTACAATTTCAATAATTATAGTCTTTCAACACTTACTTGCTCAATTTAACAAACGGCCCCTTAATTGTTTGCTCATTAATCAAGTACCTAATTGTAGAGGAAAATAGTTGTAATACATCAAGGCCTAACATGTGTCAAGATCCTATTGAAGAGTAGAACAAATTAAAGAAGGCTTCTACACCGAATAAGTGGTACCTAGATCAAATCAACAGCCCCAGTCCTACTTGATTATAGGTCAAGGTAAAGATAGATACCTGCTCTGATGACAGAGCAGGGCAAAGTTGGTAAGCATGTGCAAATCTCAATCTAGCCATTGGCCTCTTGATTTAAAGGATAAATCCCAAGAATCTAACAATATTAAACAAAGTAATTCTAATTCAGTAGAGTTTCCTTTTGGATAAGGGATTTCCCATGATCAAATCCTGAGTTTAAAGAGAACAAGGGGGAAATTCTTATTGTGGGAGAAACCCAATAAGAGGGAGAGAGATCGAAGGAAAAATGATCTTATCGTTTTTCCTTCAAGAGGAGATGGAGAACCTACCAATCTTTTCTTTTGGTAAATTAATAACTTGGGAGTCAAAAGATTCTTGACAAGTACCAACCACCAGACGATGGAGGGAGTAAGGAGCATTCAATGGTGTTGCAGCGCAGAGTTGATAGAGATAAACCCCAAAGAACCTCTACATATATATTTACGTGGTGTATAATTAATGTAACATTCTCATTCTCATTTCCATGTAGAATATTGTTGTTTTTCACTCTGAAGGTCTTAAATACTTATATATTAATCTTCATCTCCACACGGTATATGTTTTTTTATTGTATTTTATGACTTGTGAATCCATTTTAATGTCTGCGTTATCATTCTCTACCACATTTTTTTAATTTTTTTATTTAATGAAAATTGTATTTGTTTCCACACTGACTGAAACATTTCTATTTCCTGATAGATTAAAATAGACATTGAAATCACAATTACAAATTTTGTTTCTTCTCCAAAACAACAAAAACCACATTTTGGGTATTCTTTCTTAGGCAGTTTCAACAGAAGAAGGGTTGTACCAGCCATGGTGGATCTCCACAACCTTCTTTCTTCTAGCGAGACGAGACTTCCTGTGGGCTCCGGTGTTCCTGTGGAGCGATCCTGCTTTCACTGCCTTGTCAATGGCCGAGTATGCCTCAGCAATCAGTTTCTCAATTGTAAGGATTTCTCCAGATTCTGCATCTGTCTTCTTCTTGAGGACATCCAATGCTTCAAATACCTGAAAATACAAATCGTGAATCAACGCTTTGTTATTTATTCATTCTCACTTTTCTTCTATGGTTTGCTCACCCTGCTTTTTCTTAGGTCTTTAGTTTATTCATCTAGGCTCATGGTTTTAAACTTGTTTTGACATCTCGTCTCGTCCATGAACGAGACTGAGTTGTCTCGGACGAGTTTTCCGATATGTTTGAGTTGTCTCGTTCAACCATGAGAAAAATGAACCATGTCTGATCTGTTTGACTTGTCTATCCATCTCATTGGTGGGCGATACCGAGATGTATCGGACGAGTCGTTGTGGTCTCAGACAAGATTTAAAACCATGTTTAGGTTTTTGCCTTTTCTTGTTCAAAGTGTTAAATCTTCGTTGCCACTAATAACGGTAGAAATTTAATAATAATACACAAATGCTCAAATAAAATAATCACCACCAGCATAGGCTCTAATATTACCATGTGACACTCTTCACTCTTCAGGCCTACTTGATTCCATGAATGTTTGGCCTATCACTAAAAGTAGTAGGACAAGAATTTATGGGGTCAGTGACCCAAAGAGTGCCACGTGGCAAGATTCACAACATTCGAGACAGGTATTTTCTGACAAACACCTAAGCTATACATATAGCCTCAATGTGGGGCTTCCCCAAAACACTCAAAACCTTATTTAAAAAAGATCATAAAGAATATGATGACGATGCATAAGTGACGGTAAATCGTTGGTATATGAGAAGGATTGTAGGAAGCAGAAGTGGGTATGGTATGGGACTTGGGTATAGGAGAAGGGAAACAACATTTGCAAACCGATATTAATTGAATTATTTTAGGAAGAGGAGCAGAATGAGATTCCAAAGCGGGAGAGGAAGTGAGAGCGTCACCTAAGGTGGAAGGTTCTTGCAACTAAATATTTATCCTTGCTTAACCTTTGTTCAAGAAAATACAAAAGGTTGCTTTATGCAATATTATGACTATATAATCCAAGTAATTGAGGGTTTAAATTCAAATGAGAAATCAAATTTAAAAACTAGTTTGAGCTTCAAGCTTCAACTAGTTTAACAGACAAATTCTAAGAATTTAGTGGAGGACAAGAATCTGTATCAACCATCTGGTGCAAGCACATAAGGAGATTGTTGAGTCCATGATTCGTTAAGTATTGGCAATATCTCTGCTTTAATCTTACACAAATTGGAGACTTCGTCTTCTCGACTCTATTACGTGATCTAAAGTTTAGATCCAAACTAAAAAATTCAACTTTGAATTAATTGATTAAAATCAACTACAACCATTTTAATTTGTGAGAAAGCTAATTGATCTCCAACATTTCATGAAATCTATGATGCCCATATCCAATATCCATCCTTCACTGTTGCTTGATGCACACTTGAGCTAATTCCTATTAATTGTACTCCATAAGCCCTAATCTTTTAGTTGAAATTTCAATAACTATTAATAGTGAGCTTCCTACAAGTTAGTGAATCAACACAATCTGCATTTATATATTTCATAACCTCATATGATCCCATTCTGAAAACTTCATTAAGGTGCATTTTCAAGAATCCTGCAGAAAAAGTTTTGCCAAAACAGCTATGAGTCTCGGTCAAGTAGCACTGACATTCCTAGTTCCTGTGCACATGATCTCTTATAAAAAAAAAAAGTATTATATGATTGGTATAAGTTATTGTTGATAGGCTTTTTTGCACCAAGGCTGGCATGTGTCCCAAAGACGCCAGCTAGGGCGTACAGATGCCAGCAAGGCACATATGTCAGTACCATAACGTTGGGTCATGACGTCGTACACCAACGAGGGCCCCTAGTGGCACACAACTAGTTGTTGCACTAGTGTCACACCTAGCCACAATGAGGTGCCAACAAAGTACCCACGCAAGCGGCTTGCATCTAGCGAGCAAGCAGCATGCAAAACACCATGATCACAGGGTTAGGACTGACCAGCCAGGGGGGAGTGGTATGAGGTTAGGATTCAATGAGCCCTAAGTGAGAGATCCTATGTTGGTAGATAGATAGATGTGCAAAGCCTGGGGAGTTTCTGTTTCGCGCGATAGAGGTGTCAATGTTGCTGGCAACATCCTTAACAAACTCCCAAGTTGACCTACTGACACAAGTAGGGACAGAGGGAAAGTCAACTTGGGATAGTGACTTATTCTACCAGCCCACCTATCACCTCGGTTGGGCCCCTTCGTTACAAAGAGAAAGATACCCCTCTATAAATCCATGTAATCCTTCAGATGGGACATCTATCATTAAACCTTCAAAAACACCCACTTTATGCACATTCTTTATCCCCACACATTTCTTTCTCTCTCAACGAGTTGTGCAACGATATAGAGGCACCTCGTTGATCACCCAAATCGTCCATAAACAGTAGGCATTGTGGGTCGCTAGGGGTTTGAGAGTATCTCTTTAGGTGTTAAAAGTATTTCCGTATTTGCAATGGTCATTCCTTTTAACAACTCCTCGAATGACCCTAATATCACCAGGGGTATCCCCATGATGGAATCCGGTTACTCAAGTATAAGAGCATTGACTGTATTAGCCACTATGTTGTCTGTCTGCTCAGGCTCTCCGTCATTGTTGATCATATTTTGCGATGGCTCAGCCCGATTCCTTCCACGTTTCATTCTTAAAATCTCTCTTCAGTGGAATCATCAAAATGTTTACCATAAGCACGAAAAGTGGATAAAGTCTTGTACATGTGAATAGATTTGAAGAATGACTAGAATCCAATGTCTACTTAAGCTAATAAAATGGTCGTATGATCAATGTTGGGTTGGGGAAAGATAAGATAGAACTGATGGGACCTAAATTAGGAGGGTGCAAGACCATATGATAGAGAGGGATAGGGAGAGTGAGAGAAAGAGACCCTTTTATATAAATCCAAATGGTCCCTAAGATATGACATATATCATTAGACCCTCAAAGAGCACCCACACTTTGCACATTCTCTTTGTCCCACACCTATCTCTCTCTCTTCTTATATTTTCTCTCACTCTCCCTCTTCGCCACCTAGTCTCTCACCCCTCCTGGTTCAAGTCCCATCAGTCTTATCTTGTCTCTTCCTCAACCCAATAGTGACCATATAGACATGTTATTGACAAAAGTGGATATCAGATCCTAATCATCCCACGAATCTATATACGTGTACAAGATCTTAACCACTTTTTATTCTTTTGATGAACATTTTAGTGACTCAACTGGAGAGAGATTTCGGGGATGAGACGCACAAAGAATCAAACTAAACCATCGCGAAGTATGACCAACAACGACGGAGAACTTGAGCAGACAATCAACGCGACGCCTGACACGATCAATGCTCCTTGGTGGCATTAGGAGCACTCAGAAAGCTATTACAAGGAATGGTCGGAGAAAACGCGAATATACTCTAGCACCTAATGAAACTCTCCTAGGCCCCTAACTACCCACAATAACTTGCTGTTGTGGACGATTTGGGTGTTCAATGGGGAGCCTCGACATCCACCATTGCACAACTCATTGAGGAGCCTTTGTCTCCTAAGGGCCTCACGCCTCGTCTTCCTTAAACCCAAGGGTTTGTGACAGTCATTGAGCTAACTCGATTTTTTGAACAGGAAATGTCTCAAAAAAAAGAAAGATGTTTCCATGATTATTGCCCTTTATACCCCAACTCACTCCAACAAAAACCCTATCCAAAGGGGTATATCATACCCATTTTCTCGTTATACGATGGGAGGGGTAATGTGAGGGAGGATGTGTCAAGATTCATAGGGTCAAGGGCCAAACACGATCACAAGGTCAAGGAGTTTTCAAAATCATTAACCAGCAAAGCTTACACTTGGTATAACTTGCCAACTGGTTCGGTGTAGATCCAAAAGTAGATGGCAAACCTTTTTGACATAAAGTTTTTCTATGTTCGTGAGCAAGGTGACTCCAACTGATCTTGGGCGTCTAAGATAAAATGAGAACAAGCATCTAAATGCTTTTGTAAGAAAGTTTCCTAATGTTGCAATGGACTGTTATGAGCAAGTTGAAGAGGCTCGGTCGGTCGAAATATGCATTAACGGGATGTTGATCTCATATCACGCGTTACTAGAGAACTTAAGACTGGCTAGCTTCTCGGAGTTGCATAAGGCCACTAAATGGAAGTGGCAACAGTGCTTACCCCTCAAAAGAGTAATCCCGCAAAAACCTTGGAAGCTACCAAAGTGGGGGTGCATGGAGAAGAGGCTGGTACATTAGATCTCCACCTTAGAAAGACAGCCTAAGAGACAAATTTCTTGGGGATGTGAAGTCCCAGTCAATAGGGGGAAGAAAGAGAACATGATATACCCGACTTCCCCTATAGTATGGAGGAAGTAGAACAAATCCTTAATGCTTGGATCAAGGATAATGTGATCAAATTACCACCAATCAGACAAGAGGTATTGCCAAGAAATATTAAAAAACACTCCTTAATAAATTTGATTACCATCTTTGTCATGACATAAAGGAAGGAATTGTCCTCTTTGCCCCTCCATTAATCACTCAATTACGTTTTCACCCAACGTTTCTTTGTAAACAAGTACATCTTGAAGGGTTGAGTCCCATGAACTCAAAGGCTTCTCTAAACATATCCTAAAGGTAATTTACCACACTAACTTCCATGTAATCTTGAATTTTAATACACGTGAGAGGGTGAAGACCACCTCATTAGGAATAAGAGTATATACCCTCATCAAGGTTTTATTTGAAAATTTTCTCTATGATGAGGGTATGGATCATTTAATCCTTCAAAGTATTCTCTAGAAATTAAGAGGCAATTACTATCTTAACCCTAATTAGTTGAGACCCATGAAATAGTAATTGACCACAAAGACCCCCCAATTGAAGATAACTCCATACCCGTATCAAGATAAGATTTGAAATTCTCTATCTCTTGATCATCATGATTGGTAAGACTCATTAAAGTGTAAATTATCATCAAAAGCCTCTATGATGAAGGGTAACCAAGGTCCATCTAAGTCTTTTTTGCAATTATCTTAATTCTAGGATTTTTGGACCATTTTATCCCCATGAGATCTTGACAAGCTATAAACAGGCAAGGCTCGCAAGGCTTGAGCATCCAATTTTCCTTGCTTTAAAACTCTATCAAATTTTCTTCTCAAGAGCCTTTCCTACACCAAAGCCCAACCCAAATCCCCTCTCAAGCCTTCCATCACCCTTCAAGAACACCTCTACTCTTCTTCAACCTTGAAAAGTAACCTTGAAGATTTAAGATCCAAGAAGGAGAAAAAGAAGAATAAAATTAAGGTGGGTTATACTCTTTTTTTTTTGGGCCTTTGCATT
This sequence comes from Akebia trifoliata, assembly GCF_017979445.1. Taxonomy (NCBI): domain Eukaryota; kingdom Viridiplantae; phylum Streptophyta; class Magnoliopsida; order Ranunculales; family Lardizabalaceae; genus Akebia; species Akebia trifoliata. Next base: position 7,019,634 of record NC_141387.1, read on the forward strand.
CCCTCTTCCTACTTCTACCCCCCTCACTTTATTTTCTTTCTTTCATTAGAACCTTAAATCAATCAAGCCCTTATCTTATCTAGTAAACCGGTAAATCCACCCGAAAATTGAAGGTCGAATGGGAAATCGGGAAAAAAATGATGAATAGGTCCCACTTAGACAATTTTAGAACCAAGCATATAGTGTAGAACATCTTAATATCCATGTAATTTAGAGTATCTAAACATTCATGTAGGGTAAGCAGCCATAATGGCAAAATATGGTTAGAGAGTACACCTTTTTCGTGACGTGATCCTCACCAATGTCAGCCCATAATAAGTTCCATGGGAACATTAGTATCCTCTATATGGTTTAGGTTCATAATGGCAAAAGAATGGTTAAAGAGTATATCATCTTCATGAGATGATCCTCACCATGGTAAATCCATAATAAGCTCCGTGGGGGCTCTTCACATACATTTATGTAGTTAGAACATTTGCATACATACATCTAATTATAACATACATCTCATGTAGATCTAAGCATTAAAATGGAGAAATCACAAAGGAGACATTCTCATCCATGGAGTAGCTTCCCCAAATCCTTTGCCAACAAAAATTGAGCCCCACTTTAGCCACATTCATCAAGCATACTTCATTACTCAAAAAAATGCTACAATTAAAAGAATATTTCCCTCATGATTTTCCATTCATAAGTCTAAGCAAACATTCAAAACCCCAAATCACTAGGAACCTTCAATTCATTCTACACCTCTCACACACAAACATTTAAATTCTCATGCATTTGGAGTTAATCTAAATTCATGCACTATTACATCATCATCTTGCATAAAAAGGACATACAAAAGGTTGCCAAAATCCATTCGGTTAACCGAAACTACTGTCCAAAATTGGTGAGATTTCATAACTTGGATTTCACCTCATTCTAACTCAAAATGTTTTCAAAAACGATCTAGATTCCTTGCACTTGGCCAAGACCTAGGTAACCACCAACTTGGTGGGTAGGATGGGGTGTCTAACACCTTCCCATCCTTCAACTGAATCTCCCTACCTGAATCTCATTGTTAAGAACTCGAGTCATTATTTCCTTTGATTGAGTTTTAAAGAAAATTGATTTTAGGTGACCATTCACACCTTAAAACTCTATGAATGGAGGTGACTCCAAAAATTAAGTAATATGTGGTTTCCTAACTAGAAACCCCTCATCTCTACATCTAAAGCCTATCTTTGCAGTTTAGGTAAGAATCCAAGTCTCTCGATACCATCAAGTTTCGCCAATCATTACATTCCTTGATAATTTGTTGAATCTTCCTAGGTAGGTTTAAGAACATTCTTTTACAAAAAGTATTCAAGGGAAGTTGCTGCACATACAATCTTCCTTGTTATTTCCCACTCAATACTATTGCGAACGATTTAATGACTCTTTTTACGAATCAAATTGCAGATTCTGCATATAACTTGTAGCAAACATTGTTCTGGATACAAACAACAAAAGATACCTAAGCTTTGCAAGGTGACACTTCGAGTAAAGATAATTTATTCAACCATGAAGATGAACACTCTGAGTTGCTCTGTTAAATCTATATATCGCAAATTTCCCTAAGCCCATTACTATATTTCTCTCTTTCTTCCATATAAATTCTAAGAAAAAGAAACCCACTCACTGGATGAAGGCAATTCATTTTTACTTCTTTTTTTCTCAAAAGTACAGTTGATGAATATTGCACACTGAAAATAAATATACCCACATTTTTTTGGTATTCAAGATGGGGTTTGGCAGGAACCCTATCCACAACGGAAAAAAAAAAGAACAATCATTTTTTGTTTTTTACATTGCCATTTTTATCTTTCTGAATAACTTACAAAAACAACCCACGTTCTACCAAGGAATCTCTTCCTCTTCCAGAAAATTATTCTCAAGCACTCACCAAAATCAAAGGGCTCTGAGTTGTTTGAGTAGAAAAACAATTGTGTTTTATCCATGATCTAGGCAATGTACGAAAATATCAAACAAAACACACAGAGCATGGGCCTTGTTCTTAAAGCTACCGAAATGCCTACTGATTCACGTAGTTTGTTAAGTTATCCAAACTTGAGAGTGTGCAAAGTGTCCCCATGACTTCAATACCTAACTTGGTGATGAGAACATTCCTTAAAGAAAATTATTCGTCATCCCTGACGATGGCAGCATGAATCTTCTTTTTGGCCATTCCACTAATCTTGAGCCATGTCTTCAGATGAGGTGTGGTATGGTGCAGCGTTGTCCACATTGAAGACAGAATGTGGGTAACTTCCCACTATGGAAGACACAAGTCCACAACTTTAGCTACCTTCTATGAAGACTAACACCTAACCCCAACTCATATTCTACCTTGCCTCTCATCTCATTTCATTTACCCATGGTTTAGAATATCAGAATGTAATAAATATATCGGTTGATACATATCGGTATCAGCCGAGATCGATACAAAAAATTGAATGTTTTGGGAATGTATCGAAATGTATTGGTCTTGTATCAAATGATTAGCCAATACTATATCGATTTTTTCATTTTCCGAAACATTCAATCAATACGATATTTTAAACCTTGCCACTACCACTACTTCGTTTCAGTTACTTACCAAGAAAACTAAAGGACTCATTAGATTTTTTATTTTTTGTTCTAAAAAAATAAAGAAAAAGGAAGTCCATTGTCACAGACCCAGCCCCCTCATCGCATAGCAACCGTGCAACACTCAGAAACCCATGATTTAGCTAAAGTCGGACTTACCCCCAATGAGTCCCAAAAGTTCCCCCAACTCTCTAAGGCACTCAAACACACTCAAGAATCCAAGGGATTGCTCACATTGTTAGAGTTTAACAATGGATGGTATGTGATAATAAGCATAAATCCAACAAAGGAAACAAAGTAAATAAATCCCATTAAGCATAATGTATATAAATTTGGCAGAAAATCATACATATCAAAGCTTAAAACCTCAATTGAAAATAAAAGGGTACCTTCTTCATCCTAGTTTTTAACTCTGATTTCTTGGATTTGTGATACACGCGTCTCTTCTCGGCTTGCCGAGCCCTCTTAGCCGCAGAATCAACCTTTTTCGGAGCTGCTTCGCAAACAACAGACCTACGTGTCGGTCTCTCGACTACCTTCAATGCTAAACTACCTAAAACAGACCAACACCCACAAATTCAGAAATCAGAATTTCGTTTAGTTTCAACAAATAAGAACATGGGTTCATGTTTTGGAACCCAGAGCTGAATAAACGCAACATTAGAGGGGAAAAAGGAAGAATTAATGAAATGGGTAGTGGAGGACTATCTTCAATGATAAACTACCTAAAAGTAAAACAGACTAACACCCACAATTCAGAATTTCGTTTTATTATAAAAATAAAATAAAATAAGAACATGGGTTCATGTTTTGGAAGCCAGACTGCCAGAGATGAATAAATGCAAAATTTGAGGGGGGGGAAAAAAGGAAGAATAAACGAAATGGGTAGTTGAAGAGATGAGTTGGAGAGGAGAAGAAACAAAGAAACAAAGTTGGGGTTTATTTGTTTTTTTTCTTACCTTTTGAGAAGGAAGTAATATCTGAAAGGTTTCTGGAGAAACTGAGAGACTTCATTGTAGTGGTGGAATTAGCCAGAATGAGTGAAGAGTTGCTGTTGGGGATGATGGAAAGCTGTTTGGGAAGACCATAGCAAGAAGAAAGGCAGTGAAGGGCAGCCATCTCTCTCTCTCTCTGCGCCTTATCAGCAATGTCCCCTTATCCCTCTTTTGCCTCTCTTTCATTATACAAGCCTTATCAGAATCATGGTTTCAAAACTCGGTCTAACGACTCGTCTCGTTCAAGAAGGAGACCGAGTTGTCTCGGACAAGTCAACTCGTTATACACAAGATAAAGTTTATCCTTGTCGGATACGGATTCGGATATTAACATTTCGAATCCGATAATAGTCGATTTAAAATAATATATAATATATATTATTTTATTTATATAATATATATAATTTATTATATACACAATATAATATATAATAGGTTTTTTAAATAATAAAAAATCAATTGAATAAGAAAAAATTGTATTTTTTTTAATATACAAATTATTCGAATTCAGATAGAGTTTTAGAATATATATCGGATTCGAATTCGAATTCAGATATCATATGAAAATTTTCAAATTTGGATATTACTATATTCGAACCGATAAGCATCCGTTGACAATCTTAAGATAAACCATGTAACTTGGTTTACAACTCTTTAATGCACTCAAACACACTCAAGAGTACAAGAGATTGCTCACATTCATATATAAATATAATTTTTTTGTCATATAAAGCAAGGTAGATTAGAAGATGTTTAATCATAAAATTGTTTTTCATTTATATTATAATAATTTAAATTTAAAATTTTATTATAATTAAAATATACAAAATCTGATTTTATTGATTTGTCTAAGATTTTCAAAATATCATCAAAGTCATCTCATTTGTCTTGTGATATTTGCAGGTGTGAGATGCTTTGTCTATCTATCTTGTTCATGGACGATACTCGATGCGTTATCTTGATCTCGAATGAGATTTAAAACCATGATTAGAATGGTTCTTTCCCTATTTTATACTTGGTGGCTAGCGTGGATTAGATTTTAATTAAACTTGTTTAGATATTAGTCTAAGGTGGTGTTTGTTTACTGCTAATTTCAGCACTTAATGCTGAATGCAATTCAGCTTCAGCAATCAGCACGTTTGTTTACTCCACATTTTCAGCACTTATTGTTGAAAAATAAGTGAAAAGTATTAAGTGAAGTTGGATCACTTAATTTTTTTGCTGAAGCGATAAGCACCAGTCTTTTTCAACACGGACAAGTATACCCTTATACTTGAAATGATATTACCTCTTATGTACTATAGATAATGCTATAAGCACCCCACAAATTAATAAGGCAACCCATATCAATATTATTTCTCTTATTTTCTCTCTCATCTACGTATTTAAATAATATTAATTCAAATAAAAATAATAATATTAATTCAAATAAAAAAAATATTAATTCAAATTAAATAATAATATTAATTCAAATAAAAATAATAATATTAATTCAAATTAAATAATATTAATTTAAATTAAAAATAATAATATTAATTCAAGTTAAAGAGAGAAAATTTTGACCCTTAAAGGGCCGAAATTTTCTCTCCTCCACACATTTAAATAATATTAAATATTTCGAAAAAATAAAAGATGAGAAAAAAATTTTCTCTTTCCTTTTTATTTTTTTGGACTATTTAATATTTAACGAAATATTTATATTTAATATTCTCTCTTTTTAATTTGAATTAATATTATTTTTTAATTTGAATTAAAATTTTTTAAAATTGACTTTTTAAATGATGTGGAGGAGAGAGAATTTGTTCGGCTAGATTCCCAAAATGAATTTCATTAAATTTAGTATTTTTTTAATAAATAATTTTTATTTTTGAATTTTATTAATAATTTCTCCTTAAACATACAATTGTTGAAAAGGGTAATATAGTCAATTTACTAGTTTTCAGCATTAAATAACAAACAAATTTATGTGATTACAGCGCTTAATTTAAATCAGTTCAGCACAATTCAAATCGGTAAACAAACAACAATTTCAGCACTTAAATTCAACGCTTATACAGTTTCAGCAATTATAAGCATTCAACACTTATTTGTTCAGTTTAACAAACAACACCTAAGTCTCTTGGTTAGTCTAGGACTGATTCATTTGTAAGGTCATGCTTGGAAGTTAGACCCATCCTATTACTAATATCTATATAACAAAATATAACGATGGGTCCCACTTTCTTTATTTCGAGATTTATGCCCCCATAAACAATGTAAATCAAGGACAAGTTTACCTTCGAAAAAATTACTAAAGGACCTTGACATAGGGATTTTTGTCTAGTTAGTCCCTAAGCTTTAGGGCTTATCTTAATAGTTCATTTAGTAAATTTTTTTTCCTAACTAGTCCTTGAATCTCACTCCCTACATTTCTCATGATTGAACGTCGAATGTGCCCAAACCATTCGAACTCATGATTTTCATCAAAAAAAAAAAAATTGATTTTCACCATCCCAATCAAGTTTCAAAGATTTCATTTAGATGTAAAGGATTTAAGGAAGAAGAAGTCATTTTCAAGCATTTTCGAAGATGTAGGTAAAACAATTACGATTTTTTTTTTTTTTTTTTACTTTGTTTTTGGGTGAGAATTGATCAAGGATGATTCTAGTGACTTGAAGTCATCTAGACAAGTCGTTATGTCAAGTTTTTAGTCGATATTTCCATATATTTTAGTCGAAAAATGAAAGCAGTTGGTTTTACCAATGTCAAGCTCATCAATTTTTATTGTCAGAATTCAACAAAATCTCTCCTACTTCATTATTCAGCTCACCAATTTCTTACTAATACCTCTCCAACTTTATTATTTTTCATTTTTTACCCCTGACCACAAAAAGAATGCTCGTGCTATAGGTAGGGGCAAACTCTAATTTATATAATCAAACACAGTGGTTCACTTTCAAATATTTATTCCTTACAAGTAGGGGTTGGGATTTAATCTCACGAATCTTGAGATCAACTCTCAACTTTATTATCTTTTCCTTTTCTACCCCTTAACCTCAAACAGGATGCCCGTGCCAACAAGCACATGCAAACTCTAACATATTTATAAATAAAATTTGTGGGTTGATTGGGTTTGGAGTAGTCTCTTAGACATTTTGCTATTTAGCCCGGCTTGGACCAACTCGACAATTAGACGAGCCAATTTCGAGATCTTAAGCCTAACTATGATTAGACCGATCCATTTGCAATCCTTTTGGTGATTGTTTGCAATTACGTGGGCTCAACCGATGTACAGATCAGATTTGGGTTGACACATCTCAGGTTTGGTTTAGGTTTGGGTTGAAAATTTTTCTGTTGGACTTTGTTAAGAACTTGGCAATTGTATCAACTAATGGATAAGATGGGAATTGAGATATAGGTTCCTTCTTATAAAATCCATCAGAATGAAATAATAGGGTGCCGAACATTTCCCTTCATGAGTCATGTTCGGACCCTACTATTTGTCCTCATGGGTTAGAAGTTTTGGATTGGGCTCACCAAAAATCAGCCCATTTCAAAATTTCTAACCCCATCAAAAAAAGGTTTACAAAAAATGGACGGTCCATGATTCTTCAACTTGTAAACATGGGGGTACAATACTGGGAAGTCGTCGGACCATTGGTCCCCTTTTCAATTATGGGCTAATGGTATAGACTTAAATGAAGCTAGTATCCCATCATGAAATTCCAAAGTAGAGCACATGTTACTAATGTTGGATAATTGATTGTACGTTTGGATCATGTAAAATAATTTTTATATGGACCCAAAAAACCTTCAATGTGAGTCTCATAAATTTCAAATCATTAACATGTGAAACCATTTCCTTAGTAAGCTAGTAAGATTTTGAGCCGTACTAAGGGTCATTTTGATCGAATGGACTACCACTTCAGAAATCCAACACCACAACCCTCTAAGTTTCATCGAAAAACTCATATCCAAAAAAAATTCAAAAAAATTTATTTTGAACTAAATCGAAGGCTTTGAAAATGGATGGCTACTGAACTTCCACATAACTCCAAAAATTTTATGGTGAAAAATAATATTTTTTCAAAATTCACAGAATTTCGTCCTCTACGTCCCTAAAGCATTGGAACATGTTTTTTCACGTCTAAGAGGTGAGCCCTTAGTAAGGGTGAAATCCTTACCAACTTAGTAAGACTAAGGGGATTCTTTTAACATTCATACCCTCCTGCAAAGTTCAATTGGATATGAAAATTGTGGACTATTTTAAATTAATTTTTTATATAAATTCTATGCTAAAATTGATTGATTTAGGTCACTTAATTTAAATCGTTTAAACTGATTTTTAACCAAAACAAATTTGATCATCCTAAGGATATAACTTGTGGTCCCTTAAAATTCTAGTAAACTTTAACGAAAGTCCAATTTTTATCTAAACTCTATGCTAAAATTGATTAATTTAAGAGAATTAAATCATTAACTGATTTTTAACCAAAAATGATAATGCTCACCATAAAACTCACGGTCCTCTTAAATTTTAGAGTCGAATAGATTGAAATTTTCTAAGGATGATCTATAAGGTGATAATTCACCTCTCCGTTTGATTGAACTTTTTTTTTTTTCTTCGAAAGGTAACCGGGTATTAAGATAGAACCCCAACCCAACTTTATTAAAAACAAAACAAAGCAATTACAACCTAAAGGAGGTTCAACCACTATCATATTCCCTTACCATACTAAGGAGCTCATTGGGAAAGTTACTCGAAGACAACTCAACTAACCACCCCAAGGGGTTGGCCTACTGGCAAGCCGAGCCTTAATAAGCTCTTTAGGAAGAGTCGGTGAAGTGTTTGAAACCCCCATGAAGCAATGAATTCCTTGAGGCCACCCTCCAATGTTTGGTTGACACTCAACTCAACCAATTGCACATAGGACTTTTTGAGGGGCCGGTGTGTATGACAGTGGGATTAGTCTTACCAGAAGGGTGGGGATACCCACGACAAGCAAAATAAATAAATAAATAAATAAACAAACATGAGTTGGACATCATCCATCAATGGAGGCTCACCACACACCAGACCAAGAACCAAATCAGATATAGATCCAATAATTGGAAACAAAACAAGAACAACATTATTCTAGGTAAGGTGAGCACCGACTTTAGCTCAAATAGAATAAATCATTATTTAGGTTAGGCAAGCATAGACTTTAGCTCAATGGGCCAATTACAAAGTAAGAAAATAATAAATATTTACAAGGTGTGAAGGTTCATCTACTCATTCTTCGCTTTGTCGCCATCCTTCTATTCCCTTTTATTCTTTTTTACCATCCAACAAACCCTAAAAAACTGGAACCAAACAAACACTATTGTTAGAATAAATATATATTTTGTTAGGTGGTGTTAGGATAAATATATAAAATCCATTAAATTTATAATTTCGATCGATACATGCATATGTTTTTGTTTAATTCTTAGAACTATTTGACATTATAATTGTATTTGTAATTATAAGCAAACAAACGATCCAAACTAATGAACCTAAGAGAACAAAATAATGAATCTCTCCGCCTAAAAATGTTAATCGGATTTGTTCTAGAGTGGTGAACAAAACCGATGAACTTGGCAACGATAATTTAAAGGGGACTAAACCAACATGGTCTACAGAGCCTTACTCGAGCAACCGAGACTAAAACTACTCGCTTCTAGCCTTCCACCTAACTGACATAAATTGTCCAAGTCATCTCAATCGATTCTACCTAATTGACACATGAGTTTTCACCCATATTTTCAAAAATCTTTGTCAATGTGATTTAAAAATTCACATTGACCATCTAACTTGAACACCACCGAGATCAAGATGACTCACTCGAGTAAAAGAGATTTTTTGCTCACAGAATTTTTCGTCAAAGTGCTCACAGACACACTCCGTGTGTGTCACATCAAGCCTAACAAGGGGAGTATTGTAAATTGGGGATGGCATTCAATACACACGGGCTCATGTGATTGTTCAATCTCGGATTCTATGAGCAAAAAAAAATTATCGGTAATCTGTCTCAAATATGTTTTTATAGTTCCTTGCACGAAGACATGTGGAACCTACGGTCCAAAAGTCGACCTGATTGGTGATTTTTAGCTGTTAGATTTCATCATGGCTGGCCCCATGATGCAAATGCTTAAATCGGCTATAAATTGTCAATTAAGTTAAGGGAATGAGTAATTGCACATCACCTAGAACAATTGCACTCCAACTTTAAAATAATGCATATTCTTATCTATTTTTTTTTTAATTTTCATCATATCCTACCTTTTACACACTCATGAAAGAATTTTACAGCAATATTGAAAGAAAAAAAAACACCCCATCATTAGAAGGAACTCTTGAAGTACAATCATAATAATGGAGTGCAAGTGGGTTTTTTAAAGAGATTCTATTAGCACATCGACCTTTTAAAAATAAATGTTTGTCAACATTAGATTGGTGTGTTATAAGTAAAAGATGGCGTTTTAATAGAAGTTCTCTTTCTTTAAGGGATGGAGTGCAACTGAAACCTAGGTGGTGTGCAACAAGTCAACTAATATTAGAAGATGTAATATAAAATAAGAGGGCTGCTATTGCCACACCAATCCCCATGTAAATCACCAAAGAAATGTACACAGTTGGTGTGACGTTAGTAAAATTTGGTGTGGCAATAGTAACTTTCTAAAATAAAATAGTAAATTTAATTGAATCTCGATTTTTGTTTTTGTTTTTTTTTTTTTTTGTTAAAGAAATTGATTTTTCATGAGTTGCTGCAGAGCCAAAAACCCTTTAAATTGAAACAGAACCCCTCAAGTTAGAATATAATTAGTTATTCCACATGGTTAACCAATTTCTATTTTTAGAGAACTTTGAAGATCGATCATCCATTTAACAATCTTCAATTAAAGAAATAACATAAAGAACAAAGAGAATTTTGAAAATCAGATCCAAACAGAGCCTAATTAGGATCAAAACGATCAGTTAAAAAGATAAAATAAAGAAACAATTAGGGTACCTCAGAGATCGAACAAACATTCCTTGTGAGAGATGGAAGAAGAAATTAGCTCCATGGAGGAAGACAACGATGCCCGTACACCCCAACAGGACAAACTCCAACATCTTTTTTTCTTTATAAGCAAACCAAACCAACCAACTCTCTATCTCTATCGAGAAGATGGAGAGAGAGAGAGAGTCCTTTATAAAGTAGACTTTTTTAATCTCAAACAACGTTGGACTGCTCATCCAACGCTCTCCTATAAAATAAAACCTCTTACGAGGTGTGGATCGTGTACTTCAAGGAGTGGGGCATGTAATCAACACCCGGTAATCTCGTGCAATAATAAAAAAATAAAACTAAAAAAATTTAAATTTTTTTTTATATACCCAAAATGCATATGTTATACTGACAAAACAAGCACTAAAATTTAAATATGGTTTCCTTACCGAATGACTTTACCAACTAACTTGACATCCATTCTCACATTGTTGATGTAGAGATGCACATAAAATCATAAATGCTTTTCACTCGTATCTCAATGAAAAACATACGAGTGAAAAGCATTTATGATTCTGTACATACATCCATGTCAGCAATATGAGAATCAATGTCAATTTTAATGTTATTTCAGCATTTTTATTTTCAATAATCGGGTATATCCCTGTATACAACGGATCAAGTTCGTATTTGGATTTTGCCCAATTCATAAATTATGATCTTGTCCAAAGACTAATATTGGGATACGTGCAACGCCCACACATCACACACACCAAGTAAGTGAGGGTGCCCCCTCTCAAGCAACCCCTGAGAAATTAATTCTCATACTGTGTCTCGAACTAATAACCTATCGGTATTAACCGTTGTTATTTGTTCATAATTCATTGTAACAAGTCATCAAAATATATTAAAAAAATTTACATCTAAATCTCCAAAATTATGTCATATCATTTTCTATTTGTTTTCCATCGTCACGATTTGTCAGCATATATTATAATTACTGTTAAAAACCCAAATAACTTAAAAGAGGTGAGAAAAATGTATTTTGAGAATTTTAAAATTTATCTTAAATCAAAGGGACATTTAAAAAGAAAGAAAGATTTTATTAATTTGGTTATAATCTACCCCCAAAATAAAGGGGTATTTGGAAAGAAATCTCTCCCACAAGATCCATCAAGTAATTTTTTTAGAAACTTTATCTTATATGTTCAAAAGTTTATTTTCTTCAACATTCAAATCTTCACAATGAGATAGATCTTTTGAAAAGGTAAAATTTGATGGATTAGAAAGAAATCCAAAATCATTATTTGTATAATTCCCTAAATTTTTCTTTAATTTGTTTTACTGAACTTTGATGATTGATCGGAATTAGTTGAACAAAACCCTGTCAAAGTTAGTTTCTTTTGTTCTACTAAACTCCTTTTGATGGGCCTACATAGGAGTATTCACTTTGATTTATGATTTATAGCCAATAATTTGAGCATATCATGATCTTGATCCCATTCATGGCAACTATGATCTATGATGGAAATCTATAGACTGGCTCATGAAAAGGAGCTTGGAGTTGTATAGCTACTAAACTCCTTGCAGTACAGGGACGTCATAGTCCACGACAGCTACGTATGTCTTGCAAGTTTCAAGTTCCAACGTTTCCTACTTATCCCATTCTTTGTAGAGGGATTCTATTGGCACATCAACTTTTACTTACAACACAAAAATCCTAAGTTGAGTTGGGTCGGGTCGGGTTGGGTTCGTGTCATGTTGAGGTAAGGGTATTATGAATAGATATGCCTGACCCAATTCATATATGGTAAATAAAATTCTAATCTTTATTGAAAAAAATAAGTTCTATTTCTACCACCAAAAATAAAATATCAGCACTAAAAATAAAGTCACATAATCGTAAATTAAGTTCAATGGTGAAAAATAATTTTCTTTTGAATATTTTTTTTTTCAAAGTTAGTAAAATATTTTTCTTTACAATCATATGACATCAGATCATATTTTTGGATGTCATAAAGTGATGTGGTCAGAAAACGTAAGAAAAGTATTTTTCAATATTATTATTATTATTAACTAAGCAAAGTGTATTTCATTATTACATTAGACATACTAGTCTTACTTGGTAAGATCTTAAATCTTATTAAGTGTCATTTTGCCAATAGTAGGAATCAAATACTACATACATCTAAATTTTAATGAAAAAATATAAATATAAATATGAATAAATAACTTATTAGGAAATATTTTTTTTCTTTCCTGAACTAGAGCTTAACATTTTATTAATTTAAAAATATCTTAAAACACCATTTATATTTTATAGAATTTGATAGAAAAAAAAAATTATGAAAAAATTCTAGGAAATTCTAGAAAAAAAAAAGAGTAATTTAAAAATTCTTAAGTAATTGTTAATATATTTAAAATTACATGTTAGTGACTGAATAACTAAACATGTCTAAATGGGTTAGACAGGTTAACGCATAGAACCCTAACCCAACCTATTTAATAATTGTGTTAGACATGTTGACATTGTTATGACTCAAACTCAATTAGATTTGACCCAAATCAACTAACTTTGTGTCGTTTTTGAGTTGTGTTTGTGGGTCATGTTGAGATTGCCACCCCTAATTTTGCTTATATGATTAATGATTTTCTAACTTAATTTTTTGTTTTCACTCGGTTTGTACTCGGATGACATGGCAAAGGCACATAACCATTGATATTTTTCTCGTATATTCCGAAGAAAATGATCTATGATTTCGTGCCCTTGCCATGTCAGTTGAGTAGAGACCAAATGAAAAAATTCAAGTCAGAAAATCACGACTCTTACCTAAAAATGAGTGTGCTATAAGTAAAAATTAGTGTGCTAATAGAAGTTATTCAAGAAAAAAAATATTTACAAATATCAAAATTCACCTAATTTTGTAATTATTAGTTTTACAGACCAGCTATTTGATGTATTGTACATAATCTTGATGAATTTATATTTGTGCCATTGAGTTGAATGTACATTCACAATAAGAAAAGTACTACACATGTGATGATGTATTTTAAAAATTGGATCGAGCGAAGATTTGTTAAATTAGACGACTCATGGTTGGACTCTGAATCAATTTAATTTGTTGGATCAATTCACATTTACTAAAATATAAAAGTTATTATTTTTGAAAAAATTTCTTCATTTAGTTTTATATAAATATATAAAAAAGTAATATTCACATAAAACACTGTTCCACAAACCTAAATTTTTTTATTACAATGGAAAAAGTAAGTTATTAGAAATTTGGGTATATAATTATTGAGTTGTGATAATATAATTCGTCAGGTGACATACTCAATACTCACTAACATGGACTAGTTCGGGAATTGTAGATCTATGGGCCTTGGGATACACGATTCCATTTCCCCATAAAAAGTGTTTCTCGAGAGAGTCGTGTATCTCGAGGCATACATATCTACGATTCTTGAACTTGTCCATGTCATGGAGTCTATTGAGGATGCCACTTAGCGAGTCATATTATCAGGATTTATAATTATTTTCATAAATATAATATTTAAAAAAGAAGAAAAGGATTGGGTCAGTCAAATATGAAGAATAATAACCCTTCCATATATGTTATAAACCAATACACTTAAATGATATAAATTAAACAGGGACAAATACAAGATACACCTAAAGTGGCTACAATTCAATCCACTAGGTGACTTGTTAAATTCTAAAATGGTCTCCTATGATGTTGATTGGGTGATATCTGATGTAAAAAATGTCGGCTGTCGACACCTACAACTGGGAGCATCAGCGGTCCACTTCATGTGCACCGGGTTTTTAATCTGGACAGCTACAAAGTATTTTGGCCTAACTTCTTGGTTCATTAGGCATTCGGGGGCAACTTGGTTCTATTTGTGGTCAAATCAAAATTGAATCGACATAGGTTGATCACACCAAGTAAGAATCAGAAGCAAAAAACCAAGCCAAACTTGTTTGGAGCCAATATATTTTTAAATGAAAAATAAATAAATAATTCGAAATAATAAGTGATTAATATATCCATTAAAAATCATTAATGTAGATGTAAAAACTTGCACTATCTTGGGATTCATAGTGAATGCTGATGATCAGGCCCTCATGTATTTTTGAGTGTGCTTGTAAGGCTATAATAACACTTCTTCGATATCCAAGTCAGAATCTTAGTGTTAAAAATAATGTAAAATTTAGAAGGGTAAGAATTGTGTATCTTTTAGTGTCCATTACACTTGTATTTACAAGGACTCCAACGCTAGGATCTTCATTGATTTCTTTCTTAAATTCCCTCTCTTACTGCTTTAGTAGTTCCTTCTTACTAAGGATGTATCTACCCCTTATTCTGTGTTCGTTCTCCCTTTCGAATTATGGATCTTGCTTTATCTTTGCAAATTCTGGTTACTATCATGATCGAATTCCTGATTTTCGGGGATTCGATTCGATTGATCGAGTCTTTCCTCTTTATTCCGATCTAACTTCATCCGAACTCCAAGGTTGCCTACTTTGTCCGATCTCCTAACTTGCCTCTTTCATATATCTAAGTCTTTCCATCATCCAGCTTTCCTTCTTCCGATCTCTCCACATCTGACATTTTCAAGAAGTGAGATTTGATAGGTTGGATTCTTCTCAGGTATAAAAGCTCGGCACTTCCCTTTTATGATACCAACGTGCCACATGTCACTCTTTGCTATCATATGAAAAATACTCTCAACAATTAATCTATGTACTAGCTCCTAAAATAATTCATAATAAATTATATATAAATATGGTTCGATTCTATACAAATCTTGAATTGGGAATTGAACTGAATTTATTTGTTCTCCATTATGTTAACCTGGATTTGAGTTGCAACTTCTTTCAGACTGAACCAACACAGCCCAAAGCCATCAGTTTGATTTGATTTTCGATTTGAACATAACCAAATTGCACGTAGAATCGTGTTGGAGTGGATGTGCAGTCACTCCAACATTTTCTCCTTAAGCATATTATGCCTTTCTCATTTCCCAAAAAATTGAGGTGCACCTTGAACCATTGACTTCAAAGTTTTCAACGAGAATTACTTAGTAGTTATTGGGTTTGTTAATGTGTGTGCAAATACACCTTGGACATAAGCATCTGAAGGTATTTTTGGTAGAAAAAATTTAATTACATTTTAGTAGTATTTTTAGGTGTATTTCATGCATCTTAACATATGCCCTTAGTGTACATATTAACAAGATCTATAATTATTAGACGAAAATTTTGGATTTCGGAGAAGTTTTTATTTCTATATAGTTGTGTAACGTTTTACTACGATTGAGGTAAATTATCGTAAAATACCTTCTATCTTCAGAACCTTTAGATGTGTTTAGATTGAGAGAAATGAAGAGAAAATAAATGAGTTTCACTTCTTTTCTCTTATTTGGATTGTTAAGTGGGGAGAGAAGAGAAAATGATTGGATAGATGAGGGGAGAAAAAAAAATGTGAGTTTTCTTTCTCTCCAAATGTGGAGAGAAGAAGAGAGAAACCCTTTTTAAATATTTTATAATTTCAACTTTGGCACCTAGATCTCTTTTAAGATGTTTTAAAATTTCAAAGTTGTCCGAAGTTCTCCCATGTCAATCCAAACCTGGTGAAGGGAAATTGAGTTTTTCTACTCCCCACTTCTCTGAATTCAAACATAGTGTTGATAAGGTCCGATTTATTTATTTATTACTTTTTTTTTTTTTTGAATCTCTGACCTAGGTCATGAATCGTAGAGGGTTGTGGTGATCTATCAGTTGTGGAAGAAATGCTACATGAAAGAATATGCTCCCCCACAATGAATGCTTGACCTGGCCATCACTAGGCCAATACAATGTGAGATGAAGACTCGGGCTGTGGGTGTTATCTCGTGATTCTTCATCCTTTACAATTATGATTCTTTCTTGCACATTGATCTTTCATAGTTGAATCAAACTGAAAAGAAATAGAAAAACAAAGTGTTTTTTTAGGTGATTGATGTCTAAATCAATGGATATGTTCCCCTAATTCCTTAAGAGTCAATCTACTAAAAATATTTATTTACATACTTTAGCTCTTGTCGGCATCCCAAAAACCCCGCTCTTGTCGACATTCCAAAAACCCCTCATCTTCTCCATGCTTTCTATCATTTATGATGGATGTGTATTGGGTTTATTGTCAACTCCCCAGGTCATATTATATGGGATCATGCCTTTTTACTATTTTACAATTTTTTTTTTTATCAAACCATTTTTTGGTTTTTATTTTTATTTTTTAAATCAATCCAATAAGTCATGTTTGGGCCATGTTTTTCATAAACAATAATGATTTTCTAACTAGAGAGTCTTCACTTGGTTGATGTGGCATGGACACATAACCATATATCTTTTTTCTCGGGATACATAATTACAATTATATATCCCGAGAAAAAGATCTATGATTTCGTGTCCGTGTCACATCAGCCAAGTATTGACTTAGTGAAGACTTTCTAGTTAGAAAATCAGCACTCGGTGACAATATGTCTCAAATACATCCTTGAAAGTTGAGACCCTCACCACTCTTATGCATGTATCTCGATGTAAATGTATGATTTGGATCAAATTACTTTTTTTATTACCCAAACACACTATGTTACATGTAAAGTGGGGCCGAGTCCCTTGGACGAAGTTCTTGGAATTTAGACCCAGTCATTGTTCCTTTTCATCTATTATTACTTGAAACGACCACTACACCGCACGAATCTTTGACTGAACATACACACCATGTTGCATCAACTTGGGCTGATCTAACTGAATCCACTAGGTTATATCCGACCTTGGATTAGGTCCAGGAATAGTTAGCTTGTGTTTGGGCAAGGAAAAAAAAATGTCCGACTCATTGGATTGCTCTTGGGCATAGGTGTCGGGCAACCTAATTTGCCCGAACCTGAATTTAATATGATTATAATTTTAAAATATTTCTTATATCTTGGTTTTTTGCATTCTCAATTCCTATATCAATATGTATGCATTTATTTATCTATATATCAAAATTAATGTGTGATTATTTTCATTAATTGAAATTTTTTTTTCTGGTAACCTAGGGAGTATCCCCACCTTAGGAGAGACTAATCTACCTGACCAACTTGACTTAGATTGGGTTCAGGTTGGGCACAGGCACGGGTTGGTGTTTGTCAAGCAAAATCCAAACTCTTAAACCACTCAAAAAATTTCTCCTGATATTTTCTTTCCACTAACCAATCACTCTTATTTTTTCAATACACGCGAAGGCATACCACTGGTTTATTAGCTTAGCACATAAAATTCAAAATAGCAAATCTCTGGTCTATTGAACGAGTTCAGATTCATGATGGAATTGGCCAATAGAGTTAGGTCTACTTAATAAAGGCATCCTCCAAATGTTAAGTTACTACTAATGTTTGCCCACCATTGGTAGGCTAACAAAAATCAACATTACCAATTATTTCTAAGATTGTGTTTGATGCAATTTATTAAACTAGATGCATTAGAATAATGTGTATTGTTATTGAGATAGATTTTATTGCCACACCAACTTTTTCTAATGCAATCTCAATTAATATGTAAATCTCCAAAGAATTAGCACCCATTTTGGGATGGCCTTAGCAAAAGTTGGTGTGGAAATAGAAGCTCTCTATTTTAGTTTGATACACTTATAGCCCAGGTGGCAAGATCAATGTCTTTTATTGGCTTCTTTGTCTATATTTCCTCTTTTCTATCTCTGTCTTTTCAAAATAAAGACCACTTTCTATCTTTTTGGGTAGTGGATTTACCTTTTTTTTTTTTTTTAAGTTATGATAAAATATTATTTAATTGGATATGGATTAGATTTACTGATAATTAAATGAGAAACCCTTTCCTTACTAAGATGGTGAGGAAAAAGGCCTTATTAAGCCTCATTCATCATCAAAATGACCTCGAGATGTGTAAAACATATCCTTGAGACTAGTGGAAGGAAAACACTTGGATGAAAACTCGTTTGATATGCAGTCTAAACCAACATTTGGCTTTTATGGGAATTTGGATGAAAAAAAAAATGATTTTTTTATATGAAAATGTTATTTTGTTAAATAAATGACCAAAACACCATAAGATGTTACTAAGATCACTGGCTTCTACTATTTGAGGGGTATTGTCATCAATGAAACACAATCTTGAATGTGTAAGGTGTTTTTAGGATATCAATTGGACCGACTAACTTGGCCCATCAACCAAAAAAAAGAAGGTTAGAGCTTCAGTCGGGCCTACAAAGTTAGGATTGGGCTCAAAATCTTTCGTCCTTCAAATTTGAGTTGTGCTAGGGCTTAATAGTACCCAACCCATCCTCAGTCATATTGTATATATGTATATTATATGAGTCTTGATAATCTGATGCCCCTTCTGACATACGCAACCACCACAAAATCGTAGATCATTTGCCTCGGGATACACAAGATAATATTTATGATTCTACGTATCCCAAGGCAAATGATCTACAGTTCTATGATTGGGGCGAGGGGGCGTCAGAAAATCATTATTCATATTATATATAGTTATGGATAATTTTATAATAAAATAATACCTAAAAGTTATTATATGGTAGAGCAGTGTTGTGCATGAATTCACTGAGGTTGTTGATGTAATAACTCTGGATTGACCTTTGTCCTCCTCCCCTTCTTACCAAAATAGTTTATTAAACTATAGTATAACTACACAGAGATCTTAAAAACATTTACCAATGTAGAGGGTAAAATCAGTATTCCTTTAGGACCTTACACGTGTCCTGATGAAAACATAAATTGGAAAAAAAGAGAAGCACATGTTATAAACAAGGGGTACTTGGATTAGGCTAGTAGTCCAGGTCTGCACAATAAAAGGGCAGGACGAAGAAGGACATTTGCCTTGATGGAAGGGTAGAGTAAATCAGTAAATGAGCATGGATTTCCTTCTATGCGAGATTCTAAGAGAATCCCAAGAATCCAGGGGTGCGATAAGGATAGTTTTAATTTGGTTAGAACCTCTCTGATATCAAATTCAGGGGAAATCCTAATCTCTAGGAAATCTTATATATATGAGGAAGGATCAAGAGCTAAGGATCTTTTTGACTCCCCTTGAACCCGAACTAGAGTTTAAGCAATCTTTTTTTTTACAATTCTAATTTTATCGTCGGAAGATTATTGGCAGGTATCATACTGGTGTTATCATGGTGGAGTAAGGAACATTTCATTAGAACAACAGAACTGGGTAATTTGATGTTAACTCATATTCACCTCTACAAATTTGAGTGAACCCAGCTCTACTTCCTTCCCTTTAAGGACCTCTTTCAAATCCTCTCACTTAGCGTCCCTTCTCTACATACGTTCCTTGTAGGACTTGAGTTTGAAAAGTAGTGTACTGAGCTTCCCCTCCAACTTCTCATGCTTGGCCTCCAACTGATCATGGGCATTAGAGAAAATAACTAAATTAGCTTCTAGCTTAGCAAGCTTCTCTTCGAAGGCTAGGGTAGAGGAAGCTAGCTAATCAATGAGTTGTCCCATTTTCCCTTCGTTCTTGCAAGTAGAGATAGCGAGCTCGTTTTTAGCTTCGCGCCACTTGAGAATAGTGGAGGCCCTACAGAGGTTGGTATGCACAGTAAAAAGGAAAGCAAGATCATAGTTAGCAATTCGGTGGACGGGAAAAAATGGTACAAAAATAAATTAGGTACTATTCGAAATAACGATGCACCAGTTCGTTTGAAAATTCAACGAAAAAAATGTAGGACGGTAAAAATACGATACGAAAATAGTTTGAGAATGATTCAGATCCAACAATTTTTAAAACTTTCAAAAATTCAGATATATATAACATATGATATGACCTAACAATTCTAATCTACTAATCAAATTATCAATACTTAAATTAAAAATATCTTAAGTAAATAATCCACAATCACATTCATCCAATAAAATATATATTAGCAATTAAAGATTTAATTTTAATTCATCTAATAGTCAATATAAATGAAAAGTATGAAACATAATATACTAATTAATGTCAAAATCATCATATCAAATGATCTAATTAAATTCAAAAAGAAATTTCTTGTCGTTTCTAAAAAGTTACGAATGCGAAGTAGATGGATCAAATAGCTCGTCAAAAAGAATATCTTCATGATTAAGTGTAATTTCGTCTTCTTTTTCAAGCTCTTCACGACCATTATCAACGTATTTTGGAAGCTCTTCAAGTTGTTTAAGATTAATTATTTTTGTATCACGCTTTTCAAGGTTATCATAATTAGTCTTCATATTTGAATTCATCCTTTTGTAAATCAAATCTTTTAGCATAAAATGTGTCAATTTATTTCTCTTCTTCGTTTGTGCAGCTTTCGCTCACATGATAAAGAAATACATCATTGACTTAAGATACGGATTGCAATCTTTTGAATTATAGGAATTGGTCCACCATTGTGTAACCACCATATACCTATATGTAAGTTTTAAAAAAATGAAAAACACATTATTTTCTATTTGTAGTTAATAAATAACTTGAAAATAATATAATAAAATACTTACGAGGGTGAATTGTTTCCATATGATATTTTGTTAGAGTAGTAAAAATATCTGAATTTTAAGTATTGTACTCTGTTATTTGTGTACCAAATGTCATATGCTCATAACTTGAGTCAAACATTTTCTTGACAATAAAAAGTAATCATTTTCTAACTTTCGGACTATCATATCTAATTTTTTTCACTTGACATTAACAACGGATTCAAAAATGCAGCAATCGCATGAACATTATGAATAATATTTGTATTTCTTCTTGAGTTAAATAATTCCCACAATTTTATGTACTTTGATTGATTATTATCACATCGATGCTTTAATGACTCATTTGCTCTTTCCATCGCTACATACAAGTACCCCGTAGCTAATCCTTCACCATCAATCAAATAAAGTACTTTAATTATATGCTTTAATGTTGAAATCACATCACTTCCATCACTCCAAATTGTAGTTCCTTGAATTGTATTTTATATTTTTTTTGCCATATCAAAAGTAGAATATTTCATGCTTCTTCACTCAGGTGATGTAATCATTTGGTGTAACTCATATTCAACTTTTAAAATCGATTAAAACATCAGAAAATGATATGCAAATCTAATTTTACAAGGCCTTTTTAACTCTCTTTCATTTGTCATTTTTCTCATCAATGTCAAAATTATAGTTTATTTGTACATGTAATCTACTATTTCTTTTGCATCATCAAAAACCTTTTGTACTCAATGAACTTCCTTATATATATCTTTAAGAAGTAATTATACTCCATGTGTAGCACATCGTGTTTTATAAATATGTAGATACAATTCTATAACCATTTGACTGGCACTTTCATAGTTAGATGCATTATCCGTGATAATTTACACAACGTTCTTCGTTCAAATATTTTCTATGATATTACAAAATAAGTTTCTAAGATACACACTCGTCTTTCTCTCACTTGACTCTACAAATGATTTTAAAAAGATAATCCTTTTTGGAGAATATGCAATCATATTTATAAAATATCGTCTTTTCAAATCAGTCCAGCCATCAGACATAAGTGTGCACCTTGATCCCATTCGAACCCAATAATCTTTAATTTCTGAAACATATTGATCAACTTCTACCTTGGCATTGTGAACTAATTTTGTATGTAAAGTTGAATATGATGGCACTGAATAACTAACACTATAATTTGAAAGAGCCCCGCAAAATTCAATAAATGATGTATCTTGAATAATATTAAATGAAATATTTGTGGCGCCCCACCAAACGTTAACACAAATCCCAATGCCAAACCTCAAGGTACTAGGTGGCACCTCGAAATTTCGACATGGTCTCCTCTGTTTATGTTAACGTTTCACGGAACTCAAACCTGATAAACCAATTTATAACAAAACCTGTATATAAAGCTGTAAATACAAGAAATGAATAGCGGAAGACTAATTACATCTAACATGTAAGTAGATCAGAGTGCGGAAGATTTAATCATATACAGGCTTACAAAATACTCTCACTCTAACATAGGCCTAAACTCTCAATCCAAAAACTATATACATCCTGGATGAAACTGGCAATTCTAACGGATGTAGCCTTAGTGCTCACTAGGCAATAAACTCTGATCGTCGATCTGACCGACCAGATACTCCTCGAATACTGACTCTACGCTTGTCTCGGTAGCTGCAAGTGCTGAAACTAAAAAAATAGGAAGGAAATGGTGAGTAACAAAAGTTACCCAGCAAGTCCACAGCCAATTCCTACCAATAACCCTTCCTAAGCATGATCGAATAAAGCATACTGAATATTTTTAATACATGCAAGGTTTTACAAGATAAAATACGATCAACTGGTACATATAGCCAGGGATGAGCAACTAAACATTTTAAAGATTACACATGGCATCAATCATCCATACTCATTATACATTTTACATTCTATGCAAATACCGTTGACAACATTAAAACGATAGACATGCTTTTCAGTTTATAATTTGAAATATAACAACAGATACATAATACAAGTGGTGGAGTATTGGAATTAAAGAGTTGGGATTCACGACTGGATCGCTCCCAGTCAGGACATGATATTCCCCAATAACATCGTAGTTCCTGATTTTGTGGCTGGTCGTGTCTACCATGCTTGCGGAACCATTTATCCGGCTCAGGCTGGCCATTTGACGTGACCGTAAGCAATGGGTCTCTTTTCGATGTGTCAGAACATTCGACTACTACTAGATTGTTAGTGATTACTGACTAATCATCTTCGTCTATGCCTATCAGGCGTGCATGTGATTCCCAAATGACACTCCACTCGTATACGACCACCTTTACAATACACGTTCACTGGTAAAGATAAGAAAGGAATGGACCCGGATTCCAGTTGTGACTCCACTCTCATACGCGTCCCATACCACGTATGAGTTTGGTGGTCCCTACCATACATCCCAGGATAGTGTACCCCTCCGGATGATGTGACACACTATCCCTTCAGGCAATTACAAACCCTTTAACAGCTCACAAAATAGCTACGTACATATATGATTTTTCATTTAAAACAAAAGAGAAATTAACAGAACAGGGTTGAGAACGGATATCCAGTTCCTACCATGCAACCGTGGCCAATCGGCCTAAAATAAATAACAGTACTCAGCGCAAGCGTTAACATAATCGGAAATAAACATGCAACCCTTTCATTAATAACCTGGATATCCTTTCACCAACCTACACACAACATACAATGTAAAATGCAGACATCACCCCTCGGGTGTGATTCTGACATTTTACCGTTCATTCCCTTTTTCCATTCTCTCAACATTCTCATTTTTCATCCTTTCAAATCAACCATTCATTTTCAATCTTTCAAAGTCATTCTTTTGGTCTTTCCATTGAAAACCTTCAAAGTTTATTCACAAACAAGGTCCCAGCGATGCTCGGGACCAAGGCTGTTAAAAATAGAGAAAGTTGGTGAAAATTTGGCTAAGTGTCGGAAACTCAATTTTTCAAAGTTTTCGAAATTGAAAACGGGTTTTTTGAAATGAAAGTCTCGATCATGAGATTCGACACCATATAGTTTTTGTAATCTAATTCAAAGAAACGCGAAAGTTATTTCATTTTGAAAACTTGCCGAAAACGTCGAAAATTACATTTTGTTCTTAAAACCAAAATTCGGATTTTGATCCTTTGAGATTTGGATCTTAAAACCATTCCCATTGTTCCGAAATGGGGGGTAAAACCTTAATTTCATTAAAGAACTTAAAGTAAATGGAAAGTAAAAATTAAAGAGGACATTTACTTAAATGAAATAAAGGGTGACAAATAGTGTATAAGGTGTGAGGAGGTCAAGCCAAGAGTCAGAACACTGTTCTGATCAAAACTGTGTTTGTCGGTGGCAGAATCAATATGCTGTCGGTGAAACCGACAGTTTACTCATCGGCAGATGTCGGTGGGACCGACGGTCCTGCCGCCAGAACAAAATTTTCTCGCGTTATTTGGTTTCGTCGGTGGCAGAAACCTCATTTTGTCGGTGGGACCGACAGGATGCCTTCGGTAGGTGCCGGTGGCACCGACCCTTCCCACCTACAGCCTGAACCTCACTAGCGATTTTTGGGTTTTTCGATCCCTTTTTCGATTTCTTCTTCCATTCTTCGAACCATTCGACCCACCCACGATTTTGTTATCAAAATTCGATCAAACATAAGCAAAACAACCACCTCTACCATGAATTTGAAATCAAACACAAATTTCTATGATTTAAATGTAAACAATAAGTTTTGTTTTAAAATCCTAAATGCACATTTGAGAAATCTAAAGTTACCAATAAGAATCGGAAGTCCCTTACCTGTTTGTGGACGCCAATGGTGATGAATCAACACTAAGGATCAATGTTAGGCGGCTCGAAGTTCCGAAAGTGGTTGAACTCGGGTGCCAACGGAGTGGTTGGTTGTGAAACCCTCTTTGAAGGTGTTCTCCCCGCTTCCTAATGACCAATAACGACTCTCCTATGATTTGGATGAGGTTCCAAGTGATTATACAAAACCCACTTGCTGATTCTTGTGGGAGACCAAGAGAAAAGAAGAGGAAATGGAGGTTGGATGGGGTGAGGACGTAGAGCTCGACAACGCCGACGACTTTGCCTTCTTCGTCGAGGTTCAACTTGGACTTGATTGGGATAGATCTTGATAGGAATGGGTTCAAACCCTAGGTCTAGAAAATGGCTGAGTTGAGTTCTTTGGAGAGGAGTGAAGAAGTGAAATGAAATAAAAGAAAGTGAGTTTTCTTTTATAAAAGGGCTGAGGGTATACTTGTAATTTTCCCATCATTTCTAGTTTCGATCGTAACTTAACTATTCGGACTCGGAAAACGACAAACGAATATACCATTTCGAATAATTTTTCGATTCGGATCTAATGGTGTCATCAAATCTTTTTTATTCTCTCTCTAACGAAATTCCACTATGTTGGATCCCATTTAACACGAAATTCGAGGATTCTATAATTTCTCCCTCCGAATTCGAATTCGAACTTGCTTACAGGCTAATGTATATATTCCGATCCTTTTGAATCTAATGACGAAGTCAGTTTTCCTCAAAATTAATCATAGCAATATTCGAGTATTTTACTCTAAGTCTCTCATTCGATATTTCCCTCCAAATCTCACCATTTATTTTTCTCGAGATATGAGTTGAAAATCCGGGGTGTTACAATATTATTCATAAAGAATGCTTGAGTAAGTGTCTAATCTACAAATTCTTTATTTTTCTTGTGATACATTGCTAGTACTGTAATTTGATGTAAATCCGATATCGAATCTTGTTCCCTAGATTGTGATGAAAATGATGTTGTCTTTTTTTTTTTTTAAATCGTCACTTTCTCTAATAGCTAAAAGAACTGCAGCTTGAACGTCATTTGGTACACAAGGACAATATGCAATATCCCGCCCTGGTTATTGAGACAAATGGGACTTCACTTTTGTCAGTCCCCCAGGATAATCTTTATTACAAAATTTGTAAATGAAATGTCCCTTTAGATCATCTGCATATTCCTAAAATTTATCCTTTTTCCTCACTATTTTTTCTACAATAGTAACACATAATATTAATGGAAGAACCACATTTATGTCAAAAGTGAGCAACACACTACCCTTCTGAAAAACTATTAAAATAATATAACCCTTTAAATAATTTCATCCATTATTGTTAATAAATATTTCTTTAAACAAGTAATGAGGATTGAGAAGATAAAATAATATCTATAAAAATCAAACTCCTAGAATACAACCTTTTAATATTCTTCATCTTCAAGTTTTGTTTCAAATAAAAATATGGGTTTTAAATTCTCAAAAGAACAAAACAATATTTTTCTTATTAATTAAATATTTGTAATCTCTACTCTCCATTATTAACACATGCACAAAGACAAAGACAAAGAGAAACAATTTTAAAAGAATAAAATACTATTTTTTAACATTAAAACAATATATATACTAGCTGACACCTACCATTTTTTTGTCATTATTATTTTATTGCATTTTCTTATTTTCATTCTCAAATTATTGTTTTTAAAAGATTTTTAACTAATTTTTTATTTGGGAAAATGTGTAAGAAAAACAATCATAAAAGTTATCTCAAATAAATTAATTTTTTTATTTGGGAAAATGCAAGAAAAACAATTGTATCAAATAAATTAATTTTTTATTTTGAAAAAAGTATAAGAGAGGCAAAAGTAAAGCTGTGTCAAATAAATAAATTTTTTATTTAGGAAAATGTGTTAGAAAGGTAATCATGATGCTGTCTCATTCATAAGTCTATTTTTATATTTTTTAAATTATTTATCTTCAAACAATATGTACTAAGTGATGTGGCTAAGTTCTCTCTTCAAAAAGAAAATTTCCCAGTGTTTTCTTTCACTTTTTATAACCTTTGTGCTAGTGCTTGGCCAAACATGTAATTTTAAGATGCCATTCAATACACATGGGTTCATGTGATAAATGGATTCCGTATTTCTCTTACTTTTGACTAAATTTGTTTTTTATATTATTTTCTTATATTTTGTCGTATTATTACTCTCTCTATCTAATTCCTTGAAACCATTTTTTACCACTCTTTCCTCTATTTATATCTATCCCCCTAACGCACAAACCACCATTAACACACACACAAACATCAGACTATGTAGGCAGAGAGAGAGAGATAGGGAACCTACAAGCTACTATTAACATACATACACGAACAATAGACTTTGCAGAGAGAGAGAGAAAGGAAATTACCTACAGAGGATGTGTGGAGCTGGCAACAGAAATTTTACCGAACGACAGACAACGGACAACAAACGAGGAATGATCAACTAGTAAACTCCACGGTGGGGGCGATTTTCAAGTTAGGGTTTTTTTTCTTTTCTTTTCTTAAGTCTTGAAACAAAAAGCTGAGAACAAGGAAAGACCAAAAGATTACGTATTTTACGGACGAACAAGTCGCGATGTAGTCGTTGGGATTCAAAAATCCACGAATTAATCTGAATCTTTGAATCCAACATTAGTTTTGGTCGGGAAGATCAATACATGCCTGATTCACGTCTAATTCACGAATCAATCGCGAATTTACTAACTATGGGCAAGATCAGAACAAGTTCTCAGTAAGAAAAATATAAAAGTGTGGAAGATGAGAGATTTACTTGAAAAGGACCTTGGCAAAACCTTTCGAAGCTCAAGTTGGGTTTTGCCTGTTCTGCCAACTCAATATCCCTGGTTAGCAAGGAATGAGAGAAAAGAGAGGTAGCCACGAGAGGATTCTTGAGGCCATTGTGGCTATTGCAAACTAGGTTTTCCCCAAGATTAAAAGTGGGATGCCAAAGTCCCTCTTATTTTTCTTAACGAGGAGTCCTTCCTGATGTATCCATTAGAAGGTTAGGTCCTCTAGGGGGTCTTAGAGTCAACACCCCATCCAGAGTTCTCCTCTTCTGCTTGATCTCCATCATTCAGGGCAAGATGTTTTCTCAGACAGATCATTCACTTGCATTTCTAAGGCTCCCCAAAAGTGGTAACCTCTTGAACATCATCGTGTTGGGCTTGTTTAGCCTGAGTAGCCACCCCAGTAGCTTGCCTAGTTTGGACAACTCCTTCTAGTTCTTACTCCCCCAGAACAACATCCTATGGAGTCTACTCCCCTGAGTAGCTCCTTCTTGAACTTGCCCCCCTTGAGCCCTTACAGGGGGAGGAGAGCAATAGGATCTTGTGCGCGCATTTTCCTTCTTTGCCCCTGTTCGGGAAGATCAGACCAAGGCAGTGGGTCAATCAGTCTGAGCAAGGTTAACCGGGGGGGGGATGGAAAACTCATAGAGTTCAATGTTCATGATGTTCAGTTGGCATGATCCACATCAGAATGAAAATTGTGGGTGTGAGAGATAAATTGAGTAGTCCTGTTTAGGATTGGGCGGGCAAATCCTCAAAGCTTGGTTTAAGTTGTGGAAATGGATTTTTTGCAACCTACTCATCCGGATGAGCATGAGCGAATTGTATTAAGAGAGGGGGTTGAGTTGAAATGGGAATGGGTACAAGGGGGTGGTAGAACATGCTAGATAGCTTTGGATAAATGTGGGATTTTCTCTACTTTTTTCCTCTTCGTCTTTTCAGTCTGCCTTTGATCTTTCCTCGTCTCGGTACCAGCAAAAGTAGAGGAATCTAAATGTAAGGCAGAGAAAAAAGGATAAATGTTAGCATAACAACATGTCAGAAAATAAAAGACAAAAATGAAACCTTGGCCACCACTTACCCTGGAAGGTTTTGGGCACCCTAAACCCCTCGCGAGAAACGCTAGAACCAAACTCCCAATCCCCCAAAATTATCAGGGGATCCTTGTGCCAATCCTTGTCAAATCTTGAGAGGACATGCACCAAGGATTGCCCAATAGACTTAGAGGACATAGATCTTGGGAGGACATGTACCTTTTGGCATGAACCCATAAACCTAACGGTTGCAGCCCTAAGGTTAATGAGACGCTCAATGGGACACATGTTGGGCTAGGAATTCGATTCACATCATTTCAACTATCCAAAAATCGAAACAGTAGGTCATCAAATGTGATAAAACATGAAGCCAACAGACACAATGATTATAGTTAGGAGTTTATTCTAATAAAGGCACCCGTTCGGAACATGAAACATTTTTTTAGACTATGATGAGGCTTCGCGTCTTTTCAAGAGGGGGTAACTGTAGAGGGTAAAATCGGTATTCCATTGGGACCCCCACGTGTCCTGATGAAAACATAAGTTGGAGAGCATAGAAGCACTTGTTGGAGGCAAGGGTACTTGGATCAGGCTAGTAATCTAGGCTTGCCCAACAGAAGGGCAGGACAAAGAAGGACGTTTGCCCTGATGGCAGGGTAGAATAAATCAGTAAACATACACGGATCTCCTTCTATGCAAGATTCTAAGAGAATCCCAATAATCCCAAGATGAGATAAAGATAGTTCTAATTCGGTTAGGACCTTTTTGATCATGGGATCTCCTAAGATTAGATCCCAAATTCAGGGAAACCCTAATATCTAGGAAACCTTATATATATGAGGGATGATCAAGCGCTAAGGATCTTTTTGACTCCTATCAGACTCGAACTAGAGTTTAAGCAATTTCTTTTTCTGTAATTCTAATTTGATCGTCAGAGGATTGTTAGCAGGTACCACACTGGTATTATCATGGTGGAGCAAGGAGCATTTCATCAGAACAATAGAGTTGAGTAACTTGAGGTAAACTAAGATTCCCACACATGAAAGGTTTTTTTATTTTTTATTTTTATTTTTTAACTTTTTCCTCTCAAATTCAATTTAAGAAATAACCAAAAATATCAATATAGAAAACTAAAATACTAGTTTTTGCAACATTAATGTGTTTGGGTTAGTTCTGAAATGAGCTTTCAACCCCTCATCGGAGTTGGAAGCTTGTTTCTCCGAAGCTACTTTAGTGGTGTTTCAAGATCTTATGAGAAACTATTCTTATTGTATAATTTTTTGTACTATTTTTCGGAGTAAATTTATAAAAATGCCTATAGCACTTCTCTAGTTCATTCTAAAAGTACTTCCACTTCAATTCTTCTTTAGAGTAGAATCTTAGCATTAATAAAATATTATAAATTCGTAATGTTTTAAGTCAAGTCCTTTGTAGTAAAGCTTCGATGGAAAATTTTAACATGATTTTTTAATATGAATTTTTATTCCGACTTTAGTTGCATTTATCAAATTTTAATATCAATCCATATTCCCCAATCAAAATCAATTATTTAAAAAAAATTACTGCACAATCCCACAAGATGCATGGATTTAATCATTGTTCTAAAATCCAAAAATCAAAATCAAACTTGATCCACCACTTCACGATTGGGATACGACTCAACCAAACCTGCCCATTGACAGTCCTAGGCTTTTGGTCACAAAAACGAAAAACATGAATTAAGGGTAGTGTTATAAGCACCCCAATTATTACTAAGTGTGCCCCACACCATAGTCATTTTTTTTAATCTTATATAGGTTAAAAGTTTCGTAATGATCTCTATGATAAGGTGATCATCCTCACAAAAAATCAACCTATTTCGAAATTTTTTGTAAATTACTTTTAATGGGGTAAGAAATTTTAATATGGGCTGATTTTTTGTGATGATTATCTCCTCATAAAAAATCAGTCAATTCAAAAAAATTTAACCCATATAAGACAAAAAATTTGTTTAGGGTGGGGGTAATAATTGGGGTACCTTTAACCCTACCCATGAATTAAATAGATAGAAGTCGTGGGTGAATATTATTTGCATATTGAGAAAAATATGCTAATAAAAGTGTCACGTCGTGTTATGTAGGATGTCAGATCTAGCTTTAATTTCCATTCATCGCCATAAGAAATTAAGTGGACGCGCTTTTTCGATTGGTAACGAAGAGGACGTACTTCTTAGTTCTTACCATTTGAGAATCGAGAGTTACGACTTGATTCAAAATAATGGGAAAATGACTGTACAAAACTGTTTTTTAAAAAGTATGTATCAATAAGTCCCTTTGCTCATAATATGGAGTATTAGGACTCTCTTTCTAAAATAATCGTTTAAGGAAGATATTTTGAAGTTATTATCATGCAAATACCTAAATTACCCTTCATATAACCTTAAAAGTTTAAACGTCATTTATTTTAGAAGTGCCCCTCCCTGTTGTGATGAATAATTAAGATACTCTTATCTTTAAAAATTGATGATATACTCCTTGACCTTGGTCTTCTCTAATTGATTAATGAACACTGATTAAAAAAAAAAGTTTTTGTTTATGTTTTTTTTTTCCTTCCCTTTTTTCCTAACCTAATCAGATTCAATCCAGTAAAATGATGACGATGAGGATAACAATGGTGGTGGTGATAATGATGATGATGATGGTGATCAAGATGACGATGATAATAATCATGATTGTGATGACAATCACAATGAATGAAGATGATCATACAAAAGGGGATTTACAATGAGGGCACTTGCCCCCACAAGAGTTTTCAAAGTCTATGGATTAGTGAGTTATTACAATAAAATTCAATGGTAGATAAAAAAAATCTATCACTATTACCCCCAAAAAAAATTTTCACTCTTAATTGTCCCCACAAAAAAATTTATATTATTAGTTGCCCCCACATGGGCCAAATCCTAACTTGACCCCTGTGATCACATCATCATCTCCATCATCCAAGAACTTGAAGATAATGATTTTGAAAGGAGAAAATCAAGATATTTTTTTCTCATTTAGAAATTATTGATTAATCTATAAACAAGACCAAGGTCAAGGGGACTTTCATCAATTTTTTATTATAAAACTATCTTGTCTTAAATATTAAAAAGAGGAGGGACATTTCATTAAAAAAAAAAATGTAAAAGTTTATTTGCTCGTGTGGACGTTTTTTGTAAGGTGATTCAAGGGGTAATTCAGGTATTTTATTAAAATAATTCTTCCTATCCTCCTACGGAGGTCGATGTTTGATAAAGTGAGTCTTTGTAGATTATATTTTTTTTTTTGCCAAGGGACTTTTTAGTAAATATTTTTAAAAAATAAGCCTCCACGGTCATTTGTCCTTTTAGGGGGGGGGGGGGTTGGGAATGGGAAGTCATTGTCAACATTTAATGGTATATTCTTACTTCTTAGTGATGCCAAACAGAATCTGTTGGGAGTAATTTAATAAGAT
Source organism: Akebia trifoliata (assembly GCF_017979445.1). NCBI lineage: Eukaryota > Viridiplantae > Streptophyta > Magnoliopsida > Ranunculales > Lardizabalaceae > Akebia > Akebia trifoliata. Next base: position 7,051,940 of record NC_141387.1, read on the forward strand.
TTTCCTGGCGTCAACCCCGTCAACCTAACCGTTGGGATTTGAGTAAAACAGAGTGTAGTTAGCGATTTAATCCTCGAGATACATATATTCCTGTAGATACATTCTCTTCGACATCATGTTGACGTAGAACTTCAACCAATGATAAGCTACCATTTTCCACTTTTTATATATATATATATATAAAAGGGGTGAGTTAGATGTACACCCCTTGACCTCAGTCTTCTATGAAAAATTAATAAAAAATAATCTAAATACCCTGATCTTTAATCTTTTAGTCCAAATCCTTGATTTTCTTGGCAAAATTAGTCATCTGCTACCTCAAGGGTTGAAATTTTTAGTCTCATATCATCGTCTTCAATTTTTCTTTAATAATCTATTTAAAATTTCAAGCCTCAAGAATAAGATAGGATTTTAACGAACTAGAAAATGATGGAATTTTTTATAAAAATATCAAGGATTTTCTACAAATTTTTTTTTTCTTTTGACGGATAAACATATTTTTAATGAGGTTTTGATGCAGTAAACTCTGGATTGACCTTTGTCTAACGATAAAAATTTTGATATCTATTTCGTATCCCCCCTTCATTCTCCCCCTCTTATCAAAATAGTTTATTAATCTATAGTATAATTACACAGAGATCTTAAAAACATTTACCAGTTAGAGAAAATGAATTACAAAATTTTAAGTGCTTATGAGTAAGACTAGGTAGCCTTTCCCATACATGATTTTTTTTTGGGAAAATTATGAAAAAAATTCAAAAAAAAAAAAAATATTTATCAAAAAGAATTTAATTTTTGAAAAATTAAAAAAAAAGATAAAAATCCAGTCATTGAAAGACCAGTTTCTTCTCTCTCTTCACTTCTCTCTCCTTTACATTTAAAAAAAAATCGAATTTTTTTAAAAAATACCGGTCATTGAAATACCGATTTCTTCTCTCTCTTCACTTCTCTCTCCTCTACATTTAAAAAAAAATCAAATTTTTTTTTAAAATACCGGTCATTGAAAGACCGATTTCTTCTCTCTCCTCTACATTCAAGATTAATTGGTCTAATAAAAATTACGAAAAAATATATATCTAATAAAAATTCTTAAAATCAAGTTATCATCATCAAATCCCATATTTCTACATTTATGAATTACCAAATTCTATCATACATTAAATCCCACGTTTAAATAAAAAGAGAAATTGCAAATCACATTTTAAATGTGATTTTTTTTTTTTTTTTTAAATTCACCAATTTTTGTGACTATGGTTATAAGTGAATGCAATGAGCACAAATGGTGGGTGCAAATAGCCTAGCTTGTACTGTTATGTGTGAAGGGTTGGGACTTGGGAGAGTTTAACTACCATCTCATTGTTTATTGTTAACTTTAAAAAGCAATAGCATATTTTGTAGAATAAGAAAAATGGATGAAAAAAAGATTAAATAAATAATATGTAAAAGTGACCAACTTCGTGAACATTAGGGATGTCAATGGATCGATTCCGACTTGATTCCTATGAATATTAGAATCATAATCATTATAATTTTTTTTTTTTGTGATTTTTTTCATAATTTTCCCTTTTTTTTAAATGTAGAGGAGAGAGAAGTGAAGAGAGAGAAGAAACCGGTTTTTCAATGATCGGTATTTTAAAAAAAAATTCAATTTTTTTTAAAAAATGTAGAGGAGAGAGAAGTGAAGAGAGAGAAGAAACTGGTCTTTCAATGACCAAATTTTTTTCTTTTTCTAATTTTTCAAAAATTAGATTCTTTTTGATAAATAATTTTTTTTATAGATTTTTTTCATAAGTTTCCCTCTTTTTTTCCCCTTCTCAAATTCAATTTAAGAAATAACAAAAGAAAATCAGTATAGAAATGTAAAATGCTAGTTTTTGCAACATTAATGTGTTGGAAGTTTGTTTCTCCTAGGGCTGGCAATGATCTGAAATAAAACTAATGTTCAAACTGTTTCGAACCAATCCAATATGAAAAAATATGTAAAATTGAATTTTCAAATTAGATTTGGATTAAAATCTTACATTCGAAATAATTTTGAATCTACCCCAATCCATTTCGAGAAAAATTCGATCTGAACACATTTTAATTATTATTTTTTTATTCTTAATTTCATATAAATACATATAGATAAAACATTTTTATCTTTTTGGTTTCCCTCTATATTTTTAGTTGGAAATTAGACATTTTAAAATATTATATGATTTATATTTTTTGAACATTGATCATTTGAAAATAAGGTGTTTGTTCGGATCAGATCAGATTCGATTCACATATTCATTGATCCATTCGGATCAGGTACAATGTTTAAAAGTTTTTGGATCGGTATTGGAGTGGTACTGATCTAGTACCAAGCCAATCTGTTGCCACCCTTAGTTTCTCCAAAGCTACCTTAGTAGTGTTTCGAGATCTTACGAGAAGCTATTCTTATGGTATAATTTTTTTTTACTACTTTTGGAGTTCGTTTCTAAATGCATATAGCATTTCTCTAGTTCCTTCTAAAAGTACTTCCACTTCAATTCTTCTTTTGAGTAGAATCTTAGTATTAACAAAATATTAGAAATTCGTAGTGTTTTAAGACAAGTTGTTCGTGTTAAAATTTCAATGGAAAAAATTTAACATATTTTTTTAATATGAATTTTTATTCCTACTTTAGTTGCATGCATCGAATTTTTAATATCAATACATATTCCCGGATCAAAATAAATTATATAAGGAAAATTACCAAACGATCCCACAAGATGCATGAATTTAATCAATTTTCTAAAATCTAGAAATCAAAATCAAACTTGATCCACCACTTTACGATTGGGCTAAGACTCAACCAAACCTACCCAATAATATTCACCCACCATTTCTATTCATTTAATTCAGTGATGTGCGAAGGTATGATTGTTACTTGTGTGTTGTTAGATAATGGGTCTACATTGAATGTCTGTCCTCACAAAAAATAAGTCCATTATGAAACTTCTAACCTCTATTTTCAAAAATGTTTAGAGCTTTTTAGGGCTTCCAAACGCTTACCTTATATATATATATATATATATATATATATATATATATATATATATATATATATATATATATATATATATATATATATATATATATGGGGCGGTTCAAGGGCCATATGTAAAAACATATGAAAAAACAATTGTTTTTCAAAATATTGGTTAGAGGCTTTGGATTGAGCTGATTTTTTGCAAGGATGGTCACTATGATAAGAAGATCATCCTCACAAAAAATCAGCTCAATCAGAAACTTCTAAATCCATCAAAAGTGATTTACAAATTATTGAAAAAAATTGGTAAAAAATCGACGGTCCACATTCTAAATCACTTTTAATGGGGTTAGAAGTTTCAGATTGGACAGATTTTTTTTTTTTCGGATGATCTTCCCATCATAGAGATTATCCTCACAAAAAATCAGCTCAATCCGAAATTTCTAACCCATATTTTGAAAATTTATTATTGTTACATTGTTTTTACATATGTTTTCTCATATGTCCCTTGAACTTGACCTTATGTATATATATATAAGGTCCGTTCAACAACAAACATTTTGGCAAAACATTTTTCAAAACATGGGTTAGAGGTTTTGGAATGAGTTGATTTTTGGTGAGGATGATCTCTACGGTGAGGAGATCATCCTCACCAAAAATCAGCCATTCTAAAACTTCTAGCCCCAGTTTATAAGTTGAAAAATCGTGGATCGTCCATTTTTTGTAAACCATTTTTGATGGGGTTAGAAGTTTTGGAATGGGCTGATTTTTGGTGATGATGAACTACTCACCGTAGAGATCATCCTCACCAAAAATCAGCCCATTCCAAAACCTCTAACCCATGTTTTGAAAAATGTTTTGCCAAAATGTTTGTTGTTGAACATTTCCCATATATATAGGGTCACGTTCCTACGACATACATTGCGACTCACGTCGCGACAAATCATTTGGAGCATTGGATTAAACAAAAATCAACGGATGAGGTTGAAATCTGCTTTTCATATGTTTTTTATTCCGCCTTCCTTTAAAAATAATGTATTCAGTGTCACATCCCTCAATCCTTAAAACCCAAACCAAAACAGAGACTATGTCTCTGAGGAAGACATTGTTGGTGAGGAAGACGTTGTCTTCGTTAGAGAGAGAGAGAGAGAGAGAGACGAAGACAAAGAAGACGAAGAGGAAGAAGACGAAGAGAAGTCTGTGTAAGACGAAGAAGATGAAGATCTGTTAGAAGTTTCAGATCTGTTTTTATTTTATTTTATTTTTTTTATGGGGAGGTGTTTGCAGATGTCTAGAGCTCAAAAGAGATCGTCTTCTGAAGAAGAAGACGAAGATGGAGATCTCAGATTTATTTTTTTCTTTGTTTATGGGGAGGAACTTACGAAGATACGGTTAGATCTGTCGAAGAGGAAGAGAGTGAAGAAGAAGACGAAGATGCCGTTCGATCTGTCGAAAAGGAAGAGAGTGAAGAAGAAGACGAAGATGGAGATTTCAGATCTATTTTTTTTTTACAGGGATGAACTTCGAAATAACAAGTTTTCGCTATTTTACAATCGATTGTAACGCTACACCCGATTTGAATCGTAGATCTAGCACGTATCGAACGACTCAAATGATTTATCGCGATGTGAGTCGCAATGTGTGTCGTAGGAGCCCCACCCATATATATATATGGGGGCGGTTCAAGGGCCATATGAGAAAACATATTAAAAAACTTTCGTTTTTCAAAATAAGAGTTAGAGGTTTTGGATTGAGCTGATTTTTTGCAAGGATGGTCACTATGATGAAAAGATCATCCTCACAAAAAATCAGCTCAATCAGAAACTTCTAAATCCATCAAAAGTGATTTACAAATTAGTGATAAAAATTGATAAAAAATCGACGGTCCACATTCTAAATCATTTTTAATGGGGTTAGAAGTTTCAGATTGGGCTGATTTTTTTTTTGGATGATCTTCCCATCATAGAGATCATCCTCACAAAAAATCAGCTTAATCCAAAATTTCTAACCCATATTTTAAAATTTTATAAAAAACGAAAGTTTTTACATATGTTTTCTCATATGGCCTTGAACCTGACCCTATATATATATATATATATAGAGAGAGAGAGAGAGAGAGAGAGAGTGTGTGTGATTGCTTGGTTGTCAAAATCTTAACCAAAGTGTTTTGTTTTACATGGGCCAAAAGTTTATATATATATATATATATATATATATATATATATAGAGAGAGAGAGAGAGAGAGAGAGAGAGAGAGAGAGAGAGAGAGAGAGAGAGAGAGAGCTTGGTTGTCAAAATCTTAGCCAAAGTATTTTGTTTTACATGGGCCAAAAGTTTTGGAATGGGTAGATTTTTTGTAAGGATGATCTATATGGTAAGGAGATCATCTATACAAAAAATCAGCAAATTCTAAAACTTTTAACCCTAGTTTATAAGTTGAAGAATCATGGACCGTTAATTTTTACTGTTAGTTTATAAACTACTTTTGAGGGGGTTAGAAGTTTTAGAATGTGCTGATTTTTTGTGAGGATGATCTCCTCAATATAGAGACCATCCTTACAAAAAATCAGCCTATTCCAAAACTTTTAACCCATAAAAGACAAAACTTTGGTTTGAAATTTGGTTAACCAAACTCATATATATAGCGGATGCCCGTGCCTACGTCATGAGTCATTTTGTGCATTTGTTCCTTATACGTTGAATATTCTTTCTCGTTGAAAATCAAATGAAACATTGTACCTTTGTTTAACTTAGAGAGCTTCAACTGACACCCCAAATTTTACTTATTACATCTCAAATTTTGAAATTAATTATCACACCCCAATTAAAGATTAAAATGCTCTTCAAACACTACATAGATTTGGTTAAAATTATTTTCTCAACTTTGCCAAACATTATATCACACGTTCGAACAATTTCAATTGTTGTTTATAATTATAAGCTTGTATAAAACCCTAAACCCAAAAATTAGAAATCTAACACACACAAAAATGCAAGAATTTCTATTGGCACCTGACTATTTACCTATTTTCAAGCATTCACTAATTTTCTTTATTTTTAATTGGGGTGTATTCAATAAAAGGTGGGGGTGCCAATAAAAGTCTTGAGCTCATATCTTCACATTCAAAAACATGATCTACCGAAGATTTATAGAAGATAAAATTCTAAAATTTTTGAAAGATAATTTGTTTTTGTAAATATTATTTTTCACCGTTGAATCTTAATTTTAAGTTTTGAAAGTTTAGTAGCCGTCTATTTTCAGTACCCTTGATCAAGTTAAAAAATTTTATTTTGAATTTTTTTTTTTTTGTTAAATCTGATTTTTACATTTTGTTGGACGGCCAATGTGGTAATCCTTGTGGGCATAACAAACCTTAGTAAGATTTGAAATCATAATTTCTCTAAACTATGCAAAACGTCAAAAGAGAAATAATTAACGTGTTGGAATTCTTCTCTAGAGTCGGGGTCCATTTTGGTGTTCCGTTTCTATAATATAGGAAAGGCGTCTACACGGCATGCTAAGTCTATTTTTTGTTTTTTTTTGGATAAATATGCTAAGCCAACGTGTTTAATCTCTCCAATCAAACTTGACACGTTAAAAATGTTCTTAAATCGGACACTGTAATGGATCAACCGTTGGATCTTTTTCAATCCCATCTTAGATCGCGAAATGTCTTTTAAGGGTGTAAAACAGTGTTTTATGTAATAGATATAGATGAGGGTAGTTAGGTCATTTTAATTAATCTATGAGTAAAGATAAACGTCAAGGAGTATATCATCTATTTCAAAACATAGGAGGGTATATCAAATATTCACCAAAATATGGAGGAGTTTGTAAAAAAAAATGATGAACATCAGTTTCATTTCTAACCATTTTGTAAGGAATCATCCGCCACACGTCACTTAGTCTCTTGTCTTACTTCTGGTTTTTCGATGAGTGGTTCAAGGGCTCTTACTGGAGGCCAGAAACTCACTCTTTAACCGTATAAGAGAACCAGACCCATAATTCCTAGAAGAACTGTGAGAGAGTGAGAGAGAGAGAGAGAGAGAGAGATGGAGAACGGAGGGATTAACGGAGAGAGCAGAGAAGATGTATGGTGTTTCAGAGCGAATGAGAAGATTAACATGGCTGGTTCTCTCACCATTAGAGAGATTCTCAACAAACTAATGGCATCTCTGGATCCATCAGATGAGAGAACGAAGATTCCTCTTGGACATGGAGATCCCTCTGCATTCCCCTGCTTTCGAACTACTCATATGGCCGAAGACGCAATCATCGATGCTGTTCGATCTGCTGACTTCAATGGTTATTCCCCTACTGTTGGTGTTCTTCCCGCGAGAAGGTAAAATTAGGGTTTTTATTTATTTATTTTAATTTTGCAGAGGGAGTTTTCATGTCTCGTCTCGTCCATGCCCGCCGATACCGAGTCGTGTCGGACGAGTTTTCCGAATACGTTTGAGACAGTCTCGTCTAAAAATTTAAAAAAAATGAACGGGAGGTATAGGCCCTGTGTGGATACACCTCTCTGCCCAAGAGCAAATACCTATCCAAACGTTTCCTAACTCACCGCAGGAACAGAAGTTGCCAAGAAGCTCTATCCAAACGTAGTTATGTTTGGTAACACTTCTGAAAACTGGAGTCTGAAACTAGAAATCAGACTTCAAAGTTTCATCCAGCATCTCTCCATTGCTGGTTCAAAACTTCTGAATTTTGGTTCTGAAGTCTGAAATCTGAACCAAAACAAACGGAAATAAAACTTCTAAAGTCTGAATTTTAAAAGTGGACCATCTCCATTCAGACTTAGGAAGTATTACCAAACACACACAATCTCGTTCTAAAAATTGACTTGTGCCTCTTGGTATAGAGACAATAAAGTTGAAAGGGATAAAGAGAAAAGACAACAAAGTGGGTAGTGTGGGCCCACTGGGTATTATTGAAAAAGGAAAAAAGAATATTGAAAGTTATAGGAGTGTTTTGGAAAAGGGTAGAAGAGAAAATATAATAAAATTTGGGGTATTCTTGAGAAGGGAAGAAGAATACAAAAGAAGATGGACAACCGTCCTCGAGTACGTTTCTTATTGAAAAGGAAAAAAAACAATAAATTTGGAAAGGTATTATTAAAAAAGGAAAAAAAGCAATATTAAAAATTGTAGGGGTGTCTTGAAAGTGGATAGAAGAGAAAAGTCAATAAAGTTGAGGGTATTCTAGGGAAGGAGAAGAAGAAGAAGACAAAAGATGAAGGATAACTGTCCTTGAGTACGTTTCTTATTGAAGAGGGGAAGGGAAACAATAAAGTTGAAGGGGGAGAGGTGGAAAGGTAATAAAGTGGGATTGTAGACCCTATCATTTTTCTCAATCTTCATAATCCACAAAACTGTAGTTGAAATGAGGTCCACCTTTGTGTTTTATTATATTGATAAAACATGTTAATAAGTCTCACTTTAATTGTAGTTTTGTGGAGTATAAAGATTGAGAAAAAAGGAGGGGGATCCACACAATAAAGTTGAAAGGGGAGAAGAGGAAAGGCAATAAAGTGGGGTTGTGTGGACCCCACTCATTTTTCTTAAGCTTCATACACCACAAAACTTTAGCTGAAGTGGGGTCTACTGTTGTGTTTTATTGTATAAATAGATATAATAAAACACAACAGTGAGCCCCATTCTAGTTATAGTTTTGTGAGGCATAAACTTCTCACTCCAATTACAGTGGAGTGGGGTTCACACTACCCCGCTTTATTGTCTTTCCTCATCAGTCTCTTCCATTTTATTGTCTCTATCATTTTTAATAATATCCCTCTAATTTTATTATCTTTCCTCTTTTACTTATTTAACTCACTTTATTATCTTTTCTCTCCAACTTATTTTTTTTTTCACTTTTGCCCCCCTTAACCCTCAAGAGGATGCAGCACGAGCAAATTTAGGGGTAACCATCTTTGAGTATGTTTCTTATTGAAAAGGGGAGGGAAAACAATAAAGTTGAAGGGGGAGAAGTGGAAAGGCAATAAAGTGGGGTTGTGGACCCCATCATTTTTCTCAATCTTCATACTCCACAAAACTGTAGTTGAAGTGGGGTCCACTTTTATGTTTAATTATATCGATAGATATAATAAAACATAACAATGGGTCTTACTTTAGTTGCAGTTTTGTGGTGTATAAATATTGAGAAAATGAGGGAGGGTCTACACAATAAAGTTGAAGGGAGAGAAGAGGAAAGGCTAGTGGGGTTGTATGGACCCTATTCATTTTTCTCAATCTTCATACTCTACAAAACTTTAGCTGAAGTGGGGTCCATCGTTGTGTTTTATTGTATAAATAGATATAATAAAACACAACAATGAGTCCCACTCTAGTTATAGTTTTATGAGGCACAAACTTTTCACTCCAATTACAGTGGAGTGTGGTCCATACTACCTCACTTTATTATCTTTTCTCATCAGTCCCTTCAATTTTATTGTCTCTATCTTTTTCAATAATATCTCTCTAATTTATTATCTTTCCTTCTTCTTTTACCTCTTTAACCCACTTTATTATCTTTTCTCTCCAACTTATTATGTTTTCACTTTTACCTCCCTTAACCCCAAAGAGGATGCGGCACGAGCAAACTTAGGGGTAGAGTCCTGATTTTCTTCTAGGGGGGCAAACTATAGTTAAGATTGAAGAGCTTGAAGATGATTGAACATTCAAGTGTCTTTTTGTAGAGGTTGAAGAAAAGGGTATTTAGATCATTTCTTGTTAGTCTATGAGAGAAGATGCAAGTCAAGGGTATCTCTTATAAAAATCAGTCATCTTCAATCCTAAGATTAATCTACTTAGTTCTTTATATCTAAAGGACGAGATAATATTTTTGAAGTATAAGATGATGAGATTTTTTGTTAGAAAATTCTAGGATTTTCTACAAGGATTAAGATGATGTTCAAATTGATGGATTGAAAATGAGGTTAAATAGAATAAAATTAGTTTGATTCGTCGAAGAGCTTGAAAATGATTGGTTTTAGAAAGAAAATATTAAGAAACCATGATGGGGACCCGTTAAGCGTCCCTTTGACTGAAATTTAAAGCCATGTTCAGACGAAGAGAACAAGTTTGATACAAGGTCTCACATTAAGAAAGTTAGTGAAGCACATATACTGAGACATCATTAGAGGTACACACTCTATGAAATTTAATTAACATAATATCATAATATGATGTTCTTTCTTTGAAAATGCATTGTAGCATATTCAATTGGGCCCACTAACCCCATGATATTTAAAGCATCCCGGGTGCTTCATTGCCATTGAAGTTGTGTAGCCTCTAGGGCATGTTTGCTTTTTGAAGATGGGGTGAGTAGGCTAAGGAATGATCTTACATGAACTCATCATCATACATCTTGGTGCATTCTTATTCAAGGAGGTGTGCAAGATTGGTAGTGGATGCATACTCAAGTTGGTCAATTGTTTACATTTTTTTTTCTTTCAAAAATCTAATTTTGTTATTTATAAATTCCTTTCAAACAGAGCTGTAGCGGAATATCTCTCTCGTGATCTTCCATATAAGCTATCAGACGATGATGTATTTCTCACAGTTGGTTGCACGCAAGCGATCGAGGTTGTACTGTCTGTCCTAGCTCGTCCTGGTGCAAATATCTTACTTCCAAGGCCAGGTTTCCCATATTATGAAGCCCGTGCATCTTTTAGCAATCTCGAAGTTAGGCATTTTGATCTTCTCCCTGACAAGGGTTGGGAGGTCGACCTTGATGCTGTCAAAGCTCTTGCTGATAAGAATACTGTTGCAATGGTTGTTATAAATCCCGGAAATCCTTGTGGGAATGTTTTTACGTATCAACATTTGAAGGAGGTGAGTGAGCTCTTTAAAGATCTGGCCTCTATTATTATTATTATTTTTTTTTTGCATGACGTGTTCTAACGGATTGTTGTTATATTGCATTTAGGTTGCTGAGACTGCAAGAAAGCTTGGAATTCTTGTAATTGCTGATGAAGTTTATGATCATCTCACCTTTGGAAGTAACCCATTTGTGCCGATGGGAGTATTTGGCTCAATAGTTCCTGTCCTAACTCTCGGGTCTATATCCAAGAGATGGATAGTGCCTGGTTGGCGACTTGGTTGGATCGTTACAAGTGACCCCAATGGTTTCCTAAAAGAAACGAAGGTTCTTATTCCGCGTGTCTTGTTTTCTTATGTACCCCTTAATTCTTACCTATCTGGCTTTGGTCAATCCTAACTTATCTTCACTCTTTGTTCTCTTTCAGATTGTTGAATGCATTACAGCTTTTCTCAATATCTCCTGTGACCCTGCAACCTTCGTTCAGGTCTTTAATTATCTTTATTTGTTTGTTTGGAGAAGGATTTATACTTAAATACTAGTGTGCAACGATGCATGGATTCTTCTAAATAGGTGAATTATTTGTGCACATATCAGATAAAAATAAATAAATAAATAAATTCTATAGGTCAGGATTATATTGTTTGAATACACCATCAAATCCGCAAATCCTGTTTTCCAGGTTACCCAAACCTAACACTTAAATTGTGTTAGACTATTGGCACCCGTACCCATATCATGCAACATAGGATTGACAGATGCGAGTATCTGAATGCATCTGTCATTGTTAATTTCGCCTGTCATTGAGCAGTATGAGACCTTCCATTTATTTTCTTTGATTCTGTGTTTTAACAATGTTTTTGGTACGTCAGGGTGCAGTTCCACAAATCTTTGAGAAAACGAAAGATGATTTCTTCAACAAGATTGTTAATTTGCTGAGGCAATCTGCAGACATTTGCTATGATGAAATTAAGGAGATGAAGTGGATTACTTGTCCTCACAAACCAGAAGGATCCATGTTTGTAATGGTGAGGATTTGTAAGATTTGGTGTTTTCTGTTCTTGAAATGTGCGTGTTCACGAAAATGATCTTATGTTTTCAATGCAGGTAAAGCTGAATGCATCACTTTTGGAAGACATCAATGATGATACGGATTTCTGTCTTAAGCTTGCCAAAGAGGAATCTGTGATTGTTCTGCCTGGTGAGAGTTTAAACAATACTAACTTTTAATTATCAGTCAATAACACATTATTTCACAACGATAATGTGATTTAAGACATCATTTTCAACCATGATCACAACTGCTTGGATTGAGGTCTCTGATGATTATGATAGTAATGTGGTACACATATTTTTTAAGTTTAAACAAGAGAGCTTCTATTGCCACACCAACTTTCGCTAACGACACCCCAAGATTTGTGCTAATTCTTTGATGATTTACATATGAATTGGGGTGGCGTTAGCAAAAGTTGGTATGGCAATAGAATCTCTCTTGAAAAATCACTACAACATTTTATTTATTTATTTTTGTTTATTTTCATTTTGGCCTAATGGTTGGAGAGGTGTGAGTTTGCGAGGTTGTCTAGTCGAGATTGACTGGTTTTAACCATGAGGATTGGCATTCTTGCAGGAACGGCAGTGGGACTGAAAAATTGGCTCCGCATAACTTTTGCTATCGATCCATCTTCACTTAAAGAGGGTCTCGGAAGGATAAAATCGTTCTGCGAGAGGCGTGCCAAGCAACAGTAAAGAGAAATGCCAACCAGTTGTGTCATTCAATTGGACGGTGTTCTTCAATTGCGCGTTGGATCTCTTTGCTTTGCTTGTTTATGAATAAAAGTCATGCATCAATGTTTGCAATCGCGAGTGACGGTGATCTTCACCTGCGTGAGCTTTGCTTGTTTCTGTTTCTCAACTAAAGTTTATGTGACAATTTTCTATCCTTGGGGCTTCCTTGAGCAAACAAGAGGCCTGTTTGCTATTGAAATGAAATGACTATTTGATATATTGGTTATGATAGATAAATGTGGAAGACATGTTAGTTTCCTTTGAATAGCTTTTGGAGAAATTTGCTACTACACTTGAGAGCACTCTAGTAAGAGCTTAAAATAAATATTTGATATTTTAGGAACTATTTTAGTGCCTAAAATTTATATCAACTGCCCTGGTGTGTAATATTTCTCTTTTCTAAGCAAACAAAAATGGAATTTTATTGTACAAAAATAAAGTACAACATTCATGGGCATAGCTCATATATGAGAAGACCTTCCCAGAAAAGATTACCTACAAACCTGAAGCCAAAACTTCTCTTCCACATTTGTTATCCCTCATTTTTCCATAAATTTTGAGACAAAAATAATAAATATTCCCAATACCACCCATTCCAATTGCTGAAATCATCATAGCTAGCCCCCATTGCCTAGCTATATCATATAAATATTCTAAAATATCTTAATTGATATATTCTAAATATCAATATATATTCTAGAATATCTTTCATCACAACCTTCCACTTGTGATGAGATACATTAACAAGGATACAGTGTATTTCATGCATCTTAATACAATGTATCTTATCCTCTAACATCCTTCTGCAATTGCATGGTCCTTTGCAAATGGAATATGCAATTGGTTTTGTAAAATAATTGTTTAATCTCATTAACGGATACGTTCATTGATCGTCGAAGTCCAATCGTATTTGTTAGTGGTCACTGTCTGTCTATGAAGTCTATCATTGTCACATCCCGTTCTTTTTGAGTTTGTCAGAACTGATGGCTTATTAGATCAGATTTGTCATGGTCTCTCCCAAAAACATAAAAAATAAGATTGTACCATTTAAATGAAAGAACTCTCGTTGGAGAGATTTTAGATATAAAAAAAAAAATGAGATCGTGTAACATAAATGAGTGAAATTGGGAGATTTATAGAGATATAGGAGTTGAGATTTTTATTGGAAAAATAAAAAAACCTAAAATAATAGCAAAGAAGAAACTAAAAGATATCTAGATCCAGTGATGGTGCAACAATGTCAGTGGCGCCATCACCGAAGAAAGACACACCAAAATCGAACTCTCAATAGAACTTACTATCTGGTACCATAATAAATTTGGGGGGTCCAACTCAAAATCAATTGACAATGAGTGGAAAGGCCCAGGATTTTATAAGGAGAAAGACAAGGCAATTGTGTCCTATGTGGGACTAGACTCAACATTCTGCTCCATAAGGGAATTTTCATGGAGTCGCCTCCGTTCCTTCGAAGCTCACAACCTTTAATTGGTCTGACTGAGAGCAAATACGTGGAGGATCAGCTCTCCTACCTTGTATAACTGTGAATGTTTGGGACACCCATTGTAACTAATCCCCTTTTCAATCTTTAGGATAAAAGGTTTGATTTTATTTGGCAATTCTTGAACACACCCCACCCCCACCTCCCCCCCAAAACCACTAAAATCCTCCTCAATACATTATTTTCTATGCTCTTTGATTTATTTTGAGAAATCATTTAGGTTAAAAACTTCATCTATTTCCTTCTCATTGATTTAGAATATGTTATGTTCTTCTAATATCTGTAGTTAGAAAAATACTAATAAACTCAATCAACAAAGAATCATCAATATAGATCAGTTAATTGATTATTTTATTATTTTATTTTTATTCGGTATGATTCCTAGCCCAATAGTTGTATATGCTATCCTAAGAATACGTGGGCCGTAGGTGATTGAATAAATGTTGTTGTAGCTCTCCTCGCGCCAATATAGTCCCCTATAATTTGTGTAATTGGAATTTTTTTTTTCTTTCTCATTGTTCATAAGGATTTTCTGCGTATTAGCCCTATGCTGCATAATATCAAATTTGAATTGAACTGAACTGTGTCGCTCTCGTTTCTTTGTGGGTAGCAAGCACATTAACAATGCGCATTGTATGATTTCATTATTTTTTGAGAGTTACTATTGCCACACCAACTGTGTGCAATTCTTTGTTGATTTATATAGGAATTGGTGTGACAATAGCAGCTCTATTATTATTATTTTTGTTTTCACAGAGAAAATTAGATAAGCCAATTGGTTAGAGATAAAATGGTGATCTTGTCACCTTAGTTTTTCCTAAGGTCTTTCAACAAGCCAATGACGATGAGGGTATTTTGGTCATTTTCTATTTATTTCTCAAACAATACCACGGTCCAGGGATATAGTACAATAGGGGTATATAACAAAATAACTTCCATTTTTTACTATAAAGCCTCGTGAGTAAATCCTTTTCCCTGTCTAATGAAATATTGTTATCTTCGTCGTTTGTCTTATTGTGGCTAAAATGTATAGCGGTAACGTTCTGATACTACCTGTTACGTTATTTGTTTAGTTAATTATGAGAGAGAACTGTGGGTTTTGGGAGAAAATTATAGAAACCCTAAATTTTCAAACTAATGAGTTTAGTAAGATTACGGTTTTCAAATTTCAATGGCTCGTGTAAGGCATATATTTGTATCCGTATCTGATTTTTTTTTTCTCGATCTTGTATAATACTATACATTTGTCTAACTTTTTGAAGAATATCTCTAATTGATACTCAAATTACGATTACGAATGAGTATTCATGTTTGATATGTATACCTCATTGTGAGGAGGATGAAGGAGCACTCTTAAACATGGGGAGTATATTTGATCATATTAATCCATCTAGAGCATGTATGTTATTGTTTGGATCAATGTTACAAACAAACCCCCCCTCTGGAGGACACGTGGTCCATCCAAATTTAGGGTAAATATTTAGATACTTGATCTTTTCTTATAAATTAATGAAAAGCGGTCACAATACCCTAATTATCACCATTCATGAGTAGAAGATGACTAGTTTTAGGATGAAAAATCAAGGGTTCTTTGGTCATTTTTATTAATAAATAATAGAAGATTGGATTCAAGGGACATGTAATCAGTTTGAACGTAAAGTGTGTCTAAAATATTTACCAAAACTTGGAGGGGCCAAATGTCCTCAACAGTCAGAGAGTAAGCACAACTTAGTGCCATGCACATGAGCATTCCTCTAATAGAGAAATATATGATAAATCGTAAAATATTGACAAAATCTTTTGCAATTAATATACCAAATATCTATCTTCTTCAAATTGTATGAAATTTTTTTCTATATAAATCCACTCCGCTTCTCCCTTTGTAAAATGTAACGTCTTGTGATCAAATGTTTTGTCTTTCTCTTTCCATCTATGTGGTTTTTTTTTTTTCTTGTTCTTTTGAGTTTATGATGCATTTAAACCTAAGAACTCATACCTTGATCGTTGTTACTGGCATTTGTTCTCCTCAACCTACTCCCAGATTTACTATTGAAGTCAGATGTAAGGTTGACATCACGAAGCTTGTATTTATTTCGGATGACTTCAAGTTAATTTTGTGTAATTCTTCGGCAACAGTTATTTCTATTGTAATATTTGGATATTATACATAAATAACACTTAGGAGTAGAAAGGTTGGAGAAGGGAAAAGGTGATGACCAATGCCAGTTTGAACAATAGGCTTTAGTGGTACGAAAAGAGGGATAAAAGGGCAAAACAGAAGGTGATGAACAAAGTCAATGGCAGCAACAAGCTTTGTTGGTAACAGAAGAGGGATCATAATATAGGTTAATTAGTTTTTTTTTTTTTTTAAGATGAGGCCTTGATTGATATGATTTTTTATCGAGACAAAATATTATTTCTATTAGGAGTAATACAAAGTGTTCTTCTTTAATAAAGAAGACAGTTTCAAGAATTTTATCTTGGCCACTTTGAATATTCTTTTTATTAGCAAATTTGTAAGTAATGTTATTTTTTTTCCATTTATTTTTGTGTTTGATAAGAAAAATCCTAAAATTTTCATAAGATTTATTTGATTGCATGAAAAGTCTCTTTCCATGGAATTAGAAATCCATAGGAAAATAGGTAGGTTGGAAGACAAAATCCGGGGGGGGGGGGGGTGAATTTGATAAAGAAAGAAAGAGGTGAGATGAAGAGGAAGAAGAAGATGAAAATTAGGAGAGAGAGTATGTAAAGGAGGAAAAGGAAGGTGGCCGACGATGGGGAAGGCGATGGGGGGGGGGGGGGAATCTGAGAAAGAAAGAGAGAGGTGGGAGGAAGAGGAAGAAGAAAAAGATGAAAATTAGGAGAGAGAGTATGTAAAGGAGGATGATGAAGGTGGCCGACGATGGTCTTGGCTATGGTGCCGGTGGTGGGTAAGAAGAAAAGATGCGATTAGGGTTTAGATGTGGATGTAAATTGGGGGTGAATATTATTTTCCCATTGATATAGGTGAAAAAATTAAATCCACATTTTACTAAATATTTTGGAGAGGGCGAATTTCATTTTCATTTTCCCATGGATCTCTTCACCATAGAGATCATCCTCACATTTTGCTAAATGTTTTGGAGAGGGTGAATTTCATTTTCATTTTCCCATGGATCTTTTTACCATAGATATCATCCTCACAAAAGATCAACACATTCTGAAACTTCTAACCCCTATTTTGAAAAATGTTTGACTCTCTTTAGGAACCCTGAATGCTTCCTATATATATATATATATATATATGGGTTAGGTTCAAGAGTCAATAAGATAGTCAAAGTGTTTTGTCTTATATGGGATAAAAGTTTCAAAATGATATGATTTTCTTGTGAGAATGATCTCTACAGTGAGCAAACCACCTGTGGACACGGGATTTTCAATGTTTTGAAAACATCCCTCCACTTTGGGGTGTTTTGGAGTCGCCACCATTCATTTTCGGAAATGGGTGTGAATGGTCACCCGAATTTGTATTTTTGAAAAACATGTCATTTTGACATTTTTTTTTTTGTTGACTCTCGTAGGATAGGGTATATGGTCCAACTTTGATTCAAGGTAAGGGGGTCCATTTATGGAGTAGGGAAGGTGTTAGGCACCCTACTCCATCCACATAATGTGGTAACCTCGGATTCGGTATTTAAAATTAAAAAAAGAAAATGAAATCGAAAAAACAATTCGATGTGTTCCCTCAAGTGTGAGGGGCTTCGATGTTGGTTTAAATCGTTGAGGGCACCCTTATGAAAAAGGGGCCCTTTGGTGATTTAGACCATAGTGGTGTGTGCAAATGTGTAGGAAAGGGGTGAGTAGAGGAGGGGAGTTGAGGGGGGTATTCCTTTTGTCCAAACCCACCTTGACCTTCCTTGACTTCCTTTGGCTTTCCTTGACTTCTTTTTCTTTGCTTGATTTGTTTGAGAGTTGGGAGTTGAGAGTAAAGGTAATAGAATTGGTTAAAAGAGAAAGGTTGAGAGAGTGGTTTCTTTTTTATCTTTTGGAGGGTTGGAGATGGGATTTTTCATTAGTGATTGAGAGTTGAGAGTGATGGGGTTTTTATAGAGGTTGTGAGTTATTTTGAGGGGTAGAGTTGGGTGAAAGATTGGGAAGTGGTAGAATGGTATGGGGTTTAAGAGAAGGGTATGTGTAAATTGATGGGATTTGAGGGGTATTTGTGTAAGAAGGTTAAATGGGTGAGTTTTGACCCAAATGGTTTGGATCCAACCCAACCCATTTGGGTTGAGTGTTTGGTGAGGTGAGTTTAAGGTAGTAGTTGTGATTAAATGGTGTTTGGTTTAAGAGAATGGATGATTTAATGAGGTGGTTGATGATATTTTGGGAGGGTGAGGGAGATGATGACATGTGTCAAAGTGGGTGGAAATGAAGGGTTGAGATGAGTTGATATGAAAGGATGAGTGTTTGATTTGAGATGATAGGTGTAGGTGTAGATTGTAGAGATGGGTTTTGTAGGAAATGATGGGGGTAGATTAGGGGAGGGTGATAGGTTATGAGTGTTTGATTTGAGAGAATGGGTAGGATAGGTTAGGGTAGGGTTATGGGTTGAATTAATTTTTGGAGGGAAGTAATGGAGTTGGTTGGTTGGTTGGTTAGATGAGGGAGGTGGAAGGGGATGATGACATGTGTCATCTCTTGGTGATTGGTTTGATGTGATGATGATGGGTTGGATTGGATTTGGATAGTGGATTGGGCTTTGGTTATGAGTTGGGCTTAGGTTGGATTAGGTTTAAGTTGGATTGGGTTTAGGTTGAATGGTTTGGGCTTATGTTAGATTGGGCTTGGGTTTGGTTAAATAAAAATGGGTTTGGGGATTGAGTTGAGTGGACTAGTTTTTGGTCCGTGGGCTACGTAAGAAGCCTTGGGCCATTTATTGAAAAATGAATTACAAAATTCATTGGATTTTTGTAGGTTTGGGCCTCGGAGCCCATTCCAATTTTTACGATTTTTGGGGCATTTTGCATCGAGGGCCCGATCAAATTTGGGTGTCTACAGCTGCCCCTCTTTGCAGGATTTGCGAGCAAAGATCTGCAAAGAATAGACGAAACCCTGATTTGTACGGGCCCGAGGATTTTGCTCAGACAAGTTTGAAAACACTGATTTGATTTGACAAATTTGATGGTAAGAAGTGGCTACCCAAGCACGGGGTCTGACAGGGTGAGCCTTTTGATTTCCTCAACCTCGTGGCGCGGAGCTCGTGTGGGGTCTCGGATTTGTGGTAGTTTGGAGAAAAACTTTGAAGCAGGAGTTTTCTAACAAGTCTTGGACAAATGAGTTGAGCTTTTGCAAAAATGCTGTTTTTTTTCGATTTTTTAATTTTTTAATTTTTTTTTTTTTTTGATTTTTTTGATTTTTTGATTTTTTTGATTTTTGATTTTTGATTTTTGATATTTGATTTTTTGATTTTTTTTTTTATTTTTATTTTTATATATATATATTTTTTTTGATTTTGTAATGATGCATTTGATTCTCAATGGTGCAAGCAATATAGTTGTTAACAGTTGCCACAGATCTAAGAGAGAGTTTTGCTGTCGCTGGACCATATGCAATATGGTTGTTAATAACTGTCACTGGTCCAAGAGAGAGTTTTGCTGTTGTTGGACCACATGCAATATGGTTGTTAACAGCTGTCACTGATCCGAGAGAGAGTTTTACTGTCGCTGGACCACATGCAATATGGTTGTTGACAACTGTCACTGGTCCAAGAGAGAGTTTTACTGTTGTTGGACCACATGCAATATGGTTGTTAACAGCTGTCACTGATCCGAGAGAGAGTTTTGCTGTCGCTGGACCATATGCAATATGGTTGTTAACAGCTGTCACTGATCCGAGAGAGAGTTTTGCTGTCGCTGGACCACATGCAATATGGTTGTTAACAACTGCCACTGGTCCAAGAGAGAGTTTTGCTGTTGTTGGACCACATGCAATATGGTTGTTAACAGCTGTCACTGATCCGAGAGAGAGTTTTGTTGTCGTTGGACCACATGCAATATGGTTGTTAACAGCTGTCACTAATCCAAGAGAGAGTTTTGCTGTTGGAACACAAGCTAATCCCCTCGGTATGTTGTTTACAATACCTTACAAAGAAACTCTCTCAAGTCGAAATCAGAGGTGGAGGGACTTTGAAATTCTGCTGTCATCACTTGAAGGGCTCCATTGTAGTTTTCTGCTAACCCGTTGATACGACCTCAAGAGTCGTTGCTCTTGAAACAATGATGGGTCAATGATTCACGTCTATAAGGATCTCAACAAGGTTAATGTGATTCATGATAACAACGGCAGTTTCTCGAGAAGTTTCTGACTTCAATCCAAATGGTTTTGGCTCAATCCCCCTCGGGAATGTTTGCATGTACTCATCTTTAGAATCTCATCAGCATGATTAAGGCTATGTACCCACAATGGTTCCCCTCAGTAGGCCTGGAGAGTGATCTCAGGGGGAGGTTTGCTCATGGTTCCTGTTCTGATGCCTTTGCGTCTTACCTAGTGAGTCATGATGTTCTGGATGCTGAGGTAGTGATGATGGGGAAAGTTGCCCGAATTTGTGCCTTAGGAGAGAGATTTGCTTCTTTCTTCATTTCTCGTCGAGATGCATGATTGGCACCATTTTTTTTTTTTTTTTTTTTTTTTTAAATTTTTTTTTTTTTTTTTTTTTAAATTTTTTTTTTTTCATGAAAAGAAAATAGGTTTTTTACTTACTTGGCCTCAGGTATATCTATTGCTTTGAAAACATGAAGTTTGAATAAGTCCTAGATTTTTCATCACTGGCCAAAATAGTAGTTTTGAAAACATTTGAATTTTTGGTGATTTGTCTTTGTCGAATAGATATTGTAGATCCAAAATATGAAGATTTTCGAAAGACCTTTGTTATCTCGATGATATTTGTGTTTTTGCCAACTACTGAGGATGTAGATGTCAGCAGTTCTCAGGCTCTTTTTAGAGTCATCCCCAGTGCCCCAGTACTGGGTGAATATCGATCGAGCAATGGGACTTAGGATTTTGGGAAATTTTTCGCCGTTCACAGTTTATACTCATGCGGGCCAGGAGTTGTTTTTTTTTTTTTGTTTTTTTTTTTTATTTTTTATTTTTTATTTTTTTTTTGTACCCTTATTGCCCCTGGTGCCAGTTACGGTTTTCACCAGACCCGGTTTCCACATTTTTGCGCATCGATGCCTTTTTGGGTTTTCATCGTGCCGGTGGTTTTGATCTTGCCATAGTCTGATTTTTTTACTCATAGCGCCCTTTCGGATTTTCACTATGCCCTTTCAGACTATGCTTGTATTTTTTTGGATTTTTTTCATTACAGATCTTGTTTGGAGCCTCTGTGTCTTTGTGGCTTGGTGACTCAAGTTGAGCTGCGAGATCATTGGTGCTGCCACCGTCATTATGATGCTTTAGAACATCCCCTGATCCGAAAGGACTTTTGATGGGACGAAGTGTTGGCTAAGGCTGAGTGTAGTGGAAAGGTACAAAAAGGTTAAGGTAGGTTCGTCTAGAGTGGGTTAGACTTGGGGTTCGTCTATTTTTGTTTCGAAAAGGTGATCTATGTCTCCTCCCAGCGTCTCTCGAACTTGTTTAGGCTGGAGATTTGGGTCGAGCTCAGATCAAGTGTCCGAGTTTTTGAATTTTTTTTTTTTGTATTTTAGCCGTTCACAGTTTATCCTCATGCGGGCCAGGAGTATCTTGATGCTTTGGCTTTCTGATTTTCTTTTGTCCTTTTTCCTTCTTTTTTTTTTTTTTTTTTTAAACGTTGACTTGCCCCAGTCTTGGGTTAAGAAATGAATGTGATGGCTCAAAGGGGTTGACTAGGGTTAGATAATTTGTTTAGGATAGCAAAGATGGCCTTTCGTCATCTCAGGGTCGGATCTTAGGCGTAGTACTTTTTAACGGTGTCAGCATTGATCGGCTGAGGGAAGACTTGACCGTCCATTTCTGTAAGGATCAAAGCTCCTCCCGTCATCACCTTCTGCACAATGAATGGTCCTTCGTAATTTGGTCTGAATTTTCCCCTAGCATCTTCTTGTATCGGTAAGATCTTTTTCAAGACAAGGTCTCCTGGTGAGAAATTCCGAGGTTTGACTTTCTTGTTGTAAGCCCGTGCAATTCGCCGTTGGTAAATTTGACCATGACAGATAGCTGCGAGACGCTTCTCTTCAATCAGATTTAGTTGATCAAATCGAGCTTGAACCCATTCTGTTTCATCCAACTCTGCTTCTTTTAAGATCCGGAGGGAGGGAATCTCAACCTCGACGGGTAAGACTGCTTCCATTCCATACACCAATGAGTACGGAGTTGCCCCAGTTGAAGTTCGAAATGAAGTCCGATAAGCATGAAGAGCGAAAGGCAACATGTCGTGCCAATCTTTGTAAGTGACTGCCATCTTTTCGATGATTCTTTTGATATTCTTGTTGGCGGCCTCAACTGCTCCGTTCATTTTGGGTCTATACGGTACAGAATTGTGATGAGTGATTTGAAAGTCTTCGCACATCTTGATCATGTCCTTGTTTTTGAAGTTCTTGGCGTTGTCTGTCACTAAACCACTAGGAAGTCCGTATCTGCAGATAATATTGTTCTTGACAAATTTCAGAACACTGCTCTTTGTGACATTGGCATAAGAAGCGGCCTCTACCCATTTTGTAAAGTAATCGATAGCGACTAGGATGAAGCGGTGCCCATTTGAAGCTTTTGGCGAAATCTGTCCAATGACGTCCATGCCCCAGAGTGAGAAGGGCCAAGGAGTAGTCATATTGTGCAATTCTGATGGTGGCGCGTTGATCTTATTGGCATAGATCTGGCAGAGATGGCATTTACGGACGTGTTGATAACAGTCACTTTCCATGGTTGTCCAGTAATATCCCATTCTCATGATCTTTTTAGCAAGCATGTGACCATTCATGTGAGGTCCGCAGACTCCACCATGTACGGTTTCGATCAGTCGTTTTGCTTCTAGTTCTGCCACACATCGGAGTAAGACTTCATGATGTGATTTCTTGTACAGAATGCCATTGCTTAGGAAGAATTGGCCTGCTAGCTTCTGGATAGTCCTTCGATCATTAGACGTTGCATCTGATGGGAGAGTTCGATCTTCGAGGTAGGCTTTGATGTCTGAGTACCAAGGTTTTTCTTCAGATTCTTCGACTTCGACGGGTAGGCAGTAAGCTGGCTCGTCTTGAAGTCCAATCTCAATAGGATCAATGACTAAATCCTCTGAGATACTGATCATGGAAGCGAGCGTTGCTAGTGCATCAGCAAATTGATTCTTAGCTCTCGGCATATAAGTGAAGGAGATTCTATCGAAGCATGAGCTTAGTTCTTCTAGATACTCGTGGTAAGGGATCAATCTCTGCTCTCGAGTCTTCCATTCTCCAGTCGTCTGATAGACTACTAGGCTTGAATCTCCGAAAACATCGATCTCATCTACCTCGAGATCCAGTGCTGCTTTCAGCCCTGCTATGCACGCTTCGTATTCAGCCTCGTTGTTGGAACATTGGAACTTTAGTCTGATTGCAATTGGCACGTGAGACCCGTCTGGTTTGATCAAGACTGCCCCTATTCCGTTTCCCTTTTGATTTGCTGCTCCGTCAAAGTACATTTTCCAGCCTGGTTCTTCATCATCGTCCTCAATCTCAGTGAGCAATATGGCTTCGTCAGGAAAGTTTGTCTTCAATGGTTCGTAATCAGGCAATGGATGCTCGGCTAAGTGGTCGGCGATGGCTTGCCCCTTGATGGCCTTTTGAGTGACATAGGTGATGTCAAACTCAGATAATAGTAATTGCCATTTGCAGTACGACCTGTTAGTGCTGGTTTTTCGAAGAGATACTTGAGCGGGTCCATTCGAGCAATGAGCATAGTCGAGTAGCTGAGGAGGTAGTGTCGTAGTCGTTGAGATGCCCATACCAATGCGCAGCAAGTCTTCTCAAGTGCCGAATATTTTGCCTCATAATCAGTGAACTTTTTGCTGAGATAGTAAATGGCTTGCTCTTTTCTACCTGACTCATCGTGTTGCCCCAGTACACAGCCCATAGACGTCTCTTGCACCGAGATGTACATCAGTAAGGGTCGTCCTGGCGTAGGAGGAACCAAGACCGGTGGATTGAGCAAATATTTTTTTATCTTGTCGAAGGCTTCTTGACAGTCTTCGTTCCATGCTTTCGGCATATCTTTTCTGAGCAGTTTAAATACTGGTTCGCAAATAGGCGTGAGTTGCGCAATGAACCTGCTGATATACTGTATTCTACCCAGAAATGCTCGGACATCCTTTTCTGACACCGGTGCTTTCATTTCGAGAATGTACTTGGTCTTTGCTGGATCTATCTCGATGCCTCTTCTACTGACGATAAAACCCAATAACTTGCCTGATGTTGCCCCGAAGACACACTTTGCTGGATTGAGCCTTAAGCTGTATTTCCTTAGCCTGTCGAACAATTTCTTGAGATTTATCAGATGATCTTCTTCTATGCCCGATTTAGCGATCATATCATCTACGTAGACTTCCATTTCCTTGTGGATCATGTCGTGGAATAAAGCCGTCATTGCACGTTGATAGGTTGCCCCTGCATTTTTAAGCCCGAATGGCATAACTTTGTAATGAAAAGTACCCCAGGGCGTAATGAATGCTGTTTTCTCTTGGTCTTCTTCTGCCATTTTAATCTGATTGTACCCGGAGAAACCATCCATGAATGAGAACATACCATGCCCCGCTGTACTATCGACTAGAGTGTCGATATGAGGTAGTGGAAAATCGTCCTTAGGACTGGCTTTGTTCAAATCCCGATAGTCGACACACATTCTTACTTTCCCATCCTTCTTTGGTACCGGAACGACATTGGCTAGCCATTCGGGGTATGTGGAGACGGCGAGAAATCCTGCTTGAAATTGTTTCATCACTTCGTCTTTGACTTTGAGTGTCCATTCTGGCTTGAGTCTTCTCAATTTTTGCTTGATCGGCTTGCTCCCAGGAGCGATCGGCAACTTATGAACAACAAGATCCGTATCCAAACCGGGCATATCTTTGTAGGACCAGGCGAAGATGTCTTGATAGTTACGCAATAGTTCAATCATTTCTTCTTTCTGCTGAGGGGTTAACAAGGCTCCGATTTTTACAACACGTGGGTCATCTTCAGTGCCGAGATTAACTGAGTCTGTATCCTCAATGTTTGGCTGAACACCTTTTTCATGTCGTTCTAACAGGTCCTTGATTTCTTTAGGAGGGTATTCCACTTCGTCCTCAGACTCTTCTTCAATTCCCATGAGATCGAAGTCGAGTTCAAGATCGAAGTCATACTCATCCTTTTCATATTCTGTTCTGTCCAAAGGTCCATTCGCTTGAGACAAATCCCTTAAATTTTGAGAAAACTCTTTTTTGGTTTTCGAAATATATCTGTTTTTTGAAATTTTGAAAACTTTTTGATTTTTTTGTTTTTTGAAGACTTTTGATTTTTTTGGTTTTTGAAGACTTTTCGATTTTTTGATTTTTTTTTGATTTTTTTGGTTTTTGAATGCTATTTCCCGGACATCTGAAATAAGAAGAACAGTCATGCATTAGTAAAGATAGGGAGCCCTCAAAACAGTCTTTACCCGAGGACGAGGGCTCGTTATGATCCTCGGGCAAACTGATGTTGCCTAACGGCGTTTTTTTTTGGAGGCTATGGTAGCCTCAAATGTCAATGGGAATTCTTCCCAATTGTGCAGTGTCTCCCCTACTCTGAGGGGGCGGATGAGATGTGAAGGTGATGTGTTGGGTGATTTGGTTGATGGTTCGGAGATAACCATGATCTCCGTTTGATTGTTGTTGTTGTCAGGTTGGGGCACAGTCCCTCCCAAACTCGGTGGGATGACGACTGATGCCCAGTCAATGCCCTTTGGAAAGGGTGATTTGTTCCCTTGGTCAGTAGTGATTTTGACTTTGATGGATGTTGGCACGGTCTCTAATGGACTTTTCTCGGAATCCCCATTGAACAAAACGTCAATGCCTTCTACGAAGGATGGTTGGGACTCGACGATTGGGTCTTTGCGAATGTGCACGGGCTTGAGATTTACCGTTTTTGACCTTTTAGCCGTTGGTGGTTCTGATAAGCCCTCAGGTCTGATATGGGATTTCGGGAAGCTTACGCTGATGTGAGGGACTCGGCCCGGGTTCCAGACATTCGATTCCCGATTTTGCTTTCTTGCTAGTCGAAGTTCTTTCTTCTTTTCTTTCATTTCTGCTATGTCTTTCTTTGTGGGCCTGAACCCTAGACCAAAATAAGGAGTATATTTGCTCGCTTCGACTGGTGTAGCTCTTCCTCTTCCCCCTGGTCCTAACCCTTGCTTGGGCCGGTAACCTCCCCTTTTCATGACCCGACCAACCATAATGTTCGCTCTCGATAGCTTTGCCTTTACATTCTCCTTTCCTTTCTCGATGTGGTTGACAGCCGCAAATTGATACGAATGGTAGAGTGCCTTGTCCTTCGTCATCTCTATATCAATGAAAGGCACGTCTGGGGCTCTCCCAGCTGGAATAAGGTTCTCTGCCAATACTGATACCATCCTTTGCCCCATGATAAATTTGACTCTTTGGTGCAACGAGGAAGGCACAGCCCCGGCAGTATGGATCCAAGGCCTACCCAGTAACAAGTTGAAGGTCGTTGGTATTTCCATGACTTCAAACGTCACTTCAAAGGTGCAAGGTCCTATTGTGATTGGTAGGTTCACCTCGCCCAACGAGTCCCTTTTCGAACTATCGAACCCTCGAACAACCTTATTATTGGGTTTCACATACGACCAATCGGCGTTCAGCTTTCTGAAGGTCTCAAGTGGACAAACATTAAGCGCTGAGCCATTGTCAATCAGCACCCTGGCAACCATCATGCCCTTGCATATGACCATAATGTTCAGTGGCTCGACATGCCCCGTCCCCTCAGGCGTAAACTCACTTTCAGTGAAAATAATAGGATTGTGGGCTATGATTTGGCCAACTGTTTGCTCTAACTGCGCTGGTGTCGTGGTCGAAGGTACATGTGATCCTCTTAGGACTTTTAACAATGCATTTTGGTGTTCTTCCGATTTTTGCATTAGTCCTAGGATGCTGACTTGATCTGGCTGCTTGTTCAATCTGTCTATTATGTTATGCTCTCTCTTGAGGATGAGCTTAATAAAGTCAGTGGCTTCTTTGTCTGTCACTTTTGCTTCAGCTTCTTTATCTGCTGCTTTCACCTCCTCTTTCTTCTGGTCATTCTCGTCCATCTTGCCCTTTCCTTTTTCCTTCCTTTTTTCCTCCTCTGTCGTTTCTTCAGTCTTTTCCTTGATGCTTACCCCCTTTGTTGGTATTTTTTTGCATCTCCCTGTCTTTGTCATATTACCGATATCGGCCACCAATGCCTTCTTCATTGTTTCGACCCCGGCGGTTGTGGTGATGGTAGTCTCATAACTCCAAGGAACTGCCTGGAGAGAGCTATAGGGGAATGGCTTAGGTGAATGTATGGTCATGGGGGGGGATCGGGTTTCATATTGAGAATGAGAGGAGGTAGTGATGATTTGGGTGTAGTGATGGTAGGGGAAGTTATGTGAGGAGTCGATGGAGTATATGGAATGACGAGTGGTGGACGTGGAGATGAAGTATATGGTATATGGAGGGGGGGTCGAGTTGATCCTTGGGAATATGGTGGTGCGTAGGGTATAACAAGGGGAGGCCTGGTTGAATTTTGATGATGGGGTGATCCGTAAGGTATGACTAAAGGAGGTTGGGTAGTAGCATTTTGATGAGTGGGATGGATGGTGAGGTCGGCCATTCTGAGAGGTAGCTGTGAATTCTGCGATGAATCTGCATAGTGGTTGACTGTGTTAACCGTTGACGTCCTTACTTCGTTTGTAAAGTGTACCCTAATTTTTGCCCCGATAGGTGCTATCAGATCCGAGGGATTGAAGTCGAGTTCTCCACAAATGACATTTACCCTATCCCCACTCCCCTCCCCATTATGAGTAGGTAGGGGGTTTTGATTGATGTTCTGTTGTTGGGGCGGGTTGGCAGGACCGTCTAGTATGATGGCTTTTTGATCAATCAAATTCTGCACTTGGTGCTTGAGTTGCCAACACTGATTAGTGGAGTGTCCTGGTGCACCCATATGAAACTCACAGAAGAGGTTGGGATTGTACCCTGGCCCTTTAGAAGCTTCTGGGTTTGGTGGTCTCTTAGTAAGATACTCTCCTTGTAGCAATGTGGGAAGTAGTTCTGACAACGTCATCGGTAACCTGGTGAACACTCTGTTAACCCTGTTCGGTCTTGCTTGTTGATTCTGTCCATACTGTTGCGCTGGCTGTGCTGGTATGGCTTGTGGAGGGACCATCCGGAAGGGATTTTGTGGTGCTGGGGCCCAGGCAGCTCGAGGTACTGGCGCCCAAGGGGCTTGTGGTGCCTGTGGCCTTTGAACTGGTGCCTGGATGATGAGAGGTTGGCTGGGTTGTACATTATTGACCTGGGTATCCTCTTTCTTTTTGACGAAAGGCACTGGTTTCTTTTGTGCCGAGGTCCCCGTTGTTGCACTCAAGGCTGTAAAGTCAAATATTAGACCAGTTCGGATCCCGTCCTCGACCCGGTCTGCTACTTGAACTAAATTCGAGAATGTGCCTGTAGTGTGTCCAACCAAATGAGTGTAAAAGGCATGCCCCAGTGTCGAGATAAACGTAGTGTTCATCTCCTGTTCAGTCATCGCAGGCCGTACTTGTGAAGCGGACTCCCGCCACCTCTGGGCATACTCTTTCACTGTCTCTTTGTGTTTCCTCGTCATCTTAGCCATATCGTTTCGATCTAGACCCACATCTGTATTGAACCGGTAATTGTGCCAGAACATTTCAGCCAAGTCCTGCCAGTTCTTGATAAGTGAGTGGTCCAAACCCGAGAACCATTTGAGTGCCGGCCCTGTTAAACTTCTCTGAAATAACTGTACTAGCAATCTGTCGTCCTCGCCATATTGGCACATCGATCCACAATACAATTTGAGGTGCGACAAAGGACACCCAACCCCGTTATACTTTTCAAATTCTGGGCATTTGAACTTAGCCGGCAGTTGTGCGTTAGGGTAAAAGCAAAGGTCCCTAAATCTGGTCCCTCCTAAAGTATTTGTACCCTTCATTCGTCTCATTTCTTCTTGGAGGGACTCGATCTGTTGGGCCATTTTGTCATCTGTAGAACTTTTGGCTTCGGGAACCCTGAAGTTACACTCATCGTCGGGGATCACCACCGGAGGTGGTTGATTCTGTGGGATGTAGAGTGGAGGTCCCTGGTATATTGGCACAGTGGGAGGTTGGGTGGTTTGTTGATCTGGTCGGGTTTGTTCAGGGAGTTCGGGGTTTGACCCAGATGCTTGATGCTGAGCTGCCTGTGCTTGCAGAAAATTAGTGCTACTCAAAACAGCCGTCAAGATTTGTTCCTGCCTTTTCGTTGTTTCTAACAGCTTTGCTATCATAGCATTAGCCTCGGCCAGTTCATTCGTAACGGGCTGTGGGTCATCTGAATTACTCATTGTTGATGAAGATGATCGAAGAAAGTATGGAGGCTTCTCGGGATGCTTGTATTTTTTTCGTTTGGCCACCTGTGAGTACAGAAGACCAAGCATTACCATCTTACTTACAAAAAAGGAAAATGCATGATGTTTTATTAAGTCCGGTAATTATTAGGGATGCTGCTCAAAAGAGAAATTTAGTTAGGTGAACTTAAAAACGTGGTTTGTCAGCGTAGAGCTGGATCGTTTGGAATAAAAAAAGAATTACATCAGCCAGAGCTGGCATCGACACGGAGTCGGTAAAGTATTTTGAAAGTTACATCAGCACGGAGCTGGCATCGACACGGAGTCGGGAAAACAGTTTAGAAAAAGAGATTACATCAGCACGGAGCTGGCATCGACACGGAGTCGGTAAAACATTTTGAAAAGAAATTACATCAGCACGGAGCTGGCATCGACACGGAGTCGGTAAAACGTTTTTTTTTAAAAAGAAATTACATCAGCACGGAGCTGGCATCGACACGGAGTCGGTAAACATTTTGAAAGTTACATCAGCACGGAGCTGGCATCGACACGGAGTCGGGAAAACAGTTTAGAAAAAGAGATTACATCAGCACGGAGCTGGCATCGACACGAAGTCGGTAAAACATTTTGAAAAGAAATTACATCAGCACGGAGCTGGCATCGACACGGAGTCGGTAAAACGTTTTTTTAAAAGAAATTACATCAGCACAGAGCTGGCATCGACACGGAGTCGGTAAACATTTTGAAAGTTACATCAGCACGGAGCTGGCATCGACACGGAGTCGGGAAAACAGTTTAGAAAAAGAGATTACATCAGCACAGAGCTGGCATCGACACGGAGTCGGTAAAACATTTTTGAAAAGAAATTACATCAGCACGGAGCTGACATCGACACGGAGTCGGTAAAACGTTTTTTTAAAGAAATTACATCAGCACGGAGCTGGCATCGACACGGAGTCGGTAAACATTTTGAAAAGAAATTACATCAGCACGGAGCTGGCATCGACACGGAGTCGGTAAAACGTTTTTTTAAAAGAAATTACATCAGCACGGAGCTGGCATCGACACGGAGTCGGTAAAACGTTTTGAAAAGAAATTCCATCAGCACGGAGCTGGCATCGACACGGAGTCGGTAGAACAGTTTGAGAAGAAATTACATCAGCCCGGAGCTGGCATCGACACGGAGTCGGTAAGACAGTTTGAAGAGAAATTACATCAGCACGGAGCTGGCATCGACACGGAGTCGGTAAAACAGTTTTGAAAATAAATTACATCAGCACGGAGCTGGCATCGACACGGAGTCGGTAAAATATTTTGAAAAAGTAGTTTATGTGATAAATCGAGTTGGAATAACCCATTTTTTTTTGGTAGCCTCCAATTCAGTTCTCTGAAATCATCGTCGGCCAGGCGGATCTCCAAGGAAGAGGCGGCGCACAATGGCACTCTTAAATCACCTTGTTCCCTGAATAGACGTAGTCTATCCCCCTCGTATCAACAGGGTAAGATCTTTCTAGGCACCGACTTTGATTAAGGACTGCAATTGGTGCTTTTTTGAAAATTTTTGTTTTTTTATTTTTATTTTTTATTTTTTATTTTTATTTATTTTTTTTTTGAAAAAGTTGAATGCATTGGAGTTGATTGATCAGTTGTTATCTTTGTTAGATCATAGATGGATTATGAACTTGATTCGCTATGGGTCGTGGACTTGATTTGTTGTGGATCTGGATTGTGGATCCAGTTGAAGTGGATCTGGGTCGTAGACCCAGTTTGATTGGATCTGGGTCGTGGACCCAGTTGACATGGATCTGGGTCGTGGACCCAGTTTGATTGGATCTGGGTCGTGGACCCAGTTTGATGCGGATCTGGGTCGTGGACCCAGTTTGATATGGATCTGGGTCGTAGACCCAATTTGAAATGGGTCTGGGTCGTGGACCCAGTTTGGTTGGATCTGGGTCGTGGACCCAGTTTGAAATAGATTTGGGTCGTGGACCCAGTTGGACATGGATCTGGGTCGTGGACCCAGTTGACATGGATCTGGGTCGTGGACCCAGTTGGACATGGATCTGGGTCGTGGACCCAGTTTGGAATGGATCTGGGTTGTGGACCCAGTTGGACATGGATCTGGGTCGTGGACCCAGTTGACATGGATCTGGGTCGTGGGCCCAGTTTGGAATGGATCTGGGTTGTGGACCCAGTTTGAAATGAACACTCGATGAAGGACAAGTTTGATTATGATCGAGATTGATAGTGAGCCGCGTTGGGCAAAATTCGTTTGGAGCGAGATCGATTACAAGTGGTAGGCCCTGAGTTTTCTAGTAAAGTTAATCATTTGATCATTTTCAAGTTTTAAAACTCAAAACTAAAAAAACTTCAAGAAGAAAAGTTGTTAAGACTGACGTAAGGAACGAAATTAGCAAAAAAAAAATTTTTTTTTTTTTTTTTTTTTTTTTTTTTTTTTTTGGGGTCCGTTTTTCAAGTACGGACCTAAGACTTTTTGGCTGGTCCGTGCTTCAAGTACGGACCAGAATATCAAATTTTTTTTTTTTTTTTTTTTTTTTTTTTTTTTTGGGTCCGTTTTTCAAGTACGGACCTAAGACTTTTTGGCTGGTCCGTGCTTCAAGTACGGACCAGAATATCAAATTTTTTTTTTTTTTTTTTTTTTTTTCCAGGTCCGTTCTTCATGCACGGACCTAACACTTTTTGGCTGGTCCGTGCTTCAAGTACGGACCAGAACATAAAAAATTTCCACTGGTCCGTGCTTCATGTACGGACCTAAGAACATTTGCCCAGTCCGTGTTCTAAGCACGGACTTGACAAAATTTCTTGAGTCCGTGCTTCAAGCACGGACCAGGACCTTTTCTGGCCTTCCAACCTTGCTCTGTTTTTGATCCTCATCCCATTTTGGCCATGTTTTTCTGGATTTTGAGGCACATAGCCTCTGTTTTTTGGCTTGGGCCACAAAAAATGTCACTTTTTTTTTTTTTTTGATGATGCACATGATAGCATAAAAAAAAAAAACAGATTTCCCCCTTTTACCTAGGGGGACATATGAACGAGAACAAAGTAAAAAATCCTAAAATCTATACAACTTGCCTTCGTGGGCTTAAAAAAAAAAAAATACATCACATATGAACATGGGATGGATACGGAATTAGTTTTGTAAGCCTTAGTGTCCTTTGTCTATTAATTACGCTTCGATGCATGCGGTTTGTGGGTGGTTTTTCGGCTACCCATTCTTCAAACCTCGATGTACACCTAAATGTACATGTCTTAGGTTGGTGAATGGGGTGGATGTTCTCCTCCCAGCCACCCAAAATAGCGATCTCGGGGGCTTGAGAGTACCGGCATCCGGGGTTAGAAAATTAAATGGGAGGGGGGTGGCTTATGCATAGGGGTGTGAATCGCATGTGCATGTGCGTGCATTTTTTGAATCGTATCCATCCTTACATATCTTGTCCAAAAATAAAAATAAAACAAAAGCATATGTAAATAAATATTACAACCCTTCCCATGTGAAACTTGTGAAATAAATAAAATAAAACAAACAAAAACAAACGTTAGTAGATAAGCAAAAAGAAAACATAACAAAAGAAAGGCAAACATCATTTTTTTTTTTTTTAAATAACCAAATCAAAGAAGAGGGTCGGACCTACTAGACATCTATGGGCTCCCCAGTGGAGTCGCCAAGCTGTGGACACGGGATTTTCAATGTTTTGAAAACATCCCTCCACTTTGGGGTGTTTTGGAGTCGCCACCATTCATTTTCGGAAATGGGTGTGAATGGTCACCCGAATTTGTATTTTTGAAAAACATGTCATTTTGACATTTTTTTTTTGTTGACTCTCGTAGGATAGGGTATATGGTCCAACTTTGATTCAAGGTAAGGGGGTCCATTTATGGAGTAGGGAAGGTGTTAGGCACCCTACTCCATCCACATAATGTGGTAACCTCGGATTCGGTATTTAAAATTAAAAAAAGAAAATGAAATCGAAAAAACAATTCGATGTGTTCCCTCAAGTGTGAGGGGCTTCGATGTTGGTTTAAATCGTTGAGGGCACCCTTATGAAAAAGGGGCCCTTTGGTGATTTAGACCATAGTGGTGTGTGCAAATGTGTAGGAAAGGGGTGAGTAGAGGAGGGGAGTTGAGGGGGGTATTCCTTTTGTCCAAACCCACCTTGACCTTCCTTGACTTCCTTTGGCTTTCCTTGACTTCTTTTTCTTTGCTTGATTTGTTTGAGAGTTGGGAGTTGAGAGTAAAGGTAATAGAATTGGTTAAAAGAGAAAGGTTGAGAGAGTGGTTTCTTTTTTATCTTTTGGAGGGTTGGAGATGGGATTTTTCATTAGTGATTGAGAGTTGAGAGTGATGGGGTTTTTATAGAGGTTGTGAGTTATTTTGAGGGGTAGAGTTGGGTGAAAGATTGGGAAGTGGTAGAATGGTATGGGGTTTAAGAGAAGGGTATGTGTAAATTGATGGGATTTGAGGGGTATTTGTGTAAGAAGGTTAAATGGGTGAGTTTTGACCCAAATGGTTTGGATCCAACCCAACCCATTTGGGTTGAGTGTTTGGTGAGGTGAGTTTAAGGTAGTAGTTGTGATTAAATGGTGTTTGGTTTAAGAGAATGGATGATTTAATGAGGTGGTTGATGATATTTTGGGAGGGTGAGGGAGATGATGACATGTGTCAAAGTGGGTGGAAATGAAGGGTTGAGATGAGTTGATATGAAAGGATGAGTGTTTGATTTGAGATGATAGGTGTAGGTGTAGATTGTAGAGATGGGTTTTGTAGGAAATGATGGGGGTAGATTAGGGGAGGGTGATAGGTTATGAGTGTTTGATTTGAGAGAATGGGTAGGATAGGTTAGGGTAGGGTTATGGGTTGAATTAATTTTTGGAGGGAAGTAATGGAGTTGGTTGGTTGGTTGGTTAGATGAGGGAGGTGGAAGGGGATGATGACATGTGTCATCTCTTGGTGATTGGTTTGATGTGATGATGATGGGTTGGATTGGATTTGGATAGTGGATTGGGCTTTGGTTATGAGTTGGGCTTAGGTTGGATTAGGTTTAAGTTGGATTGGGTTTAGGTTGAATGGTTTGGGCTTATGTTAGATTGGGCTTGGGTTTGGTTAAATAAAAATGGGTTTGGGGATTGAGTTGAGTGGACTAGTTTTTGGTCCGTGGGCTACGTAAGAAGCCTTGGGCCATTTATTGAAAAATGAATTACAAAATTCATTGGATTTTTGTAGGTTTGGGCCTCGGAGCCCATTCCAATTTTTACGATTTTTGGGGCATTTTGCATCGATGGCCCGATCAAATTTGGGTGTCTACACCACCCTCACAAAAAATCAACTCATTTTAAAACCTTCAACCCTGATTTACAAGTTGAAGAATCATGGACCGTCAAACGTTAATTTGTAAACCACTTTTGATGGGATTAGAAGTTTCAAAACATGCTGATTTTTTGTGAGGATGATATCCTCACTATACAGATCATCCTCACAAAAAATTGACCTATTCTAAAACTTTTAACTCATATAAGACAAAAAAAAACTAACTATAGTGTGAGGAGTACTTGATAATAATTGGGGTGCCTTTAACATCACCCTTGATAGAGTCACATTGAAAGAAGAAAATAAATAACAATTCAGTCCACTTGGATTCATATATATATATATATATATATATATATATATATATATATATATATATATATATATATATATTTTGTTGACCTAATCAAACATTTGAAATGGCCGCTGTTGATAAGCTCTAGAAGGAGGAAAAACGAACTATAGAGGAGCCACTCCCCTTGGATAATGATAGAATTTTCTTTTTTTTCCTTTATATTAAGCTAGGGGTGTCAATGGATAGCCGAAATCCGAATCCGAATTCGAATTCGAAAATCGGATATTATCCGAAATTTTCGGATATCGGATTCGGATTCGGATGTTATTTTAACATTCGAATGATTTTCGGATACGAATTCAGATATTACTAAATTCGATTCGATAATATCCGCTCTGATTATAAATACATGTGTTACGTATTCATGTAACACAACAAAACTTATTTCTATCTATATATTCTCTCATGTATTCAAGTTTCACAGCGAAGTATAACTTAAAATGTTTATCTTCTCAACCAAAGACGCAGAACTAGTGGGTTTCGACTTTCGACCGTGGGTTTCGACGGTACAAATTCCTCGTAGCCACCTTCTTCCCCGGCCGGCGAACACCGAAGTAGGTATTTCCTCTCTCTCTCTCTCTCTCAACCAAAGACGCAGAACCAGGTGGGTTTCGACTTTCGACCGTGGGTTTCGACTGTACAAATTCCCCATAGCCACCCTCTTCCCCGGCCGACGAACACCAAAGTAGGTATTTCCTTTCTCTCTCTCTCATTGTAAAACCTTATATTTTATTCAAAATTTTCATTTTTTTTTCAAAAATCAAAGCTTATTTGATTTTAAAACTGAAATACGTTGAAAATTGAAATTGAAAAAATTAGGAAAATCGATTTGATTTTAGGTTGGTGTATATCGAATCTAATTTTGTTAGGGTTTTTATCGAATCGGATATCCGATATACTTTTCGAATACGAATTCGAATGTTGGTTAATGATATCCGATCCAATTCGAATTCGAATTCGGATATAGCACTATCCGATCGGATAGCTATCTGTTGACAGCCCTATATTAAACCATGTTGGTGAAAAGAAATAAGAGTCGTGATAATCCGACTACCCCATGTGGCACACTCAATCTACTCTCTTGACATGACAAGTTTGAAATGATAAATATGCATGCCTCGGGATACACATTTTTATGGGGAAGTGCAGTTTTGTATCCCGAGGCATACAATTCTATAGTTACCGAACTTGTCACGTCAGAGAGTTGATTGAGTGTGCCAGGGGGGTAGTCAAAGTATCTAGATTCAAGAAATAAGTGTAATGATTTTCTAACTCAACTCTGACAGACTAACTTAAAAATTCATTGAGTTGGCATGTGCAAGAATCAGATATTTTTACCCTCGGAATACACAACTCCAATCCACATAAAACATGTATAATTGTGTATCTCGAGGGAAAAAATCTATGATTCTTGTACATGCCACATCAATGAGTTTTTGAGTTAATCCATCAGGTTGAGTTAGAAAATCAGTACTCAAGAAATAAGTGGTTCTAGAGTTTTACCAAAAAATTGATTTCTACCATGAGACTAAGATCTTGATATCTTCCAGTGAAATCACCTGTGAGTTTTGAATTAGTGATATATAAAAATTTAATTAATAAGAAGATATTGTTGGAAAAATCTACAGAATTTTCCAATTTTTTGTGACCAAGTGGGTTTATTTGAACTGCGATTTAAGTGGGTCCCACACTTTATTTGGGGTAGGACCACTTAGGATCTTATTCTTATCTTTAAAGAGAATAATTTCATTTATTTAACTTCATGTGGGTTTGGGCTTAATTTCGACAATTTAACTTCACGTGGGCTTGGACTTAATTAAGATTTTCTTTTTCTTTTGAAAGGGGCACACCCCTTAATTCTTATCACGTTTTCCATGGGTGCCTTAAGAGACACTTTGATGTCTCTTAGAAATCTTGTATTTTCAAGAGATACCATGTCTCTTTCTTTTCTATAAATAGGTCATTTCGACTTTGATTTTTTCATTCAAATTTTTTTCTCTTCTCTTCTGTTTTAACTTCTATTTTGAATTTCTTGAAAGTACAAACTTAGCGTTCGGTTCGCCTAAACGTGTAGATTAAAGTACTGCCTCTGCATGTGTGATCGTTGTATCATGAGAGACAATTGTTCATTGATCCGTGGGCACCAAATTGCAAGAACAAAATTGTCTTAAGGACATTGTATTCAACACAAGTCTTGATTAATCTTTATTTTGTTTGATTCTCGGGTATCTACCGATTAACAGAAATCACCATAAAAAGTGGTTATATTTCAAATCCAAGAAAATGTATCACAAGACCTTTTTACTTGGTGACAATCTCCCAAATGCCATCCGTGGGGTGATGAAATGTCTTCAACAATGATCTTCTTCCCTCCCATCCATCTTCTCGCCATATCCCATACCATTGATTCCTATTGTGGAAACCACCATCGTAGATCGCATTTTACTCTATAAAGAGTTGACATAGCCTCACCATTGTTTTTCATTAAATGTACCAATATTTGTTATGCGAATCTATCTCATGTGTCTAAGAAATCACAGATATCTCAATTTTCTTGATATCAAAAATGGTTTCAGCCTTAAGGTATCGTTTATCAAAAAATTCTAGGTTAATGGAAATGTTAGGAACAATGATCAAGATATGGATTGATATGTAAAAGTACACCATGATGACAAATAGATGGAAAGAGGACATAACCGTACCCTAATCAAAAGATGCTATACATACTACGACATACAAAGCGGGAGGGATTTCATTAAGTTGAGATGCAACAAAGATACGATACATTAATTCAAAAAGACCTTTGAAAGATTTTATGAATTGTCAAATATTATACATTAAATAAAAAATACAATATTTAATATGAGATTTTGGAAAGATTGTAGTAGTTATCAAATCTTTCCTTAGAAATAATTCCTTTTCATGTTCAGTGGCAATTTTGGATTGATAAACGGTTAATGCCCGTAGGTCGTGAATTCAATACCCAGTATGAGCATTAATTCTTAAGGGGCCACTCGCGAGGGTGCACTCTTACTTACCTGATGCGCGTGATGTGCAGGCGTTGCACGTACCTTGGAACTAGTCCTTGGACAAGACTAGTACATGGACTAAGCAAAAGTTCGGATACATGCCTGGTCCACTCTTTATAGGAATATCTAGTTATCGAGAAATAATTCCTTTTCATTTTATTTGTAATATATATGAAACAAACATCTAACATTCAATAGGAGATTGAAACTAATTTACAACAAATCAAAATGTTACACTATTAATAGTTGCAACATACATTGAACCAAATATATAACATTCAATAATAGAAAGAGGGTCACGGGGAGTAGATCTTGTGTAGCGCATTTCTCCTGTAACTCTCTGTAGCAATTTTCAACGATTGACAGTGTGCCACATCATCAAGACGGTTACATCTATAAATTGTTATTTTTGTTAAATGTGATGTTTTATGAACTGTAGAACAAGAGCTATAGAGAGCTACTCCATTTTTGGGCTACAGAGGATCTACTCCCGAGGGTGAGGTTTATAAAATGGTAGTTTTTACCGATTAATAATAAGAACATTTGGAAATTTTTGGTATATATTTAGCCTTTGTACACACAAAAAAGTGAGAAGCAGCAAAACTTAAAGATGGTTAAAGTCATATAATTTTGATCGGTCTCATTTTGGTTTACACCCATCAAATCATGGTCAACAACTATTATTGCGTGCCATGTTGCTTAAGAGGACCCTTCTTGGCTTACCCATTAAATACCTTAAAGTTTTCTGTTTTTTAATAAAGTTAAAAAAAAAAAAAAAAAACCATTTGAGTATGTTTTCAGTCTTGGGGTGGAGCAAATAGCCCTAGCTTGAGTACTAAAATAAAGTGACCTTTTTTGGCCATTGCCATAAAACTATGGATTTTTTATGCTAAATGTCAATTTTTTTTTGATATAGATCACAAACATTTACAATTAAAGTCTTAAAAGCTAATTAATTTATGTGAAAAATATTAAACATGTAATTTTCAAAAATTGGACTAAAGGATTTTCTCCCTTTGATTGTGTGTTTGAAACTGGGAGATTTTTGGACTTACCCTAGTTCAAATTGAGAAACTTTCATGGGATTAAGGCGTGTTACCATAGGGGCTAGTCTCATCCTAAGAGGGGTGTGGGATACCCTGCAATATCAAAGAAAAGAAAAAAAAGTTGACTTAGTTGGATATTGTTTTTTTTTTTTTCTTCTTCGAACTTGATCAAGCAAATGAGCACTAAAAGATAATAAATGCCTGTAAAAGGTAGTAATTGCAAAAGGTCGTAAACACAAAGTTTTGCATTTTGCAACCTTTTACGACATACCAAACATGGCCTTGATATCTATGTAGGAAGACCTAAGGTGTGGGAGAGGGGTTTTAACTCACCTCTTTGGATGTATACAATCGAGATTCTCCATTGAGTTACTCTTTTCCATGGTTTACCCTGCCCTAAGAGGCTAAGCTTGGATTAAACGAATCAAATAGGTTCAAATTGATTTGAATATATTTTATAAGTATGTAGTTATATTAAATAATGGGGAATGCTAACGTCCAAAAGTTCATGTGGATGTTAACATTGTTCACCACATCCACTTTTCAATAATATCCCTCCGAATTTTATTTTTTAGTGAAAAAAGTAATGATATATTAATCTTTTATATAATAAATGTTTCTTTACCATGAGATGGATAGACAAGTCAAATGTATTGAACGGAATGAAAAATCATGATTCATTTCTCTCATTGTTGAACGAAATGCTCAAACATAACTGAAAACTCATTTGAGATGTCTTGGTCTCATTCGCGGACAAGATGAGATGCTAAAATTAGTTTTAAAACCATGTTCTTCGGTGATTTACCAATGAATTGTGGTGGTGTTAGCACAAGTTGGTGTGATAATAGAATCTTTCATAAATAAATAATGACCTTATTTAATTAAAACGAGTCAACTCGGGCATCTGTCGGGACAAGCAACCGGGTCTCCTCGCAAACCCCAAAAGTTAAAACCCCAAAAACAGAGTCCTCAATAGAAGTAGAAGCTGTGAGCATCAAAATGGCGACTTGTGCGCGGTCCGTCCTCCGCTCCATCTCCTTCCGCAACGCAGCCTCGAGATTCACATCTGAAGCTAAAGCTGCTCGCTCTCCCTTTCGCTTCTCCAACCAAAATAATTCTCTTTCCAGTCGAATTTTCAGGTTGAGTTCTCCAACTGTCTTTATATTTGTTTTTTTATTTTTTTATTAAATTTTTTTTTTTTTAAAGAACCTCTAATGGGTTTACGTGTATTTCTTCTTCGATAATTTTATGTGATTAAAGGTGTCCTGTTGAGATGAGTAGTTGTGTGGAATCTCTGATGCCGTTTCACACTGCCACTGCTTCTGCATTGTTGACTTCAATGCTCTCTGTATCTCGCCCTTGCTTTCCCCAAGGTACTTCAATCTTCATTTTTTATTTTTTTTTACTTAAAGTCTACATTTTTAGGATTTTTTTTTTTTGATAAGGTGAAATATGAATTATAATTTTGTCAAATTCGATTGATGTTTATTAATTGTTGATTTATTATTTTTAGTCAGTTTGGTTTGGGTTCATAGATAAATGTAGACTTCAATATAAAACGGACCCAACCATGGTTTTAAAACTCGTTTTGACGTCTTGTCCATGAACGAGACCAAGTCGTCTCAGACGAGATATCCAATTTATTTGAGTCATATCGGACAAGATTTAAAAAAATTCCTTAGAATTAGAACAAACCATGTCTTTGAGACGACTTGTCAACTCATCTCATTGGTGGACGATACCGAGAAAACTCGGACGAGTCGTCTCAGTCTCAGGTGAGATTTAAAACCATGGAACCATCAAATTCAACTCTTAGTCCGTTTAAGGGTTCAATTGTCTGAATTGAGGTCTCTTACCCGAGCATTATTTATTTAAAAGAATATTTAAAGTATCTAACATTACGTTTTACATTTTATTTACGAAAGGGAAAGACCCATCTGCTTGTAATCAATGATAGCTCACTTTCCTGATTTCTTGATTCTAGATTCTCATGTCATTCAATGCTCCCATTTTTTTGTGTGTGTGCAAATTTTGACCCCATTGTGGGAGTTAATGAGTTCATGATGGAATCTCAAATGCAAGAAAGATACACCTTTAGGACATAAGTGCATTGTGGAGGCCAAGCA
This sequence comes from Akebia trifoliata, assembly GCF_017979445.1. Taxonomy (NCBI): domain Eukaryota; kingdom Viridiplantae; phylum Streptophyta; class Magnoliopsida; order Ranunculales; family Lardizabalaceae; genus Akebia; species Akebia trifoliata. The sequence continues at coordinate 7,093,473 of NC_141387.1, forward strand.
TTGTTAACCAATGTGTGGTCCTAACTTATTTGGATTAAGTTTCATTTGAGGCGTTTTGGTTTTGGCATTATATAATTTTTGGAAAGCAAAAAAAGCGTATTGTGTATCTTTTTATTTAAGAATTGTTTGAGATTTGAGAAAGCTTATAAATACCTGAAAACACACAGTTGTCCAGTTATTATTCAACTTTTCTTCTCTAGCTGAGATGTTGAAAAGATGTCTTAGCCAAGGTGCATTGTAAAACTGACTTCTTAAAATCAAGTTTATTTATTTATTTATCTTGTTTGGGCTACTTGCATATTATTTTATCATCAGAATAATATCTTCTTGCTTGCTTGGAGATGGAAAGCTTTTTCACAGGATACTACCCTTATGTAACCTCTTTTATCCAGCTTGGGACAAGCAATGTGTTGCTTCAAGCACTACACAGGCTTTGTGTTGCTGGGTTTATTTTGATAGTTATACAAATATTGTAGAAAGCACAATCAATGTTTTTGCGGCCATCCTTTAATCTATGCTAGATTGATAATGGTATCAAGCACAATTAATGTTAGATTTTTTTTTTCCCATCGATTGCATTTTATCTCTCTTCCTTATGATATTCTTCTTCTTGTTCTTCTTGTTTTTATAGATTGCTTTGATTTGGTAAGATTCACATGTTGGTCTTCTATGATTGTTGTTTAGGATCCTTATTTTCCTAGGGTAAGTAACTTTTTTAGTATAGGTTGCCATAATATCGAGGTTTTGTGTATGCTTTGGATGTATGTGATTTCATCAATATTTTAAAATCATAATGGAACTTGGAGTCATACGATTATCAAATCTATAGAAACAAAAGTCAAACATAAAGTATGTATCTTGTGTGATTACCAAATCTGTAAACCTTTCGCTTTCCTGATTGCTGACAAGCCATGTGTATCAATCCAGGACCGATCCAAGCTTGATCAATTGCTCAAATACCTCTTGGTTCACCTTCTCTCTTCTCTCCCTTCCTTGCAAAGGGGAACTTATTCTTGATGTGGACTAGTGATCCAATAACCTTTATTAAAATATGGTGGGAAAGAGGGGCTAAGAATTAGGTTTCCCAACCTATCAAGGAAACATCATTCAATAGAACTCTTTTATTTACCTAATTAGCTTATAGTAGGATATCTATTAGGATTGGAATTTAGAGAATCCAAGTAAATTTAGAAATATGCATCATGTGGGCCACATAATAGTTACGTAATTCTAACATATCGTTCTTGCTTTAAGCATATAGCTAATCTTTGCAGGGATATAACTGTGATATTGTTGTGAGCTGAGGATAAGGCTTTTTTGCTGTTTGCTGTTACTCTGATATTGTTGATGCCCTTGTTTTGTTGTAAGTTAGCTTTGTTGTGTATGGGTAGAAAATCCTATGGCTTTGTAATGGACATAAACTCAAATTCAAGGGGGAGATTATATATAAACTACAAGACTTGCACTGTTCTAATCTCAAGATATGGAGATTTGGGTTCTTAAATCCCTTTTTTGACAACTGTTCTCATATCAATTTCGATGTCATAGCATTTGTTCTTCGCAATATTTACTTTTTTTAATGTTGGTTAACCTGCCATTCTCTTGTTGCTTGCCCCCCTTTTTTTTGATAGATTGAGTGCGTATTTTTTTTCCCTTTTGTAGGCCAAGACAAGACTAGATGAAGAGAAAGCAAAGGTGGAATGGCTTGGATTTCTTTTCTTTTGTTTATCGAGCTTTGAAAGTATTAGTGAACTCTCTCTTCAATAGATTAGGTGAGAAGCTGTCTTTTGAAAACAAAAATGTGGAAAGCTGAACATTGTAATGTATGCTGACATATTAAAGAGACTCAATGATTTTGATTATAGTCTTGTTGGAGGGAATGCCATAATTTATTTCATGAGGTTCACTTTGTGTCTCTTTTCATCTATGAGGATTATCAGAAGTAATTTGAATGTAATAGTGGTTTATTGATCAGGGCTTGACGGAAGAACTTTATAAGTTTCCAAAAATTGAAGATACAGATCAAGAAATTGAATTTCAATTATTTGTGGAAACATATCAATTGGTAGAACCCTTGATAAAAGAAAGAGATGCTGTGTATGAATTACTCACATATTCTTCTGAATTATATGTACCCGCGGGATTCATTTGGAAAACCGGTAGGGATATGCAAGAACAAACCATATTTATCGGAAACATCCCTCTGGATGTTAAAAAAAAACCCTGATAAAACTATTGATAAGATATTTTTAACTCCCTTATAGGTGGATGGTTAATCTAATCGATTCCTAAAATATGGATGTTGCAACCACACCGCTTACAATGTTCAAACTAAACCATGCAAGGCTTATACACACATAATGAGTTTGTACAATAGTTCTCATATGCCTTTTCTCGTGTTTTCTCACCACACTTGAAACCTGACTACAAAATGGAAGACTATGAAGGACCCTAATAATGAGAAATAGGTATACTTGCATGATATATTTTCTCTTAAAATGGTTGTCAGATTCATTTGGTAAAATTTGTAATGTGTGGAACCACTTTCACCACTCAAATTGGATCCTTCTATTGGAGGCTTCTTTTTGTTCATGGTGTCCTTGGAGAATGAAGCATATGAAGTATTGAGAGTGAGAATCCATGTTAAGGAATTGATCCCAAAAACGTAGTGGATGATAGTTTTCTTCTTAAAATAGCTTCAATAGGCAATAAATTAAGGGAAATTTGGTTGAGATGATTTGGGAATGTTTGCAAAGGCTGATTACAACCCCAACTAGAAGAAATGTTCAAGTTGAAGGTCCTAAAAGAGCTAGAGGAGGACCCAAGAGATTTGGCTGCAGATAATGAAAGGAAATATGAACTCACACTTCCAACAACAAATGGCTTAGCTCAGAATCTGTGAATTATTTACTTATTAATTTCACATGGGAGAAAAAAAATAAGCTGTAGAATGAGACCCTTTGACACCTCAAATTCATGATTTGGTGGACTCATTTTCAAATTTGGTTGACAGAAACATCTTGCGTTGCAACTGCGATCATAATTTGGCATTTCAGCCTGCTGAGGTTAAATTATTCTTATTCAAATCTTAAATGTAGATTAAAAGTAAAGAAATTGTCTGTTCATGAAGCATAGACTAGATTCTCGCATATATTACTGATGATTACAAAATTTTAAGTGTTCTTTTAATTGTGATTTTTACAACTCTTTAATCTGTTCTTAGCAATATGATCATGTCTTTTTTACACTTGTTATGGAGGCACTAACTGCTTGTAATCAGCATTCCAACTATTCCTTTTCTTTATGAATGTTTGCCAATAATGTAGGTTTGGTTGATGTTAAGAGTGGAGAGTCATCAAATCACGTTTCTAAATATTGATCAGGTCACGATTAGGAGAATAACCTGTTGTTCTTTGCAAAAAAAGAGAGGAGAGGCTCAGAGTCATCAAACTACATTTTTATTCATTATAGTTTAGAAAACTAAATCTGGGCACATTTTCTTTCCCTTTTACATGTGTCATGCTGCTTCCCTAACTCCATTCTTTATCTTTTTGAAATTTGGAAAATCAAATCTCTTGGTTGAAAGAAAGGGTTTTGTGGTTTATTATCCCTTTTATCATATGTTTGGAATCTGGAAAGAAATGATCATTAGAACTTTTGAAAGGCAAAAAGCACTTGATACAACTCATGGGTTACAGACTTGTTTAGCCTTTCTTTCGATAGTAGGTAGGTCTCCCAACCTCCTTCCTTGTTTTTATTTTTTGTTTTTATATAATTATCAATAAAAATATCTTCATTTATCAGAAAAAAAGTAGTCATGGTAAATTCAAAAATGCACAAACTAATTCACAATATACATTGCTGCAACGGGTATGTATATTGAGTCATGTATTGGTTTAGGTATAAGGAGTGCTATTGTACCTGTAACACACGTGGCAGTCATGTACCTGTAAGGAGTTCATTGTAATCGTTTATTTTTCAAAATTATTACATCGGGCTTGACCTACCTTTTAGGTCTAGTATGCTTGGTCTAAACTTGTGATGTTCCCTTCTGAAAATAGGTAAAAGAATTACCAAGTGCAAAGCACGCGTAGAGTGTTTCCTAGTACGAGCAAGCTAGCATGTCTTGTAAAGTGTCTGTGTTGTGTTGTCTATTAATGAGTATGTGCTTAGCTTGTAGGCATTATTAACATTGAGGTTAGAACAATTACAGATAAAACTTGGCATGGATCGCTCAAGGAAACCAAGCAAAATGAAAAGAAAAGACTAGCTCATCGATACTAATTTATCGATAGAAGGATTTCATCCATGGATTGCTCGTGGCCCATAAAAAATACCCCGGTTTCTTTCTCTCTCTGTCCCCCAACAAACTGCAAATGAAAATAAATTCTACGTGATTCTCTTTGACACAGTAAATGCTTTGGCCAAATGAAAGCCTTGAAACAATGCCCCAATAGCCATTGGAAGACTACTCATGTCAAATAAGGAAAATATGCCCACATTAGCTTCGCCATGATGCAATGAATGAGAATATGATCCATTGATTCCCCATCCTTTTTTGCAAAGGAAACACTAACTCATCATGCATACACGTATCGTGATTTAATCATTTGATGAAGCGTTGTCGTGATGGTGGAACAATGTTGTTAGGATGAGGTGTTGAATCATCTCAAGAGTATTCAAAGTAAGGGATGCTGATCAGTTTGGGATGAATCAAGTAAAAGAAATCAAGGTAATGCAGAAAAGTTACATTAGTGAATTCTAGGATTGGCTACGTTCACTAACATAAACAATTGTGTAATATAAACAACACATTGCTGAATCGAGTTGGATCATCAAGAACATTAAGTGAAAGATCTTGGGAGCTATAAGACTAGAAAGAAATTTTTTAGCGATGAAACATGTTCATTGCTGAACGAGAAATGTAATTGTTAACCACAGCAGAACTCGCTGCAAGTGGGTTTTTGGAACTTCTGCAAGAGAAGAGATTGCAAATACAACTCCATTCATAAGCTATAAGCCATGCACAACCACAATTAAGTTCACTCATGGTCATGGGTACCGTACCCCAGAAGAGTGATACCAAACATTCTTGGTTTTTGGGTACCATGCAGAAACACTTGGCATGAAATTCAGGGCAAAATGAGAATCCATATGCATGGTTAAGTTAAAGAATCAATCCAGTTTTAGATAGATTACATTTTCAGAAGTATCAGCCGTGACACGATAGAAGAGGAAGAAAACAAAGGAAGTTACCTTCAACAAGATCATGAATTTGGTGTTTTTGGCATGCATTCTCCTCCCCAAGTGATGATGTGGTCAGATGGTGAGCAAGGGTATGTGTTGGATCTTATGCCAATCTTCTCCTTCATTCTCTTTGAGCCTCTCTTTGAATTCTTCCGGCATATTTTGCAATTCCAATCCACGAAGGGTCACGATGCTTTGCAACCCTTCAGGAAGCATCTTCAATTTTAGGCATCCATCTATAAATAAGAATCCTAGACTTAGCATTCCTCCGTCGTGGACCATCCACTCCTCTAATTCAGGCAAATCACGAACTTCCAATACTTCGAGTTTATGAAACATTCCTGCTGAGCAGACCATTTTCTTTCCCATGTATGATTTCTTTAGTAACTTGAGGACCGTCAAGTAGGGTAGCTTCTCCAGTGTTTCCATTGGGTCTTCCCTTAGTTCAGTTGCATTTAATGTTAACTTGGAGAGACTTGGTGGGAAATCATAATGGTTCAAGAGCATATCTATCTGACCATTCAAGCTCAGTTTATGAAGATGTAGATGATGTGAAAAAGGCTTCAACAGTAGGACTGTCTTTGTTTTCTGCTTCAATGATTGAAGCTTGTAGAATTTTTCGATGCAATCATTTAAAGCCTTCCCATGTAAGATCAAATCCCCGGACACTCCCAATTTTCTTAAATTGGTTGAACTGCTCAAGCCATCCTGTATCCAGTTCCCAGCTTCTATCATTGATAGAGTTCTGAGGTCTCGAAAACGACCAATACGCAAATGCTTAACTTTTCCTGCCTGATCTACATATAGATGTCTTAATCGTTGCATCTTTCTAATTACATCGTGTAATACAAACACGAGAATAGATCTTAAATCAAGAATTTCCATATTACAGAGGTTTCTTATCGTAGATGGAATCTTGTGCACAAATGTATCCCTCAACCCCAAGTACCTTAGATGGAAAAGATTTCCAATTTCATTGGGTAACTCAGATACGAGTATACCTTCAAGATCCATCACTCTAAGCAATTTGAAGCCTCTACAAGATAATTTCATTTCTTCCTTATTTGTAGTGAAGCACAACAGAGATCGCAGGCATGGAGTGTGGTCGTTCTGAGAAATGTACTGACCAACGTGAGAATGAATTGCAAGTCTACGTGCTTTCGTTGGAGATGCAGAATAATCTTCATTCCCATGAATGTCGAGGAATTTACTTTCCTTGGTTTCTAGAATAGAAAGCTCTCGCACAATATGGTGGACACGGCAGGTTTTAACTCTTCCATCTGAACTCCTTTGTATTACTTGAAGCATGCTCCTACTCACCAACTCCTCCAAGTTTTCTTCTGCTTGTTCTTCTGCTGGTTTCCATCGTTGTGGTAAAAAACCCTCGGCAACCCATAACTGAATCAGTTTTTTTGCAGGAATCTCCAAGTCTTCGGGGAAAAGACTGCAATAGAGGAAGCTCGATTTCATGTCACAAGGTAAATCCATGTAACTCAATTCAAATACAGTTGAGATCTTATTATTTCCTTCACTCAACCTCTGACTAATGTTCATAAGAAAGTCTGCCCATTCTCCTGGACACTTTGTTTTCCTGAATAAGAATCCACCTAACACAACTAGTGCTAGAGGTAAACCATCACATTTAGCTACAATTTCCCTTCCGAGTTTCTCCAAATATGGAGGAAAACTAGAACCAATATCCTCAGGGAATACCTTCTTACAGAACAAAACCCAGCTCTCTTCTTCACTTAAAAATCGTAGCCTGTGTTGTAAGTTTCGTGCATCAGCATGAGAAGCCACATCTTCGTTTCTAGTTGTAAGCAATAGCCTGCTCCCGTTCATCTCATTCGGAAAGGCAAATTTCAAGTCATCCCAAACTTCTATGCTCCATACGTCATCGAGTACAACCAAATATGTTCTCTCCTTCAAGTACCCATGGAGCTTCATTGCCAACTCCTCCACTTTCATTCTATCTATCCTCTCAATTTCCTCATTTGAAAGCATCATTACACGTTTAATGATCCTCCTGAGAACCTTTTTCGATTTGTGTTTCTTAGTTACATAAACCCAAGCACGGCAATTAAAATGCTCTTTAACTTCATTACTGTTGTAAACCTTTTCAGCGAGAGTAGTCTTCCCTGAACCGCCCATGCCAACAATTGATATAACAGCACGGCATTTCTCTCCTGCAATCAATTGGCTCACCAATTTCTTCTCTTCATCTTCAAATCCCACAACTTCCGCTTCCTCAAACATCATGTACCTGATAGAGATAATTAAGTTATACGCATTATAATAATGTGCATGAGATGCACTATATTGTTGCTATGGTGTAGCTCATCACATGTCAACAAGAGTTATATTTGTATCAATTAGCTATATTAGAATTAATTGATTATCTTTCCATATTGGTGGATCTTTGGAATTTATATAATCCCAATAGGGAATGTAATGTTCATCCAAGAATTTAAATAAAATTCAATTTCTACGTCAACATGATATCAGACTTACTGTGTGTTTGGATTGAGAGAAATGGAGAGAAGAGAAGAGAAAACAAATGAGTTTCTCTCCATTTCTCTTGTTTGGATTGTTAAGTGGGGAGAGAAGAGAAAAGAATTGGAGAGAACAGAGAAAAAAAAAGAGTTTTCTTTCTCTCCAAAAGTGGAGAGAAATGGTGAGAAACCCTTTTAAAATATTTTATAATTCCAATTCTGTCTCTAGATCTCTTTTAAGATATTTTAAAATTCCAAAGTTGTCTCAAGGTCTCTCTTGTCAATCCAAACATGGTGGAAAGAAATTGAGTTTCTCTTCTCTTCTCTTAATGGGTTTCTCTTCTCTCCACTTCTCTCAATCCAAACATAGCCTTAAGCTCTATTGAGAACACGATCATGGTACGTTGTTTCTTCACCACCATCGTCGGACTTAAATCTTTTATTTTTTTTCCTTCACTAGTGTTCACTTTCTTCCAATTGAAAAAATATATATTTCCCTATATACCTCTACAAATCCCCTTTGTCCTACTTGCATATCACAATCTCAATTTTTCTTTGATCCAACACTTCCCCACAAGAGTTTTTTTGGTTGTTATTGTTGGATTTGAACAATTCTAATTAGTATGCTTTTGGAAAATATCATGATGAACTTGATCCAGTGGGCCACCGACTCCAACAGACTCAAGAACAAGCAAGATGTGACAATGATGGACTTCACGGACAAGCGAGGATTGCCATCAAACACTATCCTTCAGTTTCTTCATGAGGTCAATGGGTAATATTCTACATAATCAATTTTATGTTCCTTCTTCATAGGACCATGCAATTGTGAGAGGGTAATAGAGATAACATAAGGTGCATTATGTCATTTTTATGGTGGTATATCTCATCAATATATATTTTCATTTATTTGTTTCAATTGACCATATTAGATTAGATCATGGTTCAAAGTATTGTCTACTACAAGGGCGAACCCAGGATTTTCTTGTAGAGGGGGGAAACTTTAGTTACCTGATAAGGTTGAAGGACTGGAAGACATGTGGCTTTGGGGAAGCCTTTTTTGTTAGAGGTTGAACAAAATGGCATTTAGGTCATTTCTCATTCGTCTATGAGAGAAGACCTAAGTCTAGGGGTAATGTCATCAGTTTAAAAATATAGATAGGGCTCTCATATTGACCAAAATACCTACATGCCTTCGTGACCTTGGTATTTTCTAATAAATTAATGCACAATTACCTAAAGGCTCTCAAATTTAACTTAAAATAAAACACCCTCTGATTTCTATTCCCAAAGCCAGCCATCTTCAACACTTGAAGTAATTTTTTTGAATAATGCTGGAGTGGCCTCAAGATTGCCCTCAATTCACACTTTGCTGACGTGGAGGTGTGTACAAAACCATAAATGCTTTTTCATCGAGATACGAGTGAAAATCATCTATGGTTGAGTGTGCACCTCCACGTCAGCAAAATGTGAATTGAGGTCAATCTTGAGGTCATCTAGACTACTCAATTTTTTTATCCTACTCTTGAACCATAGGACTAATCTAGTGTAACCTTCAAACCTAGAGAACAAGATAGGATTTTTGAAGTGGAAGGTGAGATTTTTTGAAAGAAAATTTTAGGATTTTCTACAAGAAAGGGATTAAGGCAAGGTTCAAATTGAAGATGAGGTTAAATAGATTAAAATTAATTTTCTATAGAATTGGAAGAGTTTGAATATAACTAGTTTTAGGACAAAAATGGTGGTTTTTTAGTTGCAAGTTGAAGATGCATAGGGGTATCTCAAATATCCACTAAAAATTGAGGGGGCATGTTATTGATTTGCAAGCAAATGGGTGTCTCAAATATTCATGAAAATTTGAAAATGTCATGGTTGGAAAATACAGGTGGTATTTCAAATATTAACCAAATAGAGGGGGTTCTAATAAACCCAAAAAATTGAGTGGTGCGGGGGCAACAACCAAGAATCTGTGGGGGCAAACAAGAGGGAGAACTTAAAATATCACAAATTATCAACAAGATCAAGCAATTTTCAAAAATTCTTGTGGGGCAAGTGCCCACATCGCCCCCTCTGTAAATTTTCCCTTGGTCTCATATAAGTATTGGGCTGGTACCTATACAATCATACCTGATTTGACGTTTGGCATGGATGCCGAAGAGGAGAAGCACATCATTTACGAGAAAACTGCGTAGTGTAAGCTGAAGATACTTGTGAGGATTGGGAAGAGTCTGGTTTGCAGATCAAAATAGTTTACTTTGAGGCTTTGTTGGTTGAAGAGGAGGAAAGGCTTAGATATCACATAGCGAGGAAGGAATATGGATACAGTGGTAACTTTGTTGGAGGAGGAAGCTCGTTGGTTAAGTGGAGAACTAGCTACAACAGATAGTGCGTTGAAACCGATTAGATCCAAGTGTTCCAGGGAGGGCTGTACTTCCTGCTTGTGGGAGACAAGAACCCTCATGGGAGATTTATTAAGCTTCAATTTTATGTTGAAAAGGACTGGTCAATACCAGTAGTGTTCCCGGAAGGAAAAATGGGGAATGGTTGGTTGGAAGTAAGTCTGGGTCTGAAGAGCATGCTCAAACCAGAGGAAAAGATGAGGGCTACAAAAGATTATTCAAGTGTTCCAGAACCTCTTTCAAGGGATTCAGTGGGTGTTTTTTGAAATAATCCAAAATGACCAGTGAGAAGATGTCGCAAAATCAGTCTGGTTCTTCAAGCAATCTGAAAAATTTGCCTTTACTTGTAGCTAAGGGGAAGGAACTTTCGAGGAGGAATGTGGAAGTGTTTGGGGGAGTGAAGATGGCTATAATCTGTGAGGTAGAGGCAGGGTACGTCTTCTGGGAGGTGCTGTGGGACACTTTAAAAAGAGGAGTCAAAGTTGCCGAGCATGTACAAGTTCCTATCCGGGGGCCTGTCGAGACGTGTGTTGTTGGTTGGCTACATAGGCGGGTCGATGTCCATTTGCAGTCTTAATCAATTTGTGGTTGGTAACTTAGTCTTCAGTGTCAAGCCTTGGTTTGCGGTCATTAATGGGCTAGATTCGACTTGGAAGGAAAATGAAGTATGAATTCAAGTGGTGGGGTTACCATTCCACCTTTGGTTGGGTAAGGTGTTTAGGACCTTAGGGGATCTTTTGGAAGTGGATCCCAAAATCCTGTGGTGGGAAGATCTGTAGGTTGCTAGATTAAAAGTGGGGTTCTGTAAATGGAACATTTCGAGAGGGTTTCGGTTCATGTGGGTTATTTTTATTTATTTATTTATTTTTAACTTCTTGGGGGTGTCGGTGGTTGGACAGGAGGTTTCTCAGTTTTAGGAAGTTCGTCTAGGTCCTCTGAAGCAATCTCTAGTTGTTCAAGTTGGGGTAGTGCCTATAGTGCAGTTGAAGAAGGCAAAATAGGGGGATAATAAAGTTTCTTCGATTGTAGGGGATATTTTGGCTGGGGGAGAGCAAGCCATCATCTTCAAATTTCAAATTAGAGTCACGTAGGAAGGGTTGCATGCCAAGGAGGCTCAGGAGATAGAAAAGGAAGCCTCTTCGTCAAGCTTAAAATCGGCAATGAGTAGGAGACACTGGCGGCTTCCAACAGTTCAAAATGCAACTTAAATGCCTCAGCTGGAATGTGAGTGGCCTTAATAATAGGACCAAGAGAAATGGTCAAAGCAGTTCTCTCAGGAAAAGCTCATGTTGTCTCTCTTCATGAGTCAAAGCTTGAAGTTGTGGATGACTAAGTTATCGCTGATATATGGGGTTCGAGGTTTATTCGTTGGTGCAATGTTCTAACCTTGGGGAAAATAGGTGGTATTATTCTGATGTGGGATGTCAGATTTGTTGTGGTGTTGGATTCTTTGTTGGGTGTGTTCTTGATCTCAATTTTGTTCAAGTGCATTCATGAAGATTTCGAGTGGGTCTTTATTGGAGTGTACAGTTCGTTTATGAATGCTGAGAGGAGCCAGTTTTGGGAAGAGCTGGATGATGTGGGTGCTTTCTGGGGGAAGCCTTGAGGTTTGGGAGGTGATTTCTATGTTACAAGATTTTCTTCTGAGAAGTTGGGGGGAGAAGGGTTTTGCTCAAGCTGGGGCATTTTGGAGAGTTTATGAACAAATATGCGTTGTTGGATATTCTGTTATGTGGGAAATCCTTCACTTGGTTTAATAACCAGAGTAAACCCACGTTGAGCAGACTTGATAGATTTGTTGTATCTTGCGAGTGGGAAGAGCACTTTGGCTCGATACTGTAGGAAATACTCTCAAAGTTGAGTTCTGATCATTGTCTCATTTCCTCTTTGGCTGGGATTGGGAGGAGTCGCCCTTCCCCTTTCCGTTTTGAGAACATGTGGTTGCTCAAAAATGGTTTTGTAGGCTTGGTTCAGTCATGGTGGAGTTGTATTTTTTTCCTGATAGATCGAGGGTTGCCTTTTAGTTGAAATTAAAGACTATCAAGGAGAAGTTAAAGGTCTAGAATGCTGAGACCTTTTGTAGATTGGAGTTGAGAAAGAGGGGCTTACTTACTAGGGGTGCAACTCGGTTCGGGTTGGTTCGGTTTAGAGTAAAATCAGAACCGAACCGACCTTGGTCGGTTCCATTATATATGAACCAGAACCGAACCAAATTAGTCTAAAACCGAACCAACCCAAACCGACTTGAATTCGGTTTGGTTTGGTTCGGTTCCATGGGTTAGAAATACTAACCTGACTGCGTGTAACCAGCAATTATAGAAGTCCAACACATGACATTTCTTTCAGGCATTCTATCGAACACTTGACGAGCATCATCTGTTCGACCACATTTCGAATAAAAATCGCAAGTCGTATGTCGCTGGCCGCAGAGAGAGAGAGAGAGAGGGAGAGGGGGATGAGCCGGTGACAGCCAGTTGCAGCCGCAGGTTGCAGTCGGTGGCAGCCAGTCGCAGGTCGCAGGTCGCAGGTCGCACTGTTGCAGCGGCAGAGACGTCGCGAGAGAGAGAGAGAGAGGCAGCCGCAGGTTGCAGTCGGTGGCAGCCGTATAGACGAGAGAGAGAGAGAGAGAGACGATGAGGGTTGCAGTAGTGGTTGCAGAGACGAGGAGGGTTGCAGAGACGAGAGAAAGAGAGAGACGAAGAGTGAAACGAGGGTTTCGTTTTGAAAAAATAAAAAAAAAAAACATTTTATTTTTATAAATAGAATCGGTTTCGGTTTGGTTCGGTTATTTATCAACCACGAACCGAAAACCGAACCGGATTCATCGGTTCTTATTTTTTTTAACCCGAAACCGAACCGCATTTACTTAAAACCGAACCAACCCAATCCAAAATTCTTGGATTGGTTCGGTTCTCGGTTTGAACCGAATTAAGTTGCACCCCTATTACTTACCCAGGTGGATGCAATTGATAAGAAGCAACATGTGTGCACCTTGTCAGATGTGGAGAAGGTTCTTAAAGTTAATCTCAAAGTCCAATTCGAACATGTGTCTCTTATGGAAGAGGTAAATTGGATGCAAAAATCCTGGATCAGATGGCTGAAGGAGGGGGACAAAAGCTCCAAGTTCTTCCATAGGATGATAATCAACTTTATTAAGAAGCTAAAATAAATGGCAAATGGTTGGAAGAGGATGAGGCCATTAGGGAGGGTGTCGTGAAGTTTTATGAGAAGTACATGAAGGAACATTGCTCGAGTCCGTTGCTTGATTTGCTAGGGTTTAACACCATTACTTGGTAGCACAACGGTGGTTGGAAAGGCCTTTTGAGGAAGAAGAGGTGTTCCAGATAATCTCTGCCTTGAGCTCTGATAAGGCTCCGAGGCTCGATGGGTTCTCTTTGGGCTTTATTAAGGTTTGTTGGCATGTGGTGAAATCAGATTTGATGGCAGTGCTAGCAGTTTTTTTTCTTAACAAGGTTTTTGTTTGACGGAATGAGTTGATTTGTTTATGAATTGCGAGATAAAAAAGATCTTTCTTATCAATTATTTGAGGATAATTAGTCCCAGTGTTAGTATTTTTATTGATGTTGTCGCTGGTATCCATATTGGTCCAGTCCTCAATATTGATCTTTTTTCTAAGACAAAAATTATAAATTCTCCAATAAAAATATTTTCAATCCGTATCAATAATAGAATCTTCTCTTAGATAATCTCTAATAGTAGCGGTCCTGCCACCACGCCGCAGAACGGGAGCTCTGTGTTTGATTTTGGCTCCAATAACACCTTTGTCACGTTGATCCCTAAGAAAGAAGGTGTGGAGGATATCGTTGACTTTAGATCCATAAGTCTAGTGGAGGCCGCTTATAAGATTATCTCAAAGTTGGCTTCCAGACTAAAGGTGGTTATGGAGACTATTATTAGTTTGGATCAAGGGGCATTTGTGAAAGGAAGACAGATCGTAGATGGAGAGTTGATTGCAAACGAGTGTATTGACACGAGGTTGAGATCTCAGATTCTGAGGCTTGTTTTCAAAGTTGATTCAGAAAAGGCATATGACCACGTTGAGGAACCTGTTGGGGTGCATGGACTTTGAGCAAAAGTGGATCAATTGGGTGATGAAATGTGTTTCCTCTGTCTTTTTCTATCTTAGTGAATGGGTCTCCAGCTGGGTTCTTTCGGAATTCGAAAGGTCTCAGGCAAGGGGATCCCTATCTCCACTTCTTTTCATCATTGAGGCAGAGGCGTTGGGGAGGATGTTGTCCAAGGCAGTAGTGAACAAGGATTCAGGGTTTCTGAAGAGGGAGGGGGGTTGGTCGGTTTGCAAATGACACATTATTTTTGTTGGATGCCTTGATCCAGCATATTTGGTTCTTGAGTCGCATTCTGGTTTGATTTGAGGCTTTTTCTAGAATTCCTCCGAATGCTGGAAAGAGCAAAGTGTATGTCATGTGGGATGTTGGGAACGTGGAATTTGTTGGGGCGTCTTTGGGTGGCCTCTAGACAAGATTTAAACCATTGAGATTGGATTGATTGATTATCTTTCCATTAAACTAATGTAAATATCATCCAAGAATTTAAATAAAAGTTCATTTTCTACATTACCTCCTACGTAAATACCACGAGTCTGAACTCGAACATTCTGCACTGCGACCTGTGCTCATACTACTTGAAACTTCCTCTGCTTCTTCAATCATGTACTTCCCTTTGTTAGCTGAAATTTCACTTGTTCTTGTCTTGATATCCTCAATCTTCTTTCCTAAATTATGCAAAGTTATCAAATGGTTGATGATATTTACACATTTAGACCAAAATTTTCTCTGCCTTTGCTGTTCCATCTTTAGGAGAAATGTGTCGATAACGTCCTCAGCATCATAAGCTACATCTCTTACTTGGGTGACCCAAATCTTAACAAGATCATTTCTTCGACTTTTTGCATCAGCTTGCTTCAGGAAGGAGCATATCCATTCGAGTTCGTTGTTGAGAGAGTAGATTTGATCTCGTACACCAACTATCAGTTTTGTTTCATCGCTCATCAACTTATTCAAATTGACCAATAAAAATGAGACCACCCCCTCTGCCATTTTTTGCTCCTCTCTTCTCCTCTCATGCAGTTTGTTTAACTCAAGTCTTCTTGTTAGTCTACCTCTACTGTAAGCATAATCTTGGTAATAATGTTTGTTTATTTGTTTGTTAGTGAGAGTTTCTATTGGCACACCAACTCTTGCTTATTATACACCAATAAATTGTTCCACATCAACATCAACTTTTTGTATGCGTTCTCACAAACGCACCCACCCTAACTCTTGCTCATTATACACCAATAATTTTAGAATTGACATACCTCATGTAGCAAACTCAATCGACTACTCTGATGTGTCAAGTTTTGGAAGAGTAGATCTGCACTCCTCGGGATACACTGCCTCACTTCCTCATAAAAAAGTGTATCCCGATGGAACTGTGCATCCCAAGGAGTAAAGATCTACAATTCCCAAACTTGTCACGTCAAGTAGTCGATTGAGTTTGCCACACGTGGGGTAGTCCGATTATCACGACTCATAAATTTATCCACATCAACCTTTTGCAGTCTCTCACACACTTAAAACAAGAATATGTATGGATTGGTTTTTTTGGAAATCTCGAGGTGTCGGGTTGACAGAAAAATCCCCACATTACTAACAATATGATTAATAGAAACCTGATTTCTTTTAAGTTATTAATATTCGGACATGTTTAGGTTATGTAACATTGTAATGGTAAGAAATTCAACCCCATTTCCTATAAACTTCCTCTTTGTTAAACAATTAGTCGTCGATTTGAGGATTAATCCCCCCCAATTGACCTCAAGATGCTATGATCTTCAAATCTCGACAACAAGATAAGGATTTTAGGGACTTTAGGAAGAAATCCAAAGGGTGGGCCTTCATTGACTCGAGATATGACACAAGATCTTGATTGTGTAAATACTAAACCCAACGGTTTTATACATATCTCAACAATATATATCCTAATGATACTTATCTTGAGGATAATTTTCAACAATTGAATTTTGTATTTACATGATCAAGATCTTTAGTCAACTAAATCCAATCCAAATCCAAAATATCGTTAGTCTAATCTCGGAATTTTCTTGAATTTATCCAAATTATACTGAATTAACCCACCCTACCAATCCAAACGTTATATGTAGGGGTGGATTTATGGTGGGGGCAATTGCGCCCACAAAATCTTCAAAGTCCATTAGAGGTTATGAACTATTGCGACAAATAATAGTAACGGATAAAAAAATCCACCGCTATTACCCTCATAAATTTGTTTTTCTCATATTACCTCCAAATTTTTTTTTTTCAACTCTTAAATCACAATGTGAAAAAAGCCTGTATTTGACAGTCTAAGGCCGTCAAATTTCATAAAATTTGACGGACCAAGGCTTTTTTTTTTTTTTTCATGAATTTTTTCATTGTCGAATTTTTTTTTTTTCGGACAGGTTGAAACTATTAAATTAAAGGAGGATCGAAAAAATTTGATGGCTCTAAACCGTCGAATATGGGGAATATAAAAATTTGACAGTTATAGACCATCGAAATTCTATTTCTAAAATTTGTGGGCTTTTGACCCATCAAATTTCCATGTCAAATTTTCTACTTTTCACGTAGTGAATTGCCCCGACGTAGGCAAAATCCTACCTCCGCCCCTGATTATATGTACGCAAGAAATTGAAACTAAAATACTAGAATAAGAATGATTGATGAAAATTAAAAAATAAAATAAATAAAAGATCACACTATTAACCATAGATGTTACTTTTACAAGTTATGCTGCTTCTGTAAAAGCAAAAGTTGGAAGAAAATAAGAGATGATTCTATTTATATTAAAGAAAAAGAGACTTAATCTAACTTAATTAACTGTAATTTTTGGAAATAATATAAAAAAGAAAAAAATAATTAGCTTCATTGAGATTAGATACCAATGTCGAATGTTGTTCCACAAAAAATTTATCCCACCAAGGAATACCAACAAAACTAACCATCAAAAGACTTCAAAACTACAAAACTTTCCTCCTCCATATCTCAAAATATTAGCTGCAAGGAGATCAAATCATTGATCCCCAAACCAAACGACTTCAAACTCTAGTAGAGAGAGATTGCTATCCTCTTTAACTATGAATTCAGCAGGATCTGTTATATCGACACGGCCCATTCTGTCGACCACCAACCTCATAGACCCTTTAAACAAGTTGATCTTTGCATTATGCAGAATCACAGTTGTATTTGGCTTCAACAAATTAACTGCACAGAAGACAAAGTCATTACCACCATGAAATCATGTAAGGGGTACACATTTTTCTATATAAAACTGTATTAAGGTTTATCGTAATTCATTGAAGATCGATTAATGGAACCATAATCTTCTTCATGACCTCGGGCCCAGAGAGAGAGGGAACCAAGGTATCAGTGGAAGGAGTAACGGATGAAAAAAGGGCTACATAGTCCTTAGAAAGATTTAGCAAGGTAAGCCTGACTTAGTAAGGGTCGTTGGGCTCACAATGGCACAATAACACCGCAGCCCTCAAAAGTGCATGGCCTTGATCAAGTTTCAAAATTTGTTTTTTTCTTCGTCCAAGCCTTTGAAAATGGACGATCACCAAACTCTCAAAGTTCAAAGTCAAATCTAATGGTGAAAAGTTTTAACATTCTTAAAATTTTGTGATATGCATCCAGAGTGAAAGTCACCATGGAGTGTGCCACCATGAACCTCACTTACATGATGGTGTGTTACTACAAAGAAATATGAGAGACTTTTTGCTCACAGAAAAGTCAATTCGAGATTTTATAGAATCCCAGATGACTAATTGCATGAAACCTAACTGGAGTAGTTTTGTAAATTGGGGATGCCCTCAATATACGCAGGTTTGTGTGATTGGTCGATCTAGGATTATGTGAAATCTTGAATTGACTTTTCTGTAAGTCAAATTTTTTATAAGAAATGTGAGCACTTGACTAATCCTTAGGGCACGTACAGTCCCCACCCCCCACACGCACTACATAATTTATAGAATAAATCGGGGAGGGTAGGCCGTAAGCGGGATTCAAACTCAAGACCTCCACTTATAAGATGTAGAGTTGTCAAAGAGTACCCATTTAACTGAAATTGAAAACTCTAGTTCTGATTCCCTTTTTATTGGAATCGATTAGCGCCAGATCTAATATGGTATCAAACTGATAAGAACCGAAATCTTTAGGGTTCAATCCGATGGATACCCGCAGCTAGTCGGAATGAACTTAATTTGTCTTTTTTTTTAAAATTCTATAATAATTTAAGGTTTTCTTACTTTTCAAAATTAATACATATTATATAAAACTGTTTTTACATGTAAAACTATACACACAAGCTTAAAATTACCCGTCTCTTCTAAAAGTTTATTATGGATACTAATTTAAAAAAAAAAAAAAATCATTAACTCATATCTTTCGTAAAAGAATCATTATTAAGTTGATACTTAGTAGATAATATAAATATACATAATGATAATTTAAAATATTTTTTCCAGAATCGAAACCGAATAGTTCCCACATTTCTCAACAATTCCGATTCTAGTTATTTTAGAGCCGTAACCGAAACCAACTAGAACCAAAACCGAAAAAATATTATGATTATGGTTCTAAGTACATTAAGAACCGAACCAAAACCGACCCATTGATACCTGAGAGGTGGTCTTAGCCATCTCACCAACCCTTTAAGTATTGAGGGCATCCCTAAATTTTACAAAACTACCCTCGTTGAGAAAAACATAATTCTACTGTTGCTTTTGGAGTTATTGTTTGGGTTTTCCAATCACTTATAAGTTCTCCATAAAATTAAGATTTCAAACTTTAATAGATAATCTAATCTAGTCTAAATAAGATTCCCACGTAAAGAAAATGTTTTAAGAAGAACTAATCATGATTCATGAATGCTTCTACAAGAATAACAACAACAAAACTAAATTAGGGTTTTAATATACCTTGGTTCTTGCGAGCAGTGAAGATTATAGTGCCAGTCTCGTCTCCCACCATGCACTCAGCCATGCGAGTCCCATTCTGCAAGACCACCATCTTCGAACTCACGACCTTCACTATAAGTGTGTGGCCACTCGTTCCTGGCATCAACTTCTCTACTTTGGTCGTAAACACAGATTTCGACATCTCTGATGATTTTGTTTCAGTTTGTTGTTCCATGGATGAGAGAGAAAGGAAAACTCAGACTTGATGAAACCCTAGTTTTTGGAGAGGAATATGAGATTTTCTTCGTAATGAGCTCTTTTATGGTTAATGGAGGAGAAGAGTCCGACTCCTAATCCATGTGTAACTCCCAATCCTAGTCCTTCTTCTGCTCTGTTTCGATTAAGGGAATTTTAGAAATATGCCCCTGTTTAATTGGTGATATTATGGTTAACCCCTTGAAAAATATAAAATTAGGTTTTTCCCCTTGACCGTAAGTCAACACTGCTTCTTCGACCAAAACGCCCTCTTGATCAAAATTTCACCGTTAAATCATCTAGCAAATGCAACGTTGACTCACGGTCAAGGGGGTAATCCTAATCTTGTATTTTGCAAGGTGTAACCCTAATATCACTAATTTAATAAGGGGTATTCCTAAAATATCCTAAATCTAAGCACAAACTTTTGCTAACGCCATCCCAAGATGAGGGCTTATTCTTGGATGATTGGACCTAAGAGAACTGCTATTGGCACCCCAATTTTATCTATAACACCAAATTGAAAATAAATAAAAGGGCAAATTACCATTCATGTGTTGAATATGACAAAATTTCGAGTTTGGTATACTTTTCATTTTAATTCCCAAAACATATTTTCAAGCGAGTACGCTCGTAGGTGAAATTTAAAGTGATGACCTCAGTGATAAAAAATGACGAACTCATTGATAATTACCAACAATCTTGCCATTAAAAAATAAAGATATTTATCTTTAAATTTACCAACAACTTCTTCATTTTTTTTATCAATGAGATCGTCACTTTAAAATTAAGGATATTTGTTCTTTAAATTTATTAGTGAGTTTGTCACTTCTTTTACATCAATGAGATCGATCTTCATTTTAAATTAGAATAGCTACTAGTGAACTTACTCAGAAAACATGTTTTGGGAATTAAATGAACAATATACCAGAAATGAAATTTTCATAGAAGTTGTGCACATTTTGACAAAAAAAAAAAAAAATCTCTAAATAAAAAAAGTGAATGGCTAAAAATAAGTAAAAGTTGGTGCCAATAGAAGTTCTCTCATCTCTTTTTTTGTTAGATTTTTTTTTTTTTTTTTTTTGGGTTTTAGGATTTTATATGAGACTGTAAACAACAACTGAAATGGTTTAAAGGAGTGTCATAATGTTATGTCGTGTTGGGATTATAATTTGGGACAAACCTTTGTAATGTTTGAAGAGGCGTGTATTAATCTTTAATTGGGGTGTGATGAATAATAAAAGAAATTGGGGTGTAATAAGTAAAAGTTGGGTTGCCAATAGCAGCTCTCTATATCTATGAGTTGGGGTGGGGTTAGTAAAAGTTAGCGTGGCAATATAATCTCTCTTCCTTTTCATCTTTTATTTTGAGAAATTCTATTGGTACCCTAACTTTTACTTATTACACCCCAATTAATTTACTTATCAATCATACCCCAATCAAAAAATTAACATGCAGCCATTTAAAATAAGAATTAACATTTCCACATCAAAATTTTCTTCATAACAATAGTAAAAAGAAATAAAAAAAAAACCAAAAATTGACACTTATTGACAATAACCCATTAAAGAGAACTTCATGACAATAGTAAAAAAGAAAAAAAAAAAGCCAAAAATTGACACTTATTGACAATAACCCATTAAAGAGAACTGTTCTGCAACAAGGACCTAAATTCCAACTTCTTAATGCTGATCTCGTGTAAAAGCATTTTCTTAATGTTGAAGGAATTTCAATATTTTCTTTTCTGATTGTGAGTCTAAAAATTATAGGGAAAAAAATGACTTTTTTATTAATTTCAAACGACATTCAATGCACAACATTCAAACACACGGCTGAGATGGAATGGATACCAAGCTCCCCAGGGAACCCCATTTCATTTGTGAATCTCTAAGGACTATCTTCCTATGTCAAAATTTAATGGAGAAATTCCATATGAAAAATCATCTCCTTCATAAGCATATATAGAGTTTTAACAAGGAGGAGACGCATTGGAAGCATGTAGTTGAGGACAACTTCGCGGTTAGCAATATAGATTGTTATAGCCGGGTGAGAAATCTTATTGAGCGGGCATTCATACTGTGTTGAAGATTATCAAAGATAAGGTTTTGGGAAGATTATTATTGTAGAGTGTTGGCAAGTTTTGTGATTAATGCCAATTTTATGAAGAGTCTCATGGACTTTACGTAAGATCTTGTTTTAGAAGAGTCGGTCTCATATTGTGTGTTATTGTTTTAGAAGAATTCTAGCGAGATTGCTTATAAAATTTCACATTGTTATTACACACACCCTTAGTTAGATCTTGGGTTTCTGCTACGAACGATGGAGAGCAAAAAACATAGACTTAGGCGCATAAAAAGATGTGTTGAGCTTTCTTATTTTCTGAAAATAGTAAAATTAAATTAACTTTGCAGACTTGGCAAGGATAATCCTGGATGGATCAAGTGGTAGATGTAATTGGTATTGAAAATAGAAATTAAGTGAAATCACCTATGGATTGAACGTGCTTCTCTACTGTTAATACATGCCGATGATTGCATTACAGAATTACATTGATACAAGGATAATCCTGGATGGATCAAGTGGTAGATGTAATTGGTATTGAAAATAGAAATTAAGTGAAATCACCTATGGATTGAACGTGCTTCTCTACTGTTAATACATGCCGATGATTGCATTATAGAATTACATTGATACAAGGCCTCATTCTAGCTCGGGTTAAAACTACTATATGTGTTCTACTACGATCAAGGCCTGTTGTTGTTGCTGGCTCTGTTCACCTTCGACTTTTTCTTCAACCTCTGCTGCTCCTGACTGTTGTCGATAGTATCGCAGTACTACCACGAATATAAATGCTGTAAGAGAGTTGCACATATTAACATGAAAAATGTACCATATGCTGTTAAACAAGTTTTATTAAATTTGTATCATTCTCCAATGGAGTGATTTGATGCAAGTTGAAGGGCTAAAAGGATGAAATGAAGGTTGAAAATTGTTAAGAAAATAGGGGTAATCAAATCAAGAAAAACCAGTGCAAATCACATAGAGAACACAGAGGTTTTACTTAGTTCCCTCAAGATTGAGGTATGACCATGTATCACACCTATTCCACTATCAAGAGAAAACTCGTAGTTACAAATTACACCCTGTCACCAAAGAACAGAGATATACATCTTGGGAAAAACATAACTAGGGTTTTAACATGATACTAGTGAAATTACGAAAATATCCTTGGGAAAATTTCTTTTGGAAATGACACGAATTGAGGTAATAAGAAAGATCAGAAGATAGGACTCTGATTCTCTGAATAAGTTCATATGCACATATTCAGTTTTAAATGCATGGATAAATCTAAACAGTTGTGCATACAAATTGACATTTACGATTCAAAATACGTACTTAGACATCAAAGCCTTGTCCCTAAAACGTAAACGCACTGAAAAATTAAAATAAGACACACAACAAATACCTGCAAAAATGTGTGTCTTTACGCTAAATAGGTTCCAAAATACCGTGGCTGATGATGCTGCCACAACCTTCTTGTGATAACAAGCACCCCATGTTTCACACACCCTATGTCTCAAGTACTCAACTGGTTGAGCAAAACACTTCTTCATGTTAGAATTGTAAGACTCCCACAACACACCATAGCAGATAAACATTTATGTATATTACCCTCCCCTTGTAGTAAATAAATGGGCAAGTTCTATATACATAGATACCTTTTTTGTTAATCTGCATTGAGTAGCAAGAGTAGAGTTTGGGGATAGTGAAGCTGATAAAAAATCCTGCTCAAAATTACACCAAACCCATCAAGAATTTGTAATTAAACAACTTGATTTATAAGATTTACGAGATGGGTATGAGGCAGTTCGTCTTACCAATGACACAAAGCCTCCATAGGGTTATAAGGTTCCCATACTCAGCTCCAAACAGAAGGATGGGTGCCAACTGCAACAAAAAAGATGGCTATTTTGAGTACCAATATGGGCAATCTCAAGCATACAGATTAAGAAAAAAAGAAAGAAAGTGACTCATATCTACTTTGAGAGTCGTCAATGGCTCGCCCGAGAAAAGCACTCTCGTCTTCGCAATTACAAGGTTAATGGCTGGAAGAATTACTCGAGAAACTCGTACAATGTCATCTTCTTTCAGCTTAAAATCAAGTTTCTTGTCATCATTATTTCTGTAAAATCAATAATTCGACAAGTCAGGAAAGGGGAGGAAAGATTGGAAAGAAACCAAGATAAAATTAGATTTCTACCTTTGAGAGAATGAGTTATAGAAGAACGATAAAGCCAAAATCATAAAACCCAATTGGGAAACCGTAGAGAAAACACTGCAAAGATGCAACAGAACCGATCAAAATATGTAAAATCGAACCAAATTTGATGAAAATCATAAAAAAGTAAAAAAAAAGGAAATTACTGACCTACAATTTAGGCCTTTTGTAAAACAAGAGGATATGATACATAGAGACCCAAATCCGAACCAAAGGCTCGATTTTGCAACATCTTTCCACATAATCATATCAGATATCATCTGTCCAATACGATCAATTCTGGCCTGATCATCGTCGTCGCAGGTTTCTGACTCCCAAAATTAAAATCAAAATAAGCCCAAATCGAAATCAAGAAACCGTAAAAGAAACAAAAAAGAAAATGAGTCTAATAGCATACTTGGTGAAAAATTCGGAGATAGGACTGAAGGAACTATACTCAATTTCTCCTTGCGAGATCGAGTGCTTTGTCTTTTTTTTCTAGGTTTAACATTCTCTTCTCCAAGACCCAATTCTTTCTCTTCTCGAGTCTCTTGGTCCAATCGTCTTCGTGACCGTCGATTATTTCTTGGAGAAGCACAGCTCAATAAACCCAATGCTGAAGCTCTGCTTCTGCATCGTCTACGAGAGACCAATGGATCAATGGGTTCTTCCACCAATTCAGCCCTTTCGAAAAGACGGGTTTTCGATCTTGGACGAGGGGAAGGAGAGAGGATAAGGAGCTCTTGAAGGGGAACAGAATTTGGACTCATTGGTGAACAAGGGCTGAGATCAAGAGGGAGGTGAGGTGAGTCTTCTTTGGTGTTGAAATCGTTGACTAGAGTGAGTCGAGAAGCTGATTTGCTTCGAAGGCGAGGTTCAGATCTGTGAGATGCAGGAGTAGAAGCCATAGTTGAGTAATTGATTTGGAGAAGATCGTGTAGTTTTTGTTTGAGAGAAGAAGAGAAGATGATGATGGGGGGGGGGGGGGGGGGGGGGGGGGTTTGAATGTTGAAGCAGTAGCCGTTGGAGAGGGAAGACTTTTGTTTGTTTTTTTGTCTTTTTTTTTATTTTCAAATTTTGCAGTGGTGAATGGTGATAGTGGGGCCTTCGGACTCTTAACGGTAATAATCAAAAACCGTTTATATTGTTCCGTTTGAATTTTTACGGTGTAGGTGGAGACTATAAGATTGTGTTGATGTATTGGTAAAGTAAAATCATTGCTACCATCCACATGGTCATGATGACACCATAATGATCATTATCTCAAAAAAAAAAAAAAAAAAAAAAAAAAAAAAAAAAAAGAGAAGTTAAATATTTCAATTAATGGTTGGGTCACCGAAAATTTAATTTATTATGATAATTTAAGAGAGTTGCTATTGGCACTCCAAATGTTTACTTATTACACCCCAATTAAAAATAAAGAAAATAATTACTTGATTTTTAATAAGTAAAAGTTTGCGTGCTTATAGAAGCTATCTTTCTTTCTTTTTTTTTTTTCTTTTAAGATTTTTGTTTTGGGTTTATGATATTTTACGAGTCTAACCATAATTATAAACAATTACTGAAATTATTAGTTAATTGATTCCAATAAAAAGAAAATTGAAATCGGAGTTTTCAATTTTGATTTTGGGTAAATGGGTACCCCATTCACACCCCTAATTTAGGTGAGTAAGCTCTTTGGGAAGGGTGGGCATAGTTGTCATCAAACCATACCTATGATTGAAATTTGAAAAATATGAACGCGAACAATCTTATATCAAATTACAATATCAATAATAAGATAAAAGAAAAGACCATAGAACACAAAAGGATTTATGTGACTTGACAATGCCTACGATGAAAGATGTGAGCGTGATTATGTGTTTGAGAAAGAAATTACAATCTGAATTTCCCTAAATACCTCTATCAAATCTATTGAACCCTCAAACCCTAGTTTTCCTATTTGATTTCATTCTCCCTTAACCATAGATAAAACACAATGGTAAGGTCCACTTGTGGGGGATAAAAGGCCCGTCACGTAGAGTGATGTTTTTCCTCTTCATTCCCTTCAACTTTATTGTCTTTTTTCTCCTACACCTTTCAATAATATTACTTCAATGTGATTATCTTTTCTCTTTTACACATTTTTTTTTTCAATAATATCCTTTTAATTTTACTATTTTTTCTTTTTTACCCTATTAACCCCAAAGTTGATCCCACCCCTTCGGCCCTTTTTTCCAGTATACTCTACCAAATTTAGAGAGCTTCTATTGCCACGCTAACTTTTGCTAATGCTACCCCAGGATGTGTACTAATTCTATGGTGACTTACATATGAGTCGGGGAGGCATCAGGAAAAGTTGGTGTGGCAATAGAATTTCTACAAATTTATTGCTTTTCATCTTTCACGCACTAAACCCCAAAGAGGATTATGTGACGGGCGAACTCTAGTAATCCTATAAACCCAACAGGAATGACAGTTATATATACATCTCTCATTACAAAAACCCACTTTCCTTGATTTGGAGTTCTAAAAATAATCCTTATATCACCATCTGGGCACCAAATGGGCTCCATGTAGAATACATTCAACGTGACGGAGGCACCATAAAACTGTAATTCACGCAAACAATGCAGAAAATGTTTCCAAAATTCTTACCAAAAATGGGTTTTGAAATTTTACTGTGTTACAACCTATTACAGATAGATTACAAGGATGTAAGATACGTTCATGTTGACACGGTAACTGATACAAATCTACTCCAACTTGACCAAATCACTCTCACATTTGCAAGAAATTACAAAATTTGGGCGCATATTCACAACCCCTGAAACCAAAATGGCTTAACCTGATACCAAGCTGATTTTAAACTTTCTCCAACTCGATACATGGATTCTTCTGGCTTATCAGCTGTAATGCGACAATAGTAACATCCAAGCACTCAATATAGGGAAAGTAATAAGAACAGAAGCCTGAAATACAAAGTCAAATTCAAATCAATGTGTCAATATTCTACAATAAGCATGAGTGCATGGTTGATGAATGTTAAAAAGGACACAAAGCTTCAAAGACGAGAGCATAGCTTAGTTGATGTGTACCACAAAAAATACGACTTCCTGGTTGGCCAGAGATGCAGTAAATTCATTCCTCTCCATCTCATGTTTGATAAATCTCTGTAGCTACAAAGAGAAAAAGATTGCCAAAAATGCATCGAGTGATGTCTTTGCAAGTATACTGAACCTAAGAAGACGAATCATCAACAATGGAGCCTTGTAACAAATTGGTTCATAACAATCCATGTCAATATGAAATATAGGGTTTTAATGTTTTGATCATCTCATCGTAGAAACATAAACAGTAGCACTAAAGAGTAAAATACAGTTAATGACAAGATGAATCGTGACAATAGAGCAAAAAAAAAAAAAAATTCAAAAGGGAATGTATGAAAGTGATAGCTGTTGGCCTTCCATTTTTTTAATTTATCTTTTTGAAAAGTAGCTGTTGGCCTTCCATCATGATCTCAACTTTGAAACAATAAAAGTAAGGGAACATATGATCTTCAATTTAATATTAATATAACATGGAAAGTTATATAATACTCCTAAAAGACTACTCTACACTAATTAATGGGACGAAGTACACACCTCGTGATGATACTTTTTAGCTGCCGACATGGTTTTTTTGAATTGATGCAGAGCTTGAGATGTGTAGGAGCCTAAAATAGACTTTTTGCTAAACAAATGTGCATCTAAAACTCCAGTTACCTTTGGGAGATGATGGTCAGAAAAATCCTTGATGAACTGTAAGGCAATTAAGGCAATATCATTAGTTTAACTTGAAGATGGTGTAAAACAAATAAGGTAAAAAAAATAGTCTATAATAAAAATGGTTGGAATTATAATCATCAGTAGTGCATGCATACATCTAATTTTTATTATTATTAAATTTAGTATATTATATACATAGATAATATGCATATATACAGATGTAATAATAAATGTGCATATATTTATGTATATTATCATGAAAGCTCCAGCTCTATTTTATTTCTAAATTTCCTCAGGTATTCTTGATGAAACAAATACTTCGCTAGGAAGAGATGATTCATAAGGTTAAAAAGAAAAAAACAATTCACTTGAATTTTAAGAACCAAGAGTCCAGATTGTAAAAAGAGTTCAATATACTTTAAGTAATGGCCAGATCGAACTCACGTCCAGATTTCCAGGGAATTAAAGTGCTACTGCTGTTAAGTATCAGATTACCTTAAGGAATGTGCATCTGGTGAACCCCATTTTCCTTCGAGCTTCTAAATTCCTTATCTAATGAAAAGGAAAAAGCTATCAGTCATGAAGTTAAACAAAAGACAAAGTATATCTTTAAATTTCTTCAATCAATTTTTATGATATAAAAGATGGCATTAATGAGGACATACTTCTGTGATTTTAAGTGCCTGGTCAAGTTGCCGAATCTGGATCCACTGTTCAGTAACTATATTCCCCACCTGGTAATCAAAAGAGAGTGAGAGAGAAGAAAAAAAGAAAAAAAAAATCCAACTACATAACAGTTGGGAACTTTTACTTTTTACTTTTTTTAAATAAAAAAAAAAAAGAAGAGAAAATTTCACTAGAAGCATTCTGGAGTCTTAGCCACACAAATATCATGAGATAAGAGAAAACAAACTTTAGTAAAATTATAGGTCTATCTATAGGAATCAACTTCAGTATGTAATTTTATTATTATTATTTTTTGAAGGTAAGTAAGCTGATGAAGGAGGTTCTTCATCCTAGGCCAGGTCCAATGTTTAGTTCTGTTCTTGGCCAAAATTGAAATGGCTCGGCAGAAACAGCATGAAACTTTAAACCATGGTCACGATGAGAAAATATAACTACAACATAGGCTGACTAAATCTACCACTTTATGGTGATCATTTAAAAAAATTTAATCGATTTGAATCAAAATGTTTGTGGTAATGGCTACATGTTACAGTCAAAAAACGAAAATGATTCCCAAGAAAATCTATATTGCAAGCAAAATGTTAATATAACATAAAGTAATAGAAAGAAAAGCAATTAAACATACACGGCTTTGGGGGGAGAGTAAGAATGGGTTGTTCTTTGTTAGTTCCTTCTACCGCTCTCCTTAGTCATGGAGAACCTACGTTCCCAGAGGTTGCAATGTGGGGGCCAAGAGTACCTTCTAAGGTGGGATTCTTCATCTGGACTGCCATATGGGGGGCATAATTCAAATGATGGATTTCTTGATGCTTTGTGGGGCTAACTGTTGTGGGCTGTGTTTAAGGGATTTAAAATCAGCTGATCACATTTTGTTGCATTGTAGGGGGTGGCTCATGAGGTTTGGTCTCATGTTTTTTGGCTTATTTGGAGTGTCGAGGTGCCTCCCTGGTTCTGTTTAGGTTCTATTTGAGTCTTGGCTAGCAACTGGGATTTCCTTCTTTAGGGTAAAAAGGGTGCTTTGGAGCATTGCTCATTTCGCAATTTGTTGGGATCTGTGGAGGGAGCATAACTGCGGGATCTTTGAAGGAAAGTCCTTGGAACCCCCCGACATCATTCTTTCAGTTCTTGGTCTTTTGTTTTTGTGGTCCAAAACTTGTAAGGAGCTTAGAGGCCTTTTTTCCCAAGGATTTTGTGGGGAGGTGGGATGGGGTGTGTTGTGTTGCAAGAGACTAGCATCTTTGTATCTGTTTTCACTTGGTGGGCCATCTCGGCCAACCTAACTTTCCTTAATTCATGAATCTTGCTGCCTTGCTTATCAAAAAATAAAAAATTGGTGCGCTTGCATGCGTAATGAGAACAAATGAGGGACTCTGTTATGCGGTCATGTTAATGAGATAACTTCTCATTTGCTAACAAGTTTGGCAATTCACATCACAGGCATGGTGGTTTTTACGTTCAGTGTCGGGCAGATTACTAGTTCCCGGTTTGTGGCTTCATTCTTTGCCTCTTCATGCTGGATAGGTGTGAAGCATAATAAGAGATCAAAACCTTTTAGATTCTGCTTTATTCCTTTCAAGGTGGAGATGACCAGAGGACTCGTAAATCCATGTTGTTGTGGTCTCTTGAGGTCATGGGTAAACTAGTTTTGACATCTATTTCCTTAGAAAACGAGATTTTAAGCAATCAATTGTGTAATTTTGGTTCTCAAAGTGTCACTATTTCAAATATTTGGTCAATTTTCATTTTATATTGCATTTTTTATAGGTATGCATGTGAAGATGGATATCGAACCCAGGTTGAGGTATTAACACTTGCAGACTTAATCCCCACTATATTCCAAAATTATTGTTTGTTATTGTGATATAATGGGTTCTATGTGTCTTTTCATGCCAGTTTCTCATTTCCAGTAATATGAATATGAACTTTTCAATTCTTTTGCAGTAATTCCTTGAACTTCCTTTGATTACCATTTTGAAAAAATTTCAGTACTTGGTCAATTGGAAAAATGTCTAGACAGATACAGACCTTCAATATCTCATTTTGATCACTTTTGATCCACACCTATAACCAAATAAGTAGAAAATTTTTCCTAAATGGCTCGCCTAGTTGAATGTTGAGTCCTCAAGAAGTGAGCATTAACATTTGAAGTTAATAATTTGGCGTTCCATATGCAGACTGACAGAAATGTATGTGCTTAAGTAAGTTGCAAAAGGAAATCCATGTTGAATGCCATGTGCAAAGGGCATCATGCGGTGGGTTTACATGTTTTAGTCTAAAAAAAGAGAATAAAATTGTTCTCTACATTCCATTATACTAAAACAATCAGTTTAACCAGTTAAATGTGTGCAACTAGTTTCACAATATAGAAGATACACGGATGAGGCAGTGAACTGACCTGTTCAACTTGTGAAGCAACTGCTTCTAGTTTGATCTTGACATCTTGTGCTTTAGATTCTAAAATGTGAATATCAAAGTTGTTCTTTCTTGAAGTTGCCCAAAGAAGTCGCATCTAAGCATCCTCTTATCCACTTTTTAAATTAGTTTAATTTTGCTCAAATCAGTAACAACTAAAACATTTTATTCCTTACCATGGTAAAGATAATCAACAAAAGTACTTTGAGCGCAGAAAAATGAAAAGAAGGAAACCTTTTCTTCTAGTGCATTGATCCTCTCCTCGGCATATGTTGAGTCACCCTACAAGTAATGAAAATAACTGCTTATGCCACGATAAATGCTCTTTGATTAAAAAGATGAACCCTTCTATGTTCGTGATTTAGTTATTCTAGCAGATCACAATGGTATGTTACAAAATGTCAGTAAGTTAAAATGAACAAATCGATACTTGAGTAAAGCCTAGGATCACAGTTAACAACTCGGGATACAGAAAAAATATAAAGATGAAAAAAATTCAATCAAAGAAAACAATATAGAAAAAGTGATTTGATAAATCTTCAAGAATATTTGCACATTTATTTACACACAAAACTAACACAAGAAGTGAAACTAAAGAACTTGTGACATATTTCATAATAATTTCTACACTTTCGCAGGTATACAGAAGACCACATCTCAGCATCTTAGAATGGACAGAAAACATACCTTAATTTTGATCAAAGAAGATTGCAAAAGATCAATCTTATGGGTCATCTCCTCAATTTGCTCTCCCTTTTCTTTAAGGTACTGAATTTTAGCATTTAAGCTTTGGATATTCTCCTCCAGAATGGATTCTGCATTTACATATAATCAAATATATACATAACCATAAAGCTATATATTTACATAATGCATGAGTAAATGTAATTATAGACAAGGTTTAAAATCTCGTCTCAGTGCAATGTTTTGATTAAAAGAAAAACAGATACTGTATCGACCCGAACATTCCCTAAACATTCAATGTTTCGTTATCAATGTTGGCCCGACCAATACATTCTGAAATTTTGAACAATGGCTATCGAAATAGGTTGTGATGCAAGGCAGCAAATATTTTAGGGTGATTTACCAGAATATTTACGGAAAATTGAAAAATTACCAAAATAGCACACTGTTCATTTTAATTCCAAAATGGGTAGCATATATTTTCGGAAATAAAATATTTTCGTTAAAGGAAGGAAAACTTCATTATTGTATAAAAACAATATATTTTTTAATTGTTTTACAGAAACTAAAAAAGGGAAGTACTTATTGTTTTATGGAATAGGAAAAATATTTACAATTCATTTCACATGTTCACCATTTTGGTAAAAAAAATTAATTTCAAAACTGGTAATTTACCGTTTTCAGAATTAAAATGAATAGTGTGCCATTTTGGTAATTTTTAATTTTACAGTGCTGTTTTGGTAATTCTCTCAATATTATTTTAACTGTTCTTGACTAATTTTAAATAGAACCAATACGTTCAATCCAAATCCAACAAAAAATTGCCTAAAGTTAAACATATTAAACCTAAACTTGAAATCAACAAAATAATAGCAGTGATTGAGTCGACTAGGCGTAATTTTGGCTTCTCAGGACAACAACTATAACCTAAATGAACCAAACAAGGTCCGATCTCTTTTAATTTACTGAAACACACAGAAATTGAAGCTGCATAAACAAGATCGGATTTTTTAGTTTTTAGATTAAGTAGACACCAAAGGCAACAAACCATTCAATTAAAGATTAAGAATTGAAAAAAGAATCACCCAATCGAGCAATCTTGAGCATCATCTCCTGCGAAATGAGGATCATGTCGTTCTTCTCATCTCTGCGAACTGTTTGAGAGTGATCAACTTGAGAAACTACAGCTGTGATCTTCGAAAAAGCGAGAATTGTGAATAATAAGGCGGGAATCGCGATCGGAAAATCCGCCATTTTTGTGTTCGAGCTCTCTACTACGCGAGCAACCAAAATGTTGGCCTTGGAAAATTAAAATTGCCCTTTTTTCTTTATTGAGAGATTTTACTCTCACACCAGACTTTACTTGTATGACACTGATGAAGAAGAAAGTTGCTATTGGCACCCTAATTTTTTTATTTATTCAATCCCAATTTCTTGAAGATTAAAACGCTTTTCCAACATTACAAAGGTATGGCCCAAATTATAATTAGAATTGTGATAACCTGACTACTCCACATGCATGGCACACTCAATCGACTCTCCTGACATGATAAGCTCAGGGCCGTAGATTTGTATGCCTTGAGATACATAATTGCACTTCCCCATAAAAATGTTTATCTCGAGGCATATATATTTGCGGCTCTTGAACTTATCACGTCAAGAGAGTTGATTAAGTATGCCACGTGGGGTAGTCAGATTATCACGACTCTTATAATTATAATCAGTATCATATAAGATTCTAAACCTAAAATAGGAAGTTAACTAGAAAAAATAGAGAGTTTTTATTGGCACCTCAATTTTTACTTATTCTCAATTTTTTTTAGCTCATTTTCTTTATTTTTAATGCGATTTTTCTTAAAACGTGCACAACTTATGTCAAAATTTTGATTTTAGTACAATGTTCATTTTAATTCCCCAAACATATTTTCCCAATGAATTTGTCATTTTTACAATCAAAGAATTCGTTAATAAATCTCGTAACGAGATCGTTGATATGGTAAAATCGTTGGTATTTCATATACAAATTCATTGATATTAAAAATAATTAACTCAAAAGTTCCTAGATTATAAGTGACGAATTCACTGGAAAGACATGTTTTAGGAATTAAAATGACAAGTGCATTGAATTTGGAATTTTGTCACATTCAACACATGAAATGAGATTTCACCCATTTTTAACTGGAGTAGTGTAATAAGTAAAAGTTAGGGTGCCAATAGCAACTCTCATAAAGAGCAATTGTGATATTACCACACCATTATATTATAACTTCATCCCAAATTGATGACCACATCAGTCATTATAAAATTACAATATACATAAAATCAAATCACACCATGACTTAGAATCATATTACTTTTAAAGATTAAGAACTACCCAAAGGCTAGATAGATTCCCAAATCAAAAGTTATGTCGTGCTTAGATCAAAGGTTGGCACCAATTTTTTAAAAATCAAACCAGTATTTGACTCGATGAATTGGTATTGCTTCACAAAATCGAACCCAATTTTTTCTACATTGTCCTCTGCATACGGTACTAAAAGAACATCTAACAATTTGTCATAGAATATTTTTGCGCGCAGCCTTCTTTTGTAGTTCAATATCAAGGTCTTAACCCTTATAACCTGAGAGAGGTGGCTCAATGGCAATTTTCGGATCCAATAAGCGGTGAGAGTCCATAAGTTGTGTGCTTGAAACCAATTAAGTATGAGCAATATTTCCTTGGGACCACCCGTAAGAGTGCTCACCCACTTACTTGGTGCGTGTTATGTGTGGGTGTTGCATGTGCTTGGGGGAGGGAGCCATATGCCTTGGCTAAGGCCCTAGCTCATCCTGTCCCCCTAGTCGGACGTAAGTTAGTATACCCCATTATACTTGTAATAATAATAAAAAAGATTTTAACGCTAATCTTTTTGGGTGGGTCATCGGGTTAATGGCCAACGAGTTTAACTAACACAACTCTATGTTAGTGGTGAGGCTAGTCCCCCAATTTTAATTTATTTTATTTTTGATCTGAGAAATGTGTTGTCCCCTCCTCCGACACGCAACACATAATATTTGAGATAAATCCTTGAAGGTGGCCCCTAGGGAGGGATTAAAAAAGGGTTGTTTGTATGTTGTGTTACATGCTACAAATGGATGTATTGTTAAAGGGATGTGTTGAAGGCACCCTAAACAATTGACTAATTTTTTTGTCTTATATGAGTTAAAATTTTTGGAATGAGCTGATTTTTGGTGAGGATAGTCTCTAAGGTGAGGTGATCATCTCCATAAAAAATCAGCCCATTTCAAAACTTCTAATCCCATCAAAACAAGTTGAAGAATCATGGATCGTTCATGATTTTTGTAAATCACTTTTGATGGGGTTAGAAGTTACAAAATGAGTTGACTGAGGATGATCTCCTCATCATATACATCATCCTCACCAAAAGCAAGTCGATTCCAAAACTTTTAACTCATAACTTTGGCCATGGGGTGGGGGCCTTAGGTAATAATTGAGGTGCCTTTAACACGTCCTATTAAACCCAATAGAATGCCATTAATTAATGAAGTATACTTAATTATCTGGTAGGTTATAAAGGTGAGAGATAGTTTCAACTTCATTCCAACTTTTGAGAGCACAATAAAATTATAAAAACTTTTGTTTAAAAATAAATTAAAGTAATTATTATTATAAATAATAGGAAAAATTACTTAAAGGATCTAGGTGGAGGGATTTCTTTTTACATAGTCCCTAAATTTTGGCCGGTTGCTTGATAGTCCATTGAGTAAACTTTTTATTTCTTAATGGTCCTTCATTATTGGTGAACTCACCAATTTTTATTTATCACCGAACTCACCACTTTTAATTTATTGTCAAGTTCATAACTTTTTATTGTCGAACTCACCAATTTTAAATTTGTTGTCAAGTTCACCACTTTTTGTTGTCATCGGACTCGACACTAGTAAAACCAACCCATTTTTTATTTTCAAGTTTTTTATGAAAAAAATCATGGAAAGATAGACAAAATAAATAAATAAAAATTGAGATAACGATTTGTTTAAATGAGCTCACGTATCTACAATAGATATTACCTTTGTAATTTACTTTTTTTCTCTTCCT
This sequence comes from Akebia trifoliata, assembly GCF_017979445.1. Lineage (NCBI taxonomy): Eukaryota > Viridiplantae > Streptophyta > Magnoliopsida > Ranunculales > Lardizabalaceae > Akebia > Akebia trifoliata. Next base: position 7,128,729 of record NC_141387.1, read on the forward strand.
TTGAACCTACATTCAACTCAAGGACGTAAAGGAAAATTCAGCAAATTTTTCTTGCATCAAATAATCATTAAGTCAAAATAATTACAAAATCATTGTCATTGTTGTAATTATTTGAAAACATCGAGGATTCAATAATTTCGGATTTCTCCTTTTTTATTGAATCTTATAGGGTTTTTTTATTAATTCTTTGTTTAATATATAATAATATTAATAAAAATGATCCACTAATAATATGTGAACAACTCTTATAAATAAAAGTATGGGCGATGTTTGGAGGCCTTAAAGAGAGTCAAATATTTTTTCAACGTATGGGTTAAAAGTTTCAGAATGAGCTGATTTTTTGTGAGAATGATCTCTATGATGAGGAGACCATCCTTACAAAAAATCAGACCATTCTAAAACTTCTAATCACATCAAAAGTGATTACAAAAATCAGACAGTCAATGATTCTTCAACTTGTAAACTAGGGTTAGAAGATGAAGAAATCATTCCCACCAAAAATCAGCTCATTTCGAAACTTCTAATCTATGTCTTGAAAAATATTTTGGCTCTCTTTAAGGCCTCCGACCGATCCCCTTAGAATATAAAAAAGCCACAAATACAAAAATATAGTTGCCAATAGAGTTCATATAACTTGCATGCACCATAGCAATAATAAACAAGTACACGTTCACTCGCATACAAACCCAAACACACTTGAAGAATAAGACACGCACACGCATACACACATACACTCATACACACGTATGCTCATGATCAATTCCTTTTGATTCATCAGCATCATCACCATGTATGCATCAAACTCCAAAGGTGATACCTCTCGTAGAAATTAGTTTTAGGATTATATAGATAGACGCCATCCGGCCGAATGCTCCAACAACATTCCCTGCATCGTATCCCATTCTTGAATAATTGCACTTGCCATCCAATCTTAAAATGGTCTTTATCTGGGTAATACTTCATTCTACAAGATATATCTGTATTCGGAAACCATCGTCTGTACCTAAACTCCCAATGATACGTTTGGCCCGGTTGCATGCCACCCGACGCTAAATCATCGGTGTACGAACTACATTGAACTTCAGCCTTCAACCCAAGATCATTGGTTAGTGTTACATTTCCTTTTGGTGCAAAAAAATCTAAAATTTTATCAGTGATGCTTGCCTCAGAAAAGCTTATAAACATCAACAACACAACAAATACTATTGACAACTTTGTGCTATTCATCAAGGTAGTAGCCATAATGTTTGTGATGGGTTACAAGTTATATATATATATATTATTATATTTTAATAAAAATACAAATAAGTAAATTTATTAATAAATATATTTATTTATTACGACCGGGGAAGGCCGGTCAAAGACGAGGAAGGAATAAAGGTTTCTGGTTTCCTGCCCATGTTTGTTTTCTAGGGTAGCCTTTTGTAAACGGGGTTAGATAACGGTCGTGAGTTGAAACAAACGATGAAGCGTGAATGAAGGCCTGTTTAATTAATGGTTTATCCTTTATGGTGAAAAATAAGCCGTTAAATGTGAACAAATGCTAGCCTCAAACGTGGTTAGATGGTTTAGCATCAAATGTGTGGATGATAATTGAGAATGAGAATGGGAGGGTGTTCCTAGAAAATCGTGATTAGTCAAAACTATTTGGAGTTAGTTTTTTTTTTTTTTGCTCACAGCCTAACAGCCATTTGACATGCAGCAATGAGAGAGAAAGTTTCTCTCTCCCGTTCATTGTAAAAAAAATAGAAAATTTTCTGATCTTAATCGCATCTCCTTGTGATATTTAAAAACATATCCAATGCAATGGAAAAACTAAAGTTGGGATCCACCAATCACATGTACCCACGTGTATTAAATGGCATTCATAATTTACAAAAGTACCATTGTATGCTTGATGTGGCAAGCGCTGAAGAGTCTGTGAGCAAACAAAGAATCATGCAATGGGGTTGTGGAGGACAAAATTATATGAATTTTAAAATAAATAATTAAAAATAGTTATTTTTCACCGTTAAATTGATAAGTTGAAAAAATAATATTTTTTTAATATATATATAGGGAGCGATTTGGCAGCCCTAAAGTTTGCCAAGTTTGGTGCCAAACATTTTTTGTAAATCACTTTTGATGGGGTTAGAAGTTTTGGAATAGGCTGATTTTTTGTGAGGATAATCTCTACGATGAAGAGATCATCCTCACAAAAAATCAACTCATTTTGAAACTTCTAACCTTGGTTTACAAGTTGAAGAATCGTGAACCATCCAATTTTTGTAAATCTTTTTTGATAGGGTTAGAAGGTTTGGAATAGGCTTATTTTTGGTGAGAATGATCTCCTTATCATAGAGATCATCCTCACAAAAAATCAGCTCATTCCAAACCTTCTAACGCATATTTTGAAAAATGTTTGACACCAAACTTGGCAAACTTTAGGGCTGCTGAACCGTCTCCATTTATATATATATTTTGAATATGAATGTTTCATGAAATCTAGAAGACTGTGTTATTGAATTGTCAATGTGGAAATCAATGTGATCCAACGATCTTTTTTAAGATTTGAATTGAAATCTTCAAAAATAAATCTGTGAGCAAAGGATGCATGGGTAAGAGAGAAACTTTCTCTCTATTACTGATGTCATTCACACCTCATGTCAAACGACTGTTGGATTATGAGCAAAAAATCACTCAATTTTTGACTACATATATTGTGACACTTTAGTGAATATTTGAAGGGCAGAGATGCAGAATGGTGTCTCGTATCCAACAAAAGGTCAAGTGGCACCCTAATTTATGCCACCTAGCATTTTTGGGACCCATTGACCATATGGATATGTGGTCCATCCCTTAGTGAACTTAGGTACAAAAAATTATAGTGTTTGATAACTTGTATTCACTCTAAGCTCTTGAAAAATAGTTTAATTCCAACGATTAGAAATCATTCTCAAGACAATGTTATTATCAATGGGTGCACGTCACCAATTAAACTAATCTTTTTTGTGTAGATTCACCGAGGGATGGACCGCATATCCATACGGTTAGTGGGTGCCCAAAATCCCTACGCATATTTGAAAGGAAAATAGTTCCACTAAGAAAATGACCTGGATATCCTCCACTTCTACCACAACTTTTACTTATTACATCCTAAGTACTTAAATTATTTATCACCCCAAAGTAAAGACTAAATCACACTCTTTAAACATTACAAAGGTTTGGCTCAAATTATAATCTTAACATTACTTAAATATTATAGCACTCATTCAAATAATTTCAGTAGTTTTTTACAATTATGGTTAGGCTCCTAAAAAATCTTAAACCCAAAACATAGAAATCTAAATAAAAAAAATGAGAAAGTTTTTATTGGCACCCTAACTTTTACTTATTCTCAACCATTCACTTATTTTCTTCATTTTTAATTGAGGTGTAATAAATGAAAGTTGGGGTGCCAATAGCAGCTCTTTTATTTATTCCCTCAAAGCTTATCTTCTTGAAAATCAATTATCTTCAATATTAAGATTCAATCAACTTCAACATTCAAATCTCTCAAGGCAAGATAGGATTTTTAAGAAGCATATTGCAATGTAATATAATGCAAAAAAATAAATGTATGTTCTTTTCGAAAAAGGATTAAAGCAGAAAAAAAAAAAAAATACTTTGATTTTTCTCCCAAATTTGTCATCTTCAAACTTTTAAAAAGTTCATTGATTTCTATATCCAAAATTTCATCCTTTTATAAGATAGAATGTTAAGGTAAAAACATGTTTTATTTTGAAGATGACTGGTTATGAGAGGAGGGCAAAACAACGTTTTTTTTTTTTTTGTTGTTGCTATGGTTGAAGGCTGGGTTACCCAATTCTTTAGAAAATAACTGAACCACGGGCAAATTCGTTGTGAGCTTGTGAAATGTGGCAAATTTGGCGAATTGCATTTTACTTTAATTTTTTAAACCCCCGTTCACATGTTGATAATATTTGAGATATTCCCAATAAACATGCATCTTTGACCCTTGTCTTTACTAATAAACTAATGAAAATGACCAAATGTCCTTTTTTTATATATATATATATATTTTTATAACAGAGTATCCTTGTAGACAATAGATCAGGTTGTATCTGGGCATTGGCCAATTCATAGACCATAGTCTTGTCCATGGACTAGTCACGGGCCACGTGCAATGCCGGCACATCACACGCACCAGGTAAGTGAGGGTGCACCCTTGCGGGTGGCTCTTGAGGAATTAATACTCATATTGGGTAATAAAGTCACGACCTATGGGCATTGACTGCTTATCGATCTGAAATTGCGTTTTAGTTAATCCCTCGAGGTAGTTCCTTGAATGGGTAGGATTGTGGGTAATTTAGAAAAGTGTGTAGTTTGAGTAATTATTTTTTTATCTTGTATTTATACTTCTTTTATTTTTAATCAAATTATCCAAAGAAAAGATATCTAGTCCTTAATTGGATTAGAAATTCACCATATCGAATTGGTGGCTTAGGAGGTTTGATTTCTCTCGAATGTGATCAATCTCAATCTTTTTCATCTTTTTTATTATTTTTGCAATTCAAACATCATCATTTTTGTGATTGTGCCAAACATCATCACACGATCAACCAATCATCATCGTTCTGTTGTTCAAAGGCAAATTTACAATCTTGACTTCGTTAGACCTTCAATCTTTGTAGTCAACGTTCCGTCTTCATCAACAATACTTGAAACTAAAGAAAAAAAAGGCAGACAACAAATTAAATCTGATCTATTCTAATCATCAATTTTGTGGCCTTCATGGGTCTTCATCACAAGGAATCATTCTTCATCCCTAACGTCATTATAGTTGCAACCACTAACCAGTGAGTCTTTTTATGTCTATCGCTTTCAATTGTGTTCAACTTCAATCCATATAGAATTGGGGATTTTTTTTTTCTTTCACAAGTACTGATCATCCTTCCCTTGTGAGATTGAAAATGGATTATCTTTTAAGACTTTAAGAGATTTCACAAACCATTGGCCTTGATTCTCCAACGTGGACCAGAAGCAAGATACAAAACCATTATTTATGAGATTTCCTCATGATTTAGCATCAACTTAAGCATTGTGTTCTCATAAGCCCAGGTCATTGAATGTTATCCAACCCAACTCATTAGCCTAAGACATTATCATTAAAACCTTTGTATCCTAAGACCAGAAGCAAGATACAAAATCAGCCCATCTAATTGTATGTTAATCGTCACACACATCTACTTTTAGCCATATCCAGCTCATTTTAAAGCCAACCTGCTTAGGTCCATGTCCAATATTTCTCGCCCTTTCAATTCTCTAGGTCCCATCCTTTGACCTGCCAAACCACTGTTGACCTTAGAAAACCCATTATTGAAAAAAAAAACAAAAATACGATGGAGAACATTTGGAATGAAACAATACAAATGATGCAACATGTATTGAAGGATTGTCATTGTCTTATTGAGAAAAGTATCAAAGACCAACCAGAAAAGCTCTAACAAATCTCCAACTAACAATGTAAAGATCTACTTTTGATAGGCCATGGTATATTACAACAAGATTAAGGGTAAGCCCATAGAGACTAATAGGTGTTCCATAGCAAATAATGCAATTGTCTGGAGCATATGACTATGTATTATGTCTTGGATGATTCCGTAACCATCAAAATACTTGTAAGTATTGTTAACAAGAATAAAGAAAACACTCATTATGATAAGTGAAATCAGCATAGTGAAGTGGTACTTGATTTACTTGGACAAACCAAATGATTACTTTCCTTGGCATTTCGTCATATGAGCTCACAAAATGGTATGAAATCTGTTTTACCCAAATATAATAGCCATTTTTTCATATTAAAAGCCAGTATATAACAAAATAAACCCGTTGTAATCGTATAACATTTTCAAAATAATAAGTGTCGAATGTTATGTAAATATTCTTTAAACATTGTGGTCGTTAGTTTTGGAATTATGTAATAAAATAAAGTAATTTCTTAGGCAACAAAATTTTAGTTTTATAAGTTTTCCTAAAATAAAGAAGATGCAAGTAGAAAAATTGCAAATGTAGTAATAGTATAATGAGCTCTATTTGAGATTATATGTTACTTTGGCTTCATTGACCTTTCTAACGGAGGTTTAGCTCAGAAACATTGTAAGAACAATCATTGCCAAGTAAAATAAAAGAAAGATAGATGAGAAAAGAAAAACTTAGCTTTTATAGGTCTTAAACCGAATTCGACAGAGCCTCCTTACAAAAATCGAAACTTAAGAAAGAATAGAATTTATAAAAATCCTAATTCTCTAAATTTAACTCTAATGATCTAGATGTACATTTACAGATCTTTCTTCAGCTTTGGTCTAGTCTCCTATTTATAAAGATTAGATTGAAAACCTTTCGTAAACAAAATAATTTCAAAACCCTACTTTAATACAAAATATCTTTAGCCGTCAATCTTCTATGCAAATTTCGAGGCATTCTCCACGGACACCATCATTCTGTCCAAGTTGACCAAGGCGCCATGGTCCATGTGAGTCCAATGGATTTGGATTTTGGCCTGTGACTTTGGTTTAGATCCTAGATTGCAGTGGATCTTCGGATTCTACTGATTATTTTTCAGAACTTTGCGACTTTTCCTATTACACGAAAATAACTGTAATTAGGTCCAAAATACATCATTTATTTAAAATTAATAATAATTATGAGTTAACAATGAATTATATCCAATTAAAGGATTTAGTGTATAATTTATTTGTAAAGTCTATGTAATTAGGGCTTTAGAAACCATTTTGTAGAACCTGAACACATTCTCAAACTTAGATTTTGCTAGTCCCGAACAAAAATTAATTAAAAACTAAATCACAAATCACTTTCGTAGGTTACATGATTGCATTTAGCAAATGTAGCAAGTTCTGAAACCCCTAGGTTACTCCTAGTGGGCAAGTTTGATTCATGAGGGTTTGCAATGAATATTCCTATAAAATTTTAAAATTTTAGGCAAATATCAAAATAAAAATCAAAGTATGTATGGCGAACATAAAAATATTTCACAAATCAATCAAAGGCCCTTTTACGTTTGAGCAAAGATCTAAGCTTTTATTCTTTAATTTAGAAATTTCCAAAAAAAATATCTTGAGTGCTCATGCAATTTTTTTGATTTTAAGAATAACACAATTTTCAGGAGTAAGATTTTACCTCCGAACTGCTAAGCATGGTCTGTTCTACCTAAATGCTAATTTGAAACTAAGCATCCTATTCGAGATTGTGAGAGGTGTGGATATTCACTTCAATACCTCTAAGGGACTTTAGCTATGATATTCTCACTTACTCACATTTTTACCACTGACGGTTTTCACACTACTGAAAACACTTTATTTGGTCTCAATAGACTCTTTTGATTTTTTTACTTTTTTAGTTCGAGCTTTTTTACTTTAATTGGGTTATTTTCACATTTTTTTATTTTTTTTCACATTACCATTTTTTTTATTTTCTTTTTCAAAAAGCAGATAACCCTTTTCAAAATACCCAATCTAATCTTATGGTTATTATCCAAGTCATACTAATATCAATTTTATTTATTTTTTCTAACTAGCCAATCAAAGGACATTGAAATCATAGTTCATCAGACTAGGTTTCTCCTAACATTTTATATAGAGAAGAGGGTCGATTCTTATTTTATAAAATCTTATTTTTCCAATAACTCAATCAGAAGTGTCATGAATTTTTTCAAAGTAATCTTTTTATGATTTTCTTAAAGAGGAATAACCAAAAATAACTTATGATAAAAAATTAGGACATAAGCCTTAGATTTGAAATTCATATGTAAACAATACAAACAAAGATTTCGAAGAAATTATTTTAAAAGTGTTGTCAATTTTCTTTTTCAAATTTTTTTGAAAAATTACAAATAAATTAATAATGCAATTGTGAACTAACCTAATACCCCAAACCTAAATGAAATATTGTCCTCAATATGCAGGCCGTAAGGAAAGAGAGAAAAATGTTAGATCACACGTGAAAATGATTGGTTCGGATTCTAGATCGCAGTGGATGCTAAGGATTCTATTGATTCTTTTTTGAAATTTTGTGAGTTTTCTTGTTCTTTGAAAATAATTGTAATTAGGTCTAAAATACACTATTTATTTGAAATCAATAATAATTATAGGCTAACAATGAATTATATCTAATTAGGGGTTTTAGTGTATAATTTATTTATAAAGTCTATGTAATTAGGACTATAGAAACCACTTCCTAGACCCTAATCATGACTCGTCATTAATATGACATTTTAAAACTCTTTTATTTAGATGTATTAATAATCATTTAATTGAATACTCTATAGAATATAGTTTACTCTTAACGTTTAAGATATAGACTAATCATCATCAACATTCAAATATTTAAATATCCTTCAAACCCTCCTCAATTGTCAATCACATTGTTTCATATAAGTTATTGCCTCTTCCCCTTTGTTTGTTTTGCTAAGAAAATGATGTTAATTATGATGTACAAATAGAAAAGGGCATGCCTTTTAAACTACCTAAGATGAACTGTAGGAAGGCTAAAATTGTCATGTCCCAAGTTTCAAAATCCCTCCCCTAATCTGTTACCACCATTTAAACCTTGATCTATAACCTAGGAGTGATTTAGGAATAATCCGCTTACATACATCGACAAAAAAATGTTTTGAACTTAATTAAAAATGTTATTTAAAGCTATTTCTTGGAAACATTCACATAGGACAGCCCAACACACCTTCAATAAAAAATTCATAACTTGTTCATTTTTTATCGAAATTTAATGTAATACCTCATTTTGAAAAGATGATCGAAATATCCATAATATAAAAATGTTAAACGAAAGAAAATATTTGTTTTTCTAGTATAAAAATACCGAACAAAGGTTCTGTAATATGATACAAATTAGGATTTAATAACCCATCGTGTGAATTCTAAAATTTGTACACACTTTAGTTCTTATCGAAAGGTAGAGATTTTAAATTATATATAAGTTATTGAAATGTGAAAACTAAGAAAAATATGAAATATATTTTAATTCACGGCTTGACATGTGAAATATTTTTACAAAAACAGAGGTACATAATGAATTTCCTATAATCCTATTTAGTAGGTAGGACGGTAAAATCTGAAAGAAATATTTCTGTGATTAAAATGGTAAGGGATCAAAGCTACGTCGAAGTTAATTTTCAAAACCTAATCCTCCCAAAAAAATCATAACCAAAGGTAAAGTCTAAGGGTATGTTTGCTAACACTTCTGAAATTTAAAGTTTGTTTTTTGAAATCTAGAATCTGAAATCTTATTATGGAAAAGTTGTTTGTTTATCATTTTTAAAAGATTTTGGTTACAAATAGAATTTTAAAACATAATGGCCATTTTGACAATATTATCCTTTTGTAATTCTAATAAATTATTAACTGAAAAAATAACATATTATGCATAATGAAACCATCCACATATTTAATTTTTATTTCTAACAAATCAAATATCCCAAAAGTATTATTTTCAAATTGAATTCATACTTGAGAAATTATATTCTAACAAAGTAATACTCAAACAATAAACAATCATTCATTTTCTAGTTGAAAAGATATAGGATTTTAGGGTTCGTATAAAAATATAGGATTTTCAAATACGAAACGAAAGAAAGGGAAAAAACTTTGACAACACAGTTGTAGAGGAAAGAGATGTAGAAAAGTTAAAAATAAGGATTTTAGGATTTTGAGGAGGGAATTTTAGGAATAAAAAAATTAGATTTCAAAAGTTTCATCTAGCATCCCTCCATCGTTGGTTCAAAACTTCTGAATTTTAGTTCTAAAGTTTGAAATCTAAACCAAAACAAATGGAAATAAAATTTCTAAAGTCTAAATTTTAAAGGACTACCTCCATTTAGATTTTAGAAGTGTTACCAAACACACACTAAGCAAGGATTGTGACGATATAAAGTAGGTTTTGTTTTCTATTCATTTAAGTTGTCCACTAACAGTAACAACAAAGATGACTTGTTTTTAAATATAATAATTTTTTTTTAATTTAGAAAAATATAAGGTTATGCGTAAGAGTTATAGAATTTCTCCAAGTGGTATCATATCATTTTCACAACCAATGAAAATTTTATAACTTTTCTCATAAAATATGTTAAATGGAATCAACAATATTACAAATCTTCTTTTCTAAGTCAATTAATAACCAAGGTTCTTAAAATGAGAATTCAACGAATTTATTCATTAAATTGGTTTAAAACAACTCTAATAAGCATAAGATAACTTTAAAAAATTCTCCTCAAAACACCATATAACCTTAATCATGGAAGCAAATCAACTTAAGAAATAAAACATAGCAAATCTTCAAAAATGATCTTGATTTCATGTAAAAATCCAGTTTTTTCACACAATCTCTTGGATTACTTTATTTAAAAATTCTTCTACAAGATGGATTCTTAAGAAAATATTTATCGTACAAATCCCCTGAGCAATACTTACACTTATCATGAATCCAACGAAGATGATTGATTGTCAATGCAACTTCCCAATCAACCGACCCAATTTTCCATTCAATATTCTCAATCTATTGATCGATCACCTTAGTTTTCCACTAAACCAGTATCCAACACTAAAAAATCTCGATGGGATAATTTTATCATAAAAGATAACCTTCTACTCATGTTGACTTGGCTAAACATCAATTTGGATGCAATGTAAAAGAACAAGTAGAAACACAAGACTTATTGGTCACGAGTGTTCGATTATTTTCATAAATGCAAGAAATTTCACTTTGATTAGACTCAAATATCTTTAATGAACTGTTGGTCACAAATTCAATTACTTACCAATAAATACTGTGGGTGTTATGCTCAGATGGAATCGAGACACCAAAATGGCTTAAATGAGGAAGTTAAGGTATTTGAGATATCTAAATGTTTAGATTTATCATTATTATTATTTGTACATAAGTAGTATTTATTTGAGGTTTTTTTTTTTTTAACCTTCAAATTGCTAATGCAGTACTTTTGTATCAAGAATTATATAAAGAGAAACCCCTATTTCAATTTGAACATTGTTGGAATATATTGATGTACTAACCAAAATACAGAAGTGCAAATTCTTTACATGCTACCTCCTCTCCTTCTAGTTCAGGGACTCCATGGATCTTGGGGAAGACAATGTTCCAATATTCTAAATTCATGGACTTAGAAAGACCATTTGAAATGAAGGGCGAAAAAGATCGTGTAAATGAGCTTACAAATCTATCTGTTTCAATGTTACTAAAAGAAATGCAGGAAGAAAATAAACTCTTGAATGAAAAAAAAAATGGAAATAAATGAAAGAACATATATTCAAAAGCAAAAAACACTTGCTCTTGATCAAGAAAAACTTCGGGTCAAAGAAAATCAAGAAAAAGAGAAGTTTCGAATCAAACAAATGAAAGAGGATGAGCAAATAATGTTGACAGATATGATTGGAATGCCTCAAATGCCAATAGAATATTATCATCATCGTCAAATGGAAATTCTTGCAAGAGGATGTAATGATTCTTAAAGATTTGCAATTTTTTTTTCTTTCCATTATTGTATTTTTTTTTCTTTTTTTTTTTAGAATTAATTATTTCTAGTAATATTGGTATTAATTATGATGACGTTTGGATAGGACTCCTTAGCTATTTCTAACTCTTGCGGGGAGTTAGAAGTCGTTTGGATAATTTAGATAACCAACTCTTTCGAAGAATTACTCTGCGCAAGAGCAAAAAATTGCTCTTTATGAAAAAGTCGCTAAAACCTACTTCTCAATTTCGCATCTTGCGGAGAGTAATATTTTAACGGCTCATTTTACCGAAATACCCCTAACTGTATTAATTTTCTACGAAATACCCCTAATTTTATCGAAATACCCCGTTTTATTAATTTTCTACGAAAATACCCCCGTTTTAAACACATTATATTAATATCTAATATTTAAAATATTTTATTAATATTTATTATATTATATTATATTAATATTTATAGTTAAAATATCAAAAACAGTATAGTTTGAAGGCATATTATGATACTAAAAAATAAAAACAGTAACTAGTATAATATAAGGGTATTCTGGTATTTTTTCTAGAAATCATGAGAAGTCAGTATGGTTCCCAAACGGACTTCCAGTACTTCACAGAGTTGATTGTCAAACGCCCTTTCTGCACAGAATTACTTTTACAGCTTCTCCACAGAGTACTCCAGCTCCTGCTCTTTGGAACAGTAGTTCTGCTCCTGGTATCCAAACACGCCCTATGCTTTTTAGAATTTTTAATTTTTAGTAATATTTGTATAAGATACAAATTCATATCTGAGTCTAAAAAAATTCGAATAAATAATTTTGGATAATTTTAATTGAATTCTTAATCGAGATTTTAAAAAAATTAAATCCATACCCCAATAAATTGAGTTGGATGAGCCAGATAAATGGATATTATCCGATCCATTTCCAATCCTAATGACTAATTTGAGTTAATTTAATTTTATTCAAATAAAAGGGGAATATGAAATATTTTTTTATTATTTGTTAAAGTAGAATTATATAAAATATTAAGAATAGAGAAGTGTTTGTTGGGCCTCTTGGAGTAGAAACAAAATTTTAGACTAAGTAAAATAACTTTTGTCACTTTTTAACAAATGTTGCTCTTTATATTACCTAGCATTATTGGAGGTGCTCTAACATCCATAAATTCGCAGAATCGTGAAGTTTATGTTACAGCCTAGAAAACACAAGTGATGCTCCACAAAAGTCCTGAGCTGGAAGTGGTACTTTTGTTTAGGTTCTTTAATGTGTAATCATTGAAATATAGATTTGCATCATTCAAAAGGATTAGTGGGTCGTGGCAATTGCAAGCAGCAACATGTGCAGATCTGATATTGGCTGTTGGGAGAGAGAGAAGATGAAAGTGATTTTCGACAGAAGATACCATAGAAAGAGAAATAGCTCCAAAGGTTGAGCATCGCACCCATAACATCTTCAAGTGGGCATATGAACACAGTACAACGCTCACTTTAAGGCAAGCCAGCATGTGATGCTCGTGATGAGTACATGCAAGACAGCTCACTTGAAATCCAACCTTTTGATTTGACAGCATTAAGGCCTATCTAAAATAGTTGCCTTTTCATTAGGCAATGGACAAGTCATTTTTCTAAATTATCTTTCTTAACCCACCTCACTGACTCACCTCACCGACTGGATACTTGCCTACCAATTTGTATATTTTAAATCTTAAGTACCAATGGACCCAGCCATACGTGGGCCTTAACTTCAAGAACCAAATCGAACCCGGAGCTATTCGATATTCAGGGAAATTAGCAGAGAGAAAGAGGCCAGTATGGATCACCTAATGAGCCTGAACTTTAAAACCAACACAGCCCTATAACTATTCCAGCCTTATCAATCCAGGCTCAGAAGTGAATCAGATTTAACTACCAAAACCATGGCCAATCCATTACAAAGACAGTACCCATGTTTAAATCAACATGGAAGAGACATGGGGAAGGGACAAGTACAATGCACTGTTTGATTTCTCCAAGCACCGTCAACAAAATTAATCCCATGGGGTGGACTATGGCCATTGAATCAAGGAATAAGCTGTCTATAATACCCATTGACACATGAATAAAACCTTGAATCCATAAGGCAAACAAGATAACAAAATTGAATAATTTTTTTATTATTTATAACAATTCTGAATAATTATAATAAACATCAATGAATACTTTCCTTTACAATGGTTTAAATAGACTATAGGACACTTTGTCCTTCCATCATACTTATCTGAAATGATAAAACTTTCTCGAAATAGGAAACTTTTAAGGGAAATTTACTAGATAATTACTTAAGTTTTCAAGGACACATCGAAAGTGTTACATGTGTTAACAAAGCTACCATTAGGGGTGTCAATGGATAGCCGAAATCCGAATTCAAATTCGAAAAATCAGATATTATCTGAAATTTTTGGATATCGGATTCGGATGTTATTTAACATTCGAATGAGTTTCAGATATGAATTCAGATGTTACGAAATCCGATTCGATAATATCTGCTCCGATTTAAATATATGTGTTACATATATTCATGTTACACAACAAAACATTTATATCTTCTTGTGTATTCATGTTACAAAACTAAATTTAATTTTCAATGTTTATCTTCTCTCTCAACAAAAACGCAAGAACAAGTGGGTTTTGTTGTTTTGACTATGCGAGCTCTGTAGCCACCCTCTTCTCTCTCTCTCTCTCTCTCTCTCTCTCACACACACACAGTAAAACCCTTTTTTTTCCCTTCAAAATTCATCGGCTTCAACCTCAATCAAAATAATTTTGATTTATTTTTTGAAAATCTATTTCTTCAAGTTGATGTTAGAATTTTTCATCATTTTTTTTTCAAAAATTAAAATTTATTTCATTTTAAGACTCTTTTTTTTTTTTTCATAAAATCAAAGTTTTATTGATGTTAAGACTAAAATAGGTTGAAGATTTTGAAAAAAACAAACGAAAATCGATTTGATTTTTACAAATTGAAAATGATGGTATAGATGAATCTAATTTTTACAGGGTTTTTATCGAATCAAATATTATCAGATATCCGATAAATTTTTCAAATTCAAATTCGGATATAGCACTATCCGATCGGATATCTATCCGTTGACAGCCCTAGCTACCATCTAATGTTGAAAAATCTTCTCAAAGTGTAGCATTATGTCATAGCTTGTCAACACTTAAAACATTTTTAGAATAAACAAAAATGCTTGTAATTATTTGGAAAAAATTCCAACTTTTAAAATTAGCAAAAAATCTAAAGCTCAGTAAAAATCTTTTACCAATTGTGGTCTGTCGACCAATTGGGTTCAATTTTTAAAACATAAATATATTTGCGCCCATGGATGGAGTGCAAATGATACTCACTTCCTTTTTTTTTTTTTTTATTTATATAAATAATGAAAATTTTGTATTGTCAAAATGACACACTATTCATTTTAATTTTGAAAAAAGGTAAATTATCATTTTTGAAGTTAAATTTTTTACCAAAGCGGTAAAATTTTTAAATGAATACTAAATATTTTTTCCTATTCTATAAAATAGTAAATACTTTTCCCTGTTTTAATTTCACCAAAAAAATAATAATAACTACAAAAAAAAAAAAACTTCTATTTTATAAAATAGTAAATTTTTTCTCCACTTTAACAAAAATATTTTAATTCTGAAAACAGTAAATTACCAATTTCAGGAGTAAAATGAATAATGTGCCATTTTGGTAATTTTTCAATTTTTAATGAATGTTTTGGTAAATGACCCGTATAGAGACTCTTCACCTCTCTACACACGATTGTTCTTGATAGACATTCGATATAAACAGAAGTAGATGCGACAATGCACAATGTCAACATGGATGTCCATAGTATAACGGATGAGGACCAAAAGGCAATTCAGTTCATCGAAGATGTCACTGCTAACGCAGATGAAATTCAAAAGCAAGTACTTTCTGAAATTCTCTCCTGCAGCGCCCATGTTGAGTACTTACAACGACATGGGCTTAACGGGCATATCAACCGTGAGACCTTCAAGAAGGTCATACCCATTGTTACCTATGAAGATCTGCAGTTTGATATTAACCGTATAGTCAATGGAGATACTTCAACGATCTTTTGTGCACAACCTATTTCCGAGTTTCTCACTAGGTGAGTTTCCTCCTTAATTGATACTCTCTTTCTCTTATAGACAATCCTTAAAGAAAATAAATTTGAATTTGGTTTTATTTTGATGGTTGTAGTTCCGGAACTTCAGCTGGAGAGAGGAAATTGATGCCAACCATCGAAGAAGAGCACGAAAGAAGATGCTTTTTCTACAGCCTTCTAATGCCTGTGATTAAACAGTATGTTCCTGGCTTGGACAAAGGAAAAGGAATGTACTTCTTGTTTATAAAATCTGAAGCTAAGACACCAGGAGGCCTAATAGCTCAACCAGTCCTAACGAGCTACTATAAGAGCTCTCACTTTAAGAGGACTTGTGATGGCTACACCAACTTCACAAGCCCAATTGAGACCATTCTCTGCTTGGATTCTTACCAAAGCATGTACTCTCAGTTGCTTTGTGGTCTTTGTCAAAACATGGAAGTCGTTCGGATTGGAACAGTTTTCTGTTCTGGTCTCCTTCGAGCAATACGATTCCTTGAAAAACACTGGGCCCTTCTCTGCAACGACATCCGAACGGGAGATATAGATAGTCAAATAACGGATCCAACCGTGAGAGAGGCGATCGCAAAAATACTTAAACCCAATCCGAAGCTCGCTGATCTTATTGAGAAAGAATGTAGTGGGGAGTCATGGCAAGGGATCATAACAAGGATATGGCCCAATGCTAAGTATATCGACAGTATCATAACTGGATCCATGTCACAGTATATACCATCTCTTAACTATTACATCAATGGCCTTCCCCTTGTTTCCTCCTTATATGCCTCTTCAGAGTGTTACTTCGGTCTAAACCTTAACCCTCTTTGCAAACCCAGTGAAGTCTCCTACACAATCCTTCCTACTATGGCCTATTTCGAATTCTTGCCAGTTGGAGACATCAATTCAAACTCCCTACCTAAATCCCTAAATGAGGAGCATCAACAAGAACTTGTTGATCTCGTCAATGTTAAGCTTGGAGAAGTATACGAGCTCGTTGTCACCACTTACGCTGGTAAGGGTTCGTCTATATATTATTTTTAAGTATTTTATAGTACTTTTAATCCTTGAAATTTAATTCTTTGCTCATATAGGACTATATCGATATAGAGTTGGAGATGTGCTTCAAGTAGCTGGATTCAAAAACAACACCCCTCAATTCAGCTTCATGTGCAGAAAGAACGTTGTTCTGAGCATTGATTCTGATAAGACTGATGAGGTTGATCTGCAAAATGCGGTGAAGAAAGCTATGGATCACCATCTCGTGTCATTAGATGCGTATGTGGTGGATTATACAAGTTTTGCGGATACGTCGACCATTCCTGGTCACTATGTTCTATATTGGGAGCTTCACCTCAATGGTACAACCCCAATTCCTCCTTCAGCTTTTGAGGACTGTTGTTTCACAATTGAAGAGTCACTCGATAGTGTATATCGGCAAGGCCGAGTTTCAGACAAATCAATCGGTCCTTTAGAGATAAAAATAGTTGAGACTGGAACTTTTGACAAGCTCATGGACTATGCTATTGGTAGAGGCGCCTCGGTAGAGCAGTACAAGACACCCCGGTGCGTTAAATTTGCTCCCATTGTCAACCTTCTGAATTCCGGGGTTATTTTCAACTATTTCAGTCCTAATTGCCCAAAATGGGTTCCGGGTCATAAGCAATGGTATAACCAAGGCTAAGAGAGAGGAGAGAGAGCACTATCTGTTTCTAAGTTGGTCTTGTTAACAAGAATAAATTAAACCTTTTATGTTAGGACTTTTCATGTTCAATCAGTTTGGGATGGGAATGGAATACAAGTTTCCTTTGGAATCTTTTCGATTCTCATCTTAGTCGTTGGGTCAGTCTTAATTGGATGGAAGTGCTCAACCTATTTGAATTGCCTCGACCCTTTTTTCACCGAATAGTGAAGAGAGTCCAATTGGTAAAAAGGGAATTTTATAAGAAAAATGTAGTTGTCACATAGTTTAGATCTAAAAACCATAGATAACTCCAAAATAGATTGGGTTGGTCCATGAGTAACAGAAATGAGTAAGGGATCAGATTATAGGTTTCGAAAGGTGTATGGCACCAAACTTGCTTGATCGGTCTCTACTACGATACGAAACTATCCTACGATGGACATGCAAATATTAAAAATAATCTAGGATCCAATCATTATCAATTTATACTGGATTTGGTAAATGGATCCTTTAACTAAAAATTTCCAAATATCACGACTCTTTGAATTCCGTACAAAAATGGAAAATTTTGAAAAAACCTTAATTTCATCTCATGTTCTAAAGTTCACGTAGCAATATTCCAATTATAAAAATTCACATATACAAATATTTTTCATATCAACTAAAATAGGAATTCATGAAAACTTTCCAAACTGGAAAGTTATGAATGTGAACTTCTAAATTGGTAATTTATGGAGTTTCTAAACTGAGAATATGCAATTACCCAAAGTAGAGATTTATGAATATATGATGCATTTCTAAATTAGAAATTTATTAAATATGAATTTTTCAAAATATAAAATTACCAATGTAAGACGAGTTTCCAAATTAGAAAATTTCAAGAGAACATGAAATTTTCAAATTAACAGATCATAAATAAACAATAGAATTTCTAGATAAGAAAGTGCAAAAATCCTAAATTGGAAAATTACAAAAACATGAAATTTTCAAATTAGGCATTTATGAATATGAATTCCTGAACATGAAATTTTTGCATCAGAAAACTCCAAATATAAATCTTCCAAAATAAAAACTTTTGATCATGAACTTCCCAAAATAGAAAATATGAATAGGAATTTCAAAATAGAAAATACAAACATAAAATTTTCAAAACAGAAAATTTCAAAACACATGCAATTTATAAATTTTCAAATTATCAAATCATGATCATAAAATTTCTAAATCGATAAATTACTCACATAGACGAAATTCCAAAATTAATAAGAGAGATATATGCCAATTTTTGAATTTTCAAAATATTTGTCTTGAATATTCACGAACTTAACAAAGGAGTTATTGCATGGCATTGTTGTCAAATTATTGTGATAGTATCACTTGTTAGGACCTATTAAATTGAGTATTATTTAGTCCTATGCATGAATAATTAAACAAGTAGTTTGAATCACTCTAGTCACCGAAAAAGGAATTTCAACAACCTCAATTTCATTGTATAAAAATTAACTTAGTATGGTGATCATGAATTTCACAAAGACAATACAATTCCTAATACTTAAAAAAAGTAATGAAAAAGAATAAAAGAACAAAAAATTTATACCCCTATCCACGTGATGGATACAATTTAAAAACAACAAAAAACACCACAGAAATGAGCAAAAAGACGAATAAATAAGAAAAAAAAAAAAAGACATGAGAAGAAAGGAAAAAAAAACTAAAAATAAAAATATAACTATAACAAACTCATTTCGACGACAAAATGGTGGCTGCTATGATTCCTTCAAATAAAACTCGAAATAGAGTGAGATATCGGAGAGATTAGGAAGACGATGAGATGATGGCTGTTGTAGGTCAGTCAAGAGAAGAGATGAAGTCGCAATGGTTGCTATTAGGATGTTTTGGTGAAGAAGAAATGGATTTGAATCGAAAAAGAAAAAGGAAAGGGAAAACAAAGTGCTGCCTCAATGACTGAAGCAAGTAGGTTTTTGGAATTGCTTCATAACTGAAACGATATGGTCTTTAGGATTGTTTCGTGGTTGAAACAAGGTGGTCTTTCTGACTACTTCAACGGCCAAAACGAGATGGCTTTTGAGACTGCTTCGTGGCTAAAACGATGTGATCTTTAGGACTACTTCGTGGCTGAAACAATGTGGTATTTGGGATTGCTTCAACGGCCAAACCGAGGTAGTTTTTAGGACTGCTTCGTGGTTGAAAGATGTAATCTTTAGAACTGCTTCGTGATTGAAACAAGTGTTGAATATTTTCAAAATAAAAATAAAAATTTTGTGGTTTAATTTTTTTTATTTTTCTGAAGTTAAATTTTGAGGATTTTTGTGTATATAAGGTTTAGTCTCACATTGCTCACAAGTGAGAAAGTAGTGTACCTTATAAGTAGTAGTCAACATAGTTAGTTGTATTTATGTCACACTTTTAAGGCTTTGATCCAGTGCTTCGAGGTAGTGTTCCGCGCACGTGCATCGTTCGAAAGGACAAAAGGCTCTTAAGATGCATTGGACGCTTTGAGATGCACTTTGCACTTCGTACGTACATATCATCGCAAAGAGCTAGGGAGCCCTAAATTTTTTGGAATACGAAACCATCTAACAATTGTGGTTGATCTGTCACGTGTGATGGATTGGTTGCGATCTGCACCGCACAATCCAATAGCTATTAAACTAAGAGATATTAAATCATAACTCTTGGTCAACAGACACAAAAATAGCTATAAAAAATCAATCAAAAATCAGATTTCTTCACTAAAAATTTATGTGTTTACTTTTTTTTAACCTTAAGCTCTTGACATCCTCAATGTCTTATTATTCCCAAGTATTCTAAATTAAATCAGATCGTACATAATCCGATTTAGTAACTTAAGTGTAGATTTTTTTTTATCCTGAAGGCACTTGTTCTTTGACACTTTGTGTACTATGATTCTAACCAGTAGGGGAGAATATTTGTCTAAAAGAGATTAAATCAGATTCAAGCCTAGAAGTTATTTTTTCTTTCCTCATTGAATTACTATCAATTTTAATGTCAAAATTTCCAATAGTTTTAGACAAATATCCTTATTCGATGGAGGTTTTGACATTTCATTCTCTCCAAATCATGAACCAAGATATGTCTTATCTGAACCGTTTCGATGGACAACACTTCACTTGATGGCAACAAAAAGTGTTATTCTTCCTCACTACATTGAACATAGCATACATTCTAGAAGATGATCTCGAACTCATTATTGATGCTACTCTAGAAGATAGTATTAAATTGAAAGATATGCATAAGAAGCATAAGGTGGATTCCAAAACTTCCAACCCCATCAAAAATGATTTACAAAAATAGGCCGGTCCACGAATTCTTCAACTTGTAAATTAGGGTTAGAAGTTTTAGAATGAGCTGATTTTTTTTATGAGGATGATCTTTTCACAATAGAGATCATTATCACAAATAATCAGCCCATTCCGAATCTTCTAACTCATATTTTGAAAAATGTTTGACTATCTTTAGGGCCTCCGAACGTTTTCATATATATAGGGGAATGCAAACGTCCAAGACCTTAGGGGACATTAGTATTCTCTAACAGTTTTTTTCTAATAATATTTCTATCCATTTTGTCATTTAGTGAAAAAGACAATGGTATATTAGTTTTTTTACATAATAGATATTAATTTATGAAATAAATACTTGTATCTCTCATAATAAATGCTTAGGGCATTTAATCTTTAGAATTAAATGTCTTATTGCAATAAATGATTTGACAATCAATGCAAACAAGTCTTTATGATTGTGTAAAAAACTAACATACTCCTATTTTTTTCACTAAAAAAGAAATTAATAAGAGTATTATTGGAAAAAATAAAGTGTTGGAGAATGCTAACATTTCCATAAAGTCTTGGACATTAGCATTCCCATATAAATATTGAGCCACTACTATTGCACTTTATGTTCTTCAAGCTATTATTGCCTATGATTGTATCACTTACCGTGGCTCACTTATGGTATGTCCCTTCTAGATGTATACACAATTACACACACATGTATAGTGGTGAATTTTATTTATTGTGCTCTTGAAAGTTGAAACTCTCTTTGATATATAACTCACCTAATAATTAGTTAGACTACATTATGTTATATAATTGGGGTAAGAGTATCATGGTTTTAAATTAAAACTCATCCGAGTCATTTTGGTATTGTTTGTGAACAAGACGAGATCCCAAAAAAACGAGATTAATTAATGAGAAAATTCAAAAAACTTGCACAACTTTTTTAAAAATTCCCATTCCAGACTGTTCATTTTAATTCTGAAAACATGATAATCAGACACCCCCACGTAAATATTTGCAGTGGTATATCCCGGTGAAAAAAAATCTATGGTTCTGGCACATGCCACGTTAGGGATGTATATGCCACGTGGGGGGCGGATTATCACTATTCATACAATAATTAATAACTCCTTTTGTTGGATTGATACAATTAATAAACTTCTTCCATGTGCAAGGATGAAAGAGACCTAAGATCTAGCCAACCGATTCCCATTTTTGGGGTCCATATACTTACAGAGAAAAAAATTTCAACAGAAAATAAATTTCTTGAAAAAAACAATCATGGAAAAATGAATAATATCAGGAGATGAGCAAATCATTTTTCTTTATGGGTGGTTGAATGGAAAATTATTTTTGTGCCAAGAGAGGAAAATCACTAAGGAAAAATGATTCTGCAACTGGAAAGCGTGCATCCTAGAAGAACCTGTAACAGTTTACATTAAATAGTAATAAATAGGTCCAATGAACCAAGGATATAGGAAGGCAAATACAAGATTGTTTTCGAGAAATTAGTTTCTCTAGGAATATTTTTCCATCTCAGCTGCTCAATGGATATCAAGTGTTGAGGAAATTAGCTAGACTTCTTTTTGGCCCTTTTAATGATAACTTTGAGGTCTCCACAAGTTTTGGTAAAAATTAGAGGTGCCCCAGATTTTCAAACTGATGGCATGTCTTTTGTCTTCTGTTAGACTAATTACTTTTGAGGGTACTTTAATTTTTTCAACCTCTAGAGTTATTTTCTTTTTTAAAATAAAATAAAAAATTCAAACTCCTACCAAAAATCCATAATTTTTCCAACACACATTGTCATCTTCAACCTCCAGGAAATATGATGTTAATGTCGAAAGCGGGGTAAAAAATCTTTGTTAAGGAGACATAGAACATTAAATATCTCTATTTTGAAATTTTTGGACTCAAAGCAAGTTAAAAACCAGATTAGGAACCAAAAACCGGACGGATTACTAGGTATAAAGTAAATTGCCCAATGTTTTCAAATTAGTCCAACTTCTTACCTTTCAGCATGAATCGCACCAAATTTTCAAACCTAACATGTATATTGAAACTCCAATCATCGATCATTCATCGTCATCATGAAAGCCTTATCCCAAAAGATTGGACTCGAAAATGAGGATGTAATTTGCAAGTAATGCCCGGCCATCTAAACAATGCTCCCATCAAAATTGTTGTAGTTCACCCGAGTTATTGATCTTATTAGAAATACATTTACTCAACTAATCATATAGAAGACAACGACTATCTCTTATTTTTTCAATTTTCCTACATTAGTATTCAGAAAGAAAAACTGATTCCCTGATTAATTAGCTTGAATGTTTCTTTCCCAATTTACCAACCTCGACCAGTTTAACACTTGGTTGTAATGGTACTTCAAGGAAACTGATTTACTGCTGCCTAACACTTTTATCCAACTTTTCACTTTGGTTATTAGTAAATATTTGACATACCCAAGTGTTTTCAAATTATTGACTCTTTTATCTAGTGGCAAATTGAGTCTTGATAAGCTCCCCAAGAAGAGTAAGGTCAAATGCTTGAAAACCTCATGAAGCAACGAATTCCTTAAGGCCACTATCAAGGGTTTGGTTGACCCTCAACTCAACCAGTTGCACGTAGGACTTTCCGAGGAGGTGGTTCGTGTGACTTTAGGATTAATCTCACCCAAAGGATGGGGATACCTATGATAAGTAACAAAACAAAATTGTTGACATAGTGGTCCCTATGGTTAAAAAAATGGTCAAAATAACCTCATCAAAACTGGTTGATTTATTTTTCTCAAAATCCACTCTTCTTTATATACACAAAAAAAAAAATGGAGAGTATTATAACATAACTATTTGATTTGGAGGAATACCAAGGTACCAATTTTATTTTTTTTAAATACATAAACTTCTTGTATAAGAGACCAAGAAGTTAAATCAATGTTTTAACAATTAATCCCCAAGTACGATAACAGTTTCTTCCCTTCAACTTTAAAATTTTATCTTCTTCAACCTTCAAATCTCAATAACAAGACATGAGTTTTAGAGGGTTGAAGTTGATGCGATTTTTCATAACATTTTCTAAAAAATTTCATGAAAATTTTTAAATTTATTCAAATTAAATTAAATGAATCACAAACTTGTCCAAATGAATCAAACCGAACCAAATCATACCGAATCCAAACCGAGACCACCATCGGTGGGTCCCACTTGAAAACTTAGTAGTTAGGACTTGATCGCAATGAAAACAACACGCGCTTTCTAGTTTTATTAGTCAAAGTTATACATCAAGAGAAGAAGCTTCTAAGAAAACCAAGGAACCAAACGTCAATTTCGGCCAGCGTGACTAATTCTCCAAATGCCGAAAATACCCATTGATTTTCAGAAATACAAGTCAATTCATAAGCAAATTAATCAAATTTTGAGGGGTAATATTGTCAATACATATTTTATCTTATTTTCCTTTTCAAAATATTCTTCTAATCCGCGTTGAATTTGAACGCTTTGCGTATAAATTACTCTCAAAAAAATAAACTAAAATCATAATACATAACTTCTTCGCCAAACCAAAAAACAAAACAACAGCCTAAGAGAAGAGAGAAGAGAGAAGAGAGGTCTTCGTTCCAAAAAGAAGAGAGAGAGAATATGGGAGACGAAGGAAGAGGTTGCAGACCATTGGGTTTCTTGATTGGGTTACCCTTTGCTTTCATCTCACTGATTTTATCTCTTGTGGGTGCTGTTCTATGGGTTCTTGTGTGAGTCTCTCTTTCTTTGTTTCTTTAATATTTTTTCTTCATTTTAATGGGTTTTTTTAAATAAATAAATAAATAACTATGGGTGTTTTAATTTCTTCAAGAAGAACCCTAATTACAAATTTGTTGTTTTTCTTGAAAATGTCCTCGTAATTGTTAATCCAAAATGATTATATTTCGATTTTAGTCAAAAGTTATAAAATCCAATGACTATAAATCAGTAATTAAGATGATAATTTGGTGGGCCCAAAGATCATCATCGAAACCTCAGCCGAAACAAAGTAAGACATGGAGGTTGATGATGTCTTTAGAGTAGATCTTGTTCAATGGTATCAATCCAATAAGGATCTAATCCGATCCGATGAGATAAAAATTAAATCCAACCCTCATTGAATTGGTTTTTTATTTTTATTTTTATATCAATTTCAAAATTAGGATCCTTATTAGATTTTAACAAAAAAAACTCATGACTACTAAATTTAAATTTTGAAATCCAACTGTAAAAGCTAATTCACTTATTATTATTAAAAATTTGTACTCTATGACCATGTGGCACCGAATCTTAAAAATTTGGTGCAATATGGACCTGGGGTCCTTCGGCCCATATAACCCCATCTCATGTATATTCTCCGAGCCCATTGCATGAGCCATTCATGCATGCATGTGTAGGGTTGTGATATTACGAAACCATCAGATGGGTGGTCGACGCGGTTGATCTTCATACCCGATCTGATAGATTATCAAATCAAATTTGATCATCATTGGATTGGATCCTTGTCGAAATTCATACATGAAATTATGGAATTGGAATGGATCGGATTTCGGTCTTTACCAACCCATTGACTACACTACCTAGAGAATTAAAGGATAAAAAATAAGAAAAAAAAAATATTTTGAAAAATCCTATGAAAGCTGTTTGTGCCTTTTAGTTGTCTTTAATAATTAGTGACCTATAAATTGAACGCTATTTTTATTGCTTGGGTGACTCATAACTTGGTAAATATTGTTTCACTAATGTATTTGGGTTATAAATTGGCAGGACGGTTCTGACTTGCTTGTGCCCATGTTGCATCTGTTGTTCTGGACTAGCGATTTGCGCTATGTCTCTCATCAAGCTTCCTTTTAAAGTGATTCTATGGTTCACTGAGAAGATTCCTTGTTGATGTTCATTCTGACTTCTCTACTACTTTACTCATATTTTTTTAATTTTTTTTTCAATTTGTTGTTGGAATTCGTTTGATTTGAGTTTGAGATCAGTCAATAATAAATCAAGTATCTTAGCTTGTTAGATAGTAAATCTCTGAGAACCTTCACTTCTTTCATCTAATATTATATTGCTACGGTAAAATTGGAATTTTATATTATTTTAATTTTAATTTATGCTTTAATAAGAGGTATGGGAAGTAATTCATAGATTGATCAAAATCACGTCGAATCCTTGTCAAAATATGTTTAGGAAAGGCATATTGCTTGATTTCAGTATCAAATTTGTGTGAATCATATATTCTAAAAAGCACAGAGAAGAAGAGCCTAACTTTCTCCCCTTGTGTTCTTTGCTTTTACATAATACAATGTACATTATATTTTTTTCATTTCCCGTTCTCATCGATTTCGATTCTAAAATAAATGGTATCAAAACTAGAACCATCTATTCCAATTCTTAAGAGGTAAATGAGCGAAAAAGAATTCAAGTGATTGTAAAATGCCATCATTTTACATGCAAATTTTTTTCATCACAAATAAATGAGAAATTATTTTACTTCGATCATTACAAATCCTCTTATTTTTTTCTTTCAAGAAAATAGTGAACCTACAATAATTTGTTCTTGTAAGACATAAGTCAATAATTTTTTTTGTAAAATCTAAAAATAATCCTCTTTACAAGTTATAAAGTTGCGAGAGATTGTCCAATTTGAACTCAAATACATAGTTTACATGCAGAGGCGGAAC
Organism: Akebia trifoliata; assembly: GCF_017979445.1. Taxonomy (NCBI): domain Eukaryota; kingdom Viridiplantae; phylum Streptophyta; class Magnoliopsida; order Ranunculales; family Lardizabalaceae; genus Akebia; species Akebia trifoliata. The sequence continues at coordinate 7,155,112 of NC_141387.1, forward strand.
TAGTAATTTGCCCATGTGAGGGCAATCAAAAGTAGAAAAAATTTTGTGAGGGACAACTAAGTGAAAAAAAAAATAGTTGTGAGGGTAATAGTGACAGATTTTTTTTTATCCGTTACTAAAATCTGTCACGATAGGTCACTAATTCATAGACTTTGAAAATTTTTGCAGGGCACTCTGTAAATCTTCCTTTGTTTAAAGTTTTCAAACATTTACAACCTAGAAAGAGATGAAGAGACAAATTGGCTCACATACCCACCAGATAAAATTAGAGGGCAATTTTATTCGGTTTTTATTTTATTTTATATTAAAAATATAATTTTTCTCTTTAAGAAGTCAACCTATCATCAACGATGACCAGAACAATCACAATATATTTATACATATTTTATTATTATTCTTAAAATAATAAGCTTTATAGTAATGGCCAAGTAGGACAGTCACTATTTTCTGCAGCAATTTTCCGTAAGAATTTTTTTTCACAAAAAACTCTTATAGCGAAGGTCAATATTATTGTGGTTGTAGCAGATACAAACACCGACTAAGGTAATTGCGACACCTTGTAACATGCAGACTGGTTGTTGCTATAAGTAGCAACAACATTTTTAGCCTATAGCAATGGTTGTGGCTGTTGCTAAATCCCATTTTTGTTGGGTGATGTGTTTTTCGAAACGTTCACCAGTAGGAATAAGGTCTTCAACATTTTTTTTAAAATCGACGTTATTGTCTTTTAACATCGGTTAGAAAATTGGCGTTAAATCGACTAACGTCTTAAATACAGGGTCATAACAACATTGGTTTTTGTGGTATCATCATCAAAGGTAAGTCATATTGTAAATAGTAATTATGATATAATGTTGGTTTAGTACATAATTGTAGGTATCTCATTTGTGCATCTACCTAATTCGAAAATTCGTCACCTGGCTGTTATGGATTAATTTCTAATAATAAGTACAAAATATGCAGAAAAGTCAGAAACTAGTGAGAAGTCCTCTCTCGATTTTCTCCAATCCCTTTTCAATCGTCATGATTTCATTTCTCTTACTTGGTATGTTCAACATAGAAATTACACATGCTTAAGATCGTTCACTCTACACTCAATTTAACAAATACGCACGCTTATGTTCGTCACTCATTTTGATAACTAAGAAACCTTGTAATGCTAGAAAAATATAACCTTAAGACTTAGAAACAATCATATTAAAATTGAAAGAAGTCGTTTGTCAAAATAAAAATAAAAAATCACAAAATGATAAAAATGCCCCTCATAGGTCCCATACCTCTTAAATATTTCGAAAGTACCAATGTTAGTGTTCGGAATATGATTTTGAATCTAACGAGACTAAAATTAATGAAAATAGAGAATTGTATAAAGTGACAAAATTATCAAAATACCCCTAACATTTTACTCTCATTTAAAAATCGTGCTCCGTTAGGAAATTACGATTACGGGATAAAACTATGCCTTTCGTCAACAATCACGTACATCGATAAAGCCTAGAAACCCTCGATGCTTAGGTTGACAATTTCACATGAAATAATAATTTTCATTTACTTGGAATTATACCCTTTCGATCACATAAAACGATGATTTTCATCACACGGAGTGACATGATCTCAACCACCTAAAATGATACCCATGATAAATCCATCCTTTAATTGATTTTTAAACATTTCTACAAATTTAATTTCAAGGAATGAAAACATTTAAAAATCTAAACACATTTAAATTAAGAAATCAAAACAAAAAATAATCATAACCAAAAAATAATCATAAACAAAAATTGTGGGCCTCCAACGGATTGTTAGTCAAAACTGCAAAGGTGGTGGGCCACCAAATTTCCAGAAAAATGACATAATTAAAGAAATCAAGGATTAAGAAACTCTATAGGAGCTCACCAAATCAAATTAAATCCTTGAAAATTTTAACCAAAAAGCAACACCCCATCTATGCTTTCGACCATTTGTGTTAGAGGGGCCCACCAACTTACCATAACAATGAAACTTGCCTCACTGTGAGTCCAACAGATACTTTAAACATTCCAAAATGTGCCAACAACACAAGAAAAAGGATATGGGAGTAGAGGGAAATACAAATCAAAGGAAATTTTTTAATTCAAATAAGAATTTAGGAAATTCCCCAACACACCATTCCTAGTAAAAAGATCTTCTAAATTTTTTTCTTTCCACATTAAATCACACATACGTTGGCACCACTCTGCAAAAGCTAGTGGCAAGAAATCTTTCATAAAAAACTTCTTAAACCAAAAAAACACATTATAAAAAGAAGGACGCCCCACTCACAAGGAGGAGGAGAAAAAAAAAAGATAAATGGCAAGATAAAAAAAGACACAAAAGGTGACAAAAATGATGTGGTGTCGCGGACATTACCGTAGATGATTTTCTGTGAGATACGAGTGAAAAGCATCTACGGTTATGGGCACGCCACCACATCATTTTTCTCACCTTTGTGTCTCCGTTTGTGTCGTTGAAGCATTTTCCTAAAAAACACCAAGCAACTCTATACCTTGTTGACTCTCTCATCACCCTCTCTCTCTTAGCAGCCACATTTCAAACCCCCTCCAAATGTCGATTTGCATTGCAGCAGACGCCTGCCCCTCTCTCATTCTATTGTCTCTCTCCTACTCATCTCAGCGACTTCACAAACCAACTGAATCTCAGCCCCACTGACGTCTCTCTTCAACCTCTCTCGAGTCTCATCTTCCGTCTTATTCTCTTCATGGCATACTCTACACACCTGAGCTTCGGCATTTTGAAGGCATCACAGCAGCCACCCTCCATCACAAGGGTGAGATGTTTCCCTTTTTTTTTTTTAACTAATGTCATTTATTGCGTACTTGCAACAGATTTAGTGGAAGGAGACGATTGATCGGATCGGCTTAAACTTCGTATTCAATTTCGAAGCTTGAGACATGAGTGTATCCAGCCTTTATTATTTACAAACCTTCGCTTTGAATTATGGTCTATCTTTCATGTTTTGTGGGTGTTGTATTATTCTGCCCATCAAGGATTAATCTATCAGAGGGTTTGCGGTAAAACAATTCCTTCATCGTTCGATCAAATATGGTTGACGTTTTCATGCTGGATGGAGGGGTGCTTATTTTGATTATGTTAATCTGTTTCGATCGACAAGGAAAGATCGGTGTCTCATGGGACTTAAAACAAAATTTCTTCTTGGCCTGTGGCGGTCCTAGCACTATGAGATAATGATTTATTCTATAGCTGAGTTCATAGTTGAGCAAAATATTTCCTCTCGGAGTTCCTTACATTTTTTTCTGTGGTTTGGGTGAATGATAAGCCTAAATGATTGGCCGGGGTGAGATAGACTATCCTTCATATGCGACGACTTGATTAATGTGGGGATGCTTAAATTAATCTCGTCTAGGATGGATGGATTGACGTTTACCAATTGAATCGATTGATCATAAGGAATTAATTTTCTTTAAACATGATATTTTTGAGAAATTTCAAAAAATATTGGTGAGATACTTACTGATTTTTGAGACATCTTATTTTTAGAAAGAATGTTTTCTTAACCAAGTAAGTCAATTCACCGATTTTTAGACACCACATTTTCAAAAGGATTTTTTTTTTTTTTTTTCTTTCTTTCATAAAATACTTGGCCTAGTCAATTCACTGATTTTGTTTGGAGGGTTTTGGATCAATTCAATGTGAACAATTCTCATGAAATTTGACGCGTTGACTCATTTATTTTTTATTTTTTTCTTTGGACAATGCCATATTCAAAATAGAAACATGCATGCTACCACCACAAATAGATATGCAATAAATAGAAAGTTATAAAATTATATATAGTGATTTCAAAATATTAGTTTCTAACATTTAAATATTCTTATAACTCTAAGTGAAGTCATTTTTAGGTTCATAAGCATGTATATATATTTGATAGAAACTAATTAATAAAAAAGTAAAAGAAAACTAATCTAATTAAAATAATAAGTACAAACAAGAGATACTGAAATTGTAATGTGAAAAATCCTCTAATAAACAACAAATCACTATATCAAAATAAAGAGTTACCCTTGTCCTAACTTGAGTTTTACAAGAAAATAATTAGGTTACCTAGCTCATAAGACTTTACACATGTCCAATACTAATATTAAAATCCATTGTAGTCCAATCCAGGCAATCACAACCACCACCAACATGCATATATACCACTAACACCACCATGTCATCACGATCAATCATGAAAAATCACAACCATGACTACTACTCCTACCACGACCAATGACCACTACCACCATGCATATCACGATCACCATGTACAATCACCACCACTACCACCACCACCTCCACCATGGTCAATCACTATCACCATTCATTATGCACTAATCATCACCATGACCAATCATCATCACCATGACATGACCACCACTATCATCACTATACCACCACCACCCCCATCATGACCAATCACGACCATAACCAATCATTATCACCATGTCATGACAACCACTATCACCACCATGCCACGACCACCACTACCATCATTACCATGTCACGACCACCATCACTATCATGCCATACCACTATGCCACGATTACCACCATGCCACGACCACCACCGTCAAAATGCCACTACCACTACCACACTACCACACTATCACCATCATATGCCATTACCACCACTATATATAATAGAATTTCAAGGAATTCTTTCATGAATATCATTACATATTATCCAAAATTTGTATTGTTCGTTTGTTTAGGGCACTACATACATTAATCATATATAACAATGGAATTAAGATATATAATAATAAGAAATATGTAAATTATTTTAATGAACTATAAGAATACATCGAACAATATTAATAACAACATTTTGTCACCTTTGTGCTTGTTTTTTATCTTGCCATTAATCTTTTTTTTTTCTCTTCCTCATTGTGAGTGGGGCATTATTCTTTTTATAATGTTTTTTTTTTTTGGTTTTAGAAGTTTTTTTAGAAAGGTTTCTTACCTTAGTTTTTGTAGAGTGGCGCCAAGGCGTGTGTGATTTATGTGATATGAAAAAAGTTTGAAAGATCTTTTTACTTAGGAATGGTGTATTGGGGAATTTCCTAAATTCTCATTTGATTTAAAACTTTTCCTTTGATTTGTATTCCCCTCTTCTCCCATTTCCTTTTTCTTGTATTGTTGGGACATTTTGGAATGTTTGAAGTATCTATCGGACCAACAGTGAGGCAAGTTTCATTGTTATGGTAAGTTGGTCGGCCCCTCTAACACATAGGGACGAAAGCATAGATGGGGTGTTGTTTTTTGGTTAAAACTTTCGAGGATTTATTTTGATTTGGGGGGGCCCTTTATCCTAACTGCAAAATGAAAAGCCGAAACCAAGACTATTTGCTCCCCAAATTCTATTCAGGCACCATGCACTATATGTAATAATCACGTGTAAGAGAATGCAAAGATAAGAAAACTCAAATAAGAAATCGCCACCTACAATTACTATGGCACTACTCAGTCATCAATATTTTGCCAAGTTCCCTTGCTTGGTCTTACTTCACCATCGAGAAACGAAAGAAGACTTCCATCTCCAAGCTTAGCTCAGACGTAGCTCGCTTTTCAAGTTCAACCAACCTATTTTAAAAAAATCAAGGAGATGAATAAGAATCATGAAGAAGTGTTTCATTTCTCTATCATTATAGACAATCCTCCCATATTATATATGGAATTAGAACCTGAACTCTCTTTATCTTTATGATTCATTGCCAAAATATACAAAATGAACCAGGGAGCCAACACTTTAAATTAATCAATGAATACAATCTATTTGTGATTACCATCTGTCATACTACTTGAATGAACTTACAAGAAAACGTCTCTTAGTCACTATAATAATCTGAAGGCGAGGACAATGTGTCTTGGCCTTCATCACCATTTCCCTGTCAGCCCATGTAAACATACATTTCTCCTCCATCCTCATGGTTGTCCTCCATCGAGTTGTCGTCAGACCTGCCATTAAATACAATGTCATAGTCCGCCTCCTGATCGTCATGCTTGTATTCATGTCCTTGATCACTGTCTTCAGATTCCAACGTATCTTCACTGGTACTGTTGTCAGCCCTCCCCACATGGATCCTCCTGATTTCTTGTCTTCCCATTCCTCTCCTCCTAAGTTCCTTGGGGATTCCTCGCAAGTATTATGTTCGGGAATACCTTTGTCACCAAAATGATCTAACCTCGTCTCCTTAAACGTGTGTTTCCTTGATCTTTGCCTATTTGTAATGGTACAACGACCATGACTGCTCTCTTGCCCATGTGTCAAGCTTTTCCGTCTTGATACTTGATTTGTAGATTTAGATCTGGAGCCACTGACTCACCTCAGGCCCTCCCAACGACTACGACCATTTCCACGTCCATGCACATAACTACTACTACAATTGTTTATTGGAACAAATGGGTTTTCTTGTCGATAATCTGTTTGTTCGTAAGTTTCTACAGGTTCGACACCTTGGGTAGTTTTGAAAACACTATATCTTTGTTGGCTTTTGATTTAAAGAAACAAATTTATATAATATTAAATTGAATTTTAAATCTCTTTCAAAGGGGATGTATGGTGTGTAAAAATGAACCAAATAAGTTCATTTTATCTAGTTTAAACTTAAATTCCTGAACTCAAATTAATGGACCTATGTGTAATGATCAATGTTCATGGTATTTATGTTAGTTCATAGATCAAGGTTCATTTATTAATTCTATATGAATAAATTTAGAGATGAACCTAAAATTAAAAGGTATTTTGAGATATATATTTAATAAATACATTTACAATATACCTTAGTTAGAAGGATTAGTGGGACATGTATCAATTAATTGTAATATATTTTTCTAAATTCATCTCTACTACTATATAAACTCCTAATCCCATTAGTTTTGGTATCTTACTCATTTTCTCACATCTCTCAATTTCTACTTTACTTTTGTGAGAATTTTTCTTTTTTCTTCATCTTTCTTTTCGACATCCTTAAAAAGTAAAGTACAGGTTCCTACTGAATAGTGCAACTTGTAGAGGAACGGGATTAAGCATAGGCTAGGTTGAATCCCGGAGATAGTGTTGTCATGTTCCCTTATATAAATTAGAGGTTTCGACTATCTTTAAGAAGCGTTTACGCATCTCTTAACCAAGTTGATTTGATCGGGGATCATAATTTTTTATTTTTTTCTTACAAAGAAATCAAGTCTTGTGCTCAATTTCCAACAATCTTGATTGGAGCTTCTGCAAAACAAGGAAACTTAACTCAATAGGCCATCAATCTTTGAAAGTCAATAGTAAAATCTTAGAGAGACCTATTACAAGTTATGACAAAATAACAGAAATAGTTGAACCCTATCTTTCCACTGTAAAACTAATAGCACGGAATGACAACCGTTCCCTACTTACAATTTGGGAAATTTTGGGCAAATATGCCTTTTGTTTTGTTATGCTTTTTGGACAGTAGGTCCATTATTGAAATTGAGAGTTGCTAATGGCACCCCAACTTTTGCTTATTATGCCCCAATATCTTAAATTATTTATCCCCCGCGCAATTATAGATTAAAACACACTCTTCAAAATTACAAAGGTTTGGCCGATATTATAATCTCAACATTACAAAACATTATAACATTCATTCAAGCAATTTCAGTGGTTGTTTACAATTATGATTAGGCTCATATAAAATCCTAAACCCAAAAAAAAAAAAATTTTTGAGAGATTCTATTGGCACCGCAACTTTTACTCATTTGCAATTATTCAATTATTTTCTTTATTTTTAATTGGGGTGTAATAACTAAAAGTCGGGGTGTCAATAGCAGCTCTCTTGAAATTTTGTCACAATTCACCACCTTCAAAAAGTACTCACAATGAATTCGTCAGTTTCTTTGTCTTTTATAACTTATACCTCATTCTGATTTTTTAGGCATCGACTTCCATAAGCCTTAATGCCACAGCAGCAGTTGTATGCTGTAACCATGGCCATGGAAGTACAGGGACTGACTCGAGAGAAGAAAAATAAGAATCATGAACATAAATGGTACAGAGGAATCCAACAGTTCGATGGCCGTCTATAAATTTGATGATAAACCAAAATCAGAAAAGATCAAAATCACGTCAAATCCTTGGCAGAATACAATGTACATAAATGGTATCAAAACTAGATACATCTATTCCTATTCTTAAGAGGCAAATGAGCAGAAAAGAATTCAAGTGAGTGTAAAATTCCATCATTTTACAAGCAAATTTTTTTCACCACAAATAAATGAGAAATTAATTTACTCCGATCATTAGAAATCCTCTTTATTTTTTCTTTCAAGAAAACAACACACCTACAATAATTTGTTCTTGTAAGATATAAGCCAATAAATTTTTTTTATAAAATCTAAAATTAATCCTCTTCACAGGTAATAAAATTGAGAAAGAATGTCCAATTTGAACTCAAATACATAGTTTACATGCAGGGGAGGAGCCAGGAATTTGCCCATGTGAGGATAACCGAGAGTAGAAATTTTTTGTAGGGGACAACAAAGAGTTCAAGAAAAAAAAAAAAAGAGTTATGGGGTCAATAGTGGCAGATTTTTTATCCGTCGCTAAATTTTGTTGCAATAGCTCACTAATTCATAGATTTTTAAAATTCTTGCGGGGGCAAGTGCCCCCACTGTAAATCCACCTTGTTTACATCAACATCTAGGTAAGAAGCCTTCAAACATCTACAATATAAAAAGAGATGAAGAGAAAAATCGGTTCGTATAGCCACCAGATAAAATAAGAGAGCAATTTTATTGGTTTTTTATTTTATATTAAAAATATATATTTTCTTTTTAAAAAGTCAACCTGTAGTCATCGATGGCCATAACTGTCACGATATATTTATGCATATTTTATTATTATTTTTAAAATAATAAGTTTTGTAGCGACGGCCAAGTAGGACAGTCACTATCGTCAATTTTCCATATGAATTCTGTTTCAGGAAAAAAACTCTTAAAATGGAGGTCAATATTATTGTGGTTGTAGCTGATACAAAACAATCACTAAGGCAATTGCGACACCTTGAAACATGCAGACTGGATGTCGCTATAAGTAATAGCGATCACGCTTTTAGCCTATAGCAATGGTTGTGGCCGTCGCTAAATCCCCTTTATGATGTGTGATGTGTTTTTCGAAACGTTTTCTAAAACTTTTCATGAAATTTTCTCAAATGAATCCCATCTAATTGAAATAAATTAAACAATGACCACTAAGGTAAGTGGTAAGACCTTTTGGAGGTTGTTCCCAAGGTCTTAGGTTTAAACCCCTTGAACAGGATGAAACCAGGATTTTTGGTCAATGGAGGCTAATTGCTAACAATGATTTGACCATAATCTTGGATTCCTTCTATATAAATGTGGGTTCCCTAAAAAAAAGGATGATTGTCCGATAATCACCAGTGACTTCGTAGTGATAGAATTTTAGGTTCCTATTAAAATCATAGATGTCAAGACTTCACTAAAAAACTTTGCTTAGACTTAATATTCTAAAAAAAAAAATCATTTCCTTAAACATTAAAGTCTCAAGAAGAAAAAAAGGGATTTTAGGGAATTGAAGATGATAAATTTTAGTAAACAACTCAAAAACATCATTTTTATATCCTCCAAAGTTTTCAGAATTTATTACAAGTTTTTTTTTTTTTGTATTAATCTAAATTTAATCTCCTTTAAATAACTACAAAATCCAAATAACTTTGTTACTATATTTCTTGAGAGTGAATAGCAATCAAAGGAGAGGGTCCTTAAGTCATTTTTCATTAGTTTGTGGAGATCAAGGTCAATGGATGCATGTTTTCAATTTAAATATTGTAGGGAATATCTCCAATATCTATCGAAATGTGGGGGGCTAATCACCCAAAAAAATAATTATTATTATAATAATTGAAGTTCAGTGGGATCCCTATGAAGGATGAAAATACAGACTTATCTCTAATATTGATCAAAATGGGAGGCTTAAATTATCAAATTTCCCTCCCTAAAAAGTTAGATAGATGTTTAAAGTGAGGGTCCTTAAGGTGGTGTTTGTTTCCACTTCAAAACGCGGATTTCAGTGCCTTTGCGTTGAAAATCGACGGTTAAGACGAAAATCACCGTTTGTTATAAAATTGCGTTACAAATTTGCGTTTTTAAACGCAAATATGTGAAGCGGATATTAGCTACTTTTTACGCGTTTGCAGGAGAATTTAACACCGAATTAACGGTTCATGTGAGAAGACCGTTTTGCCCCTACCCTCGTCTCTATTTTCTCCATCGACAGAACCTCTCTTACTCTATCTCACTGAACTCTCTTTCTCTGCTTCTCTTCTTCTCTTCTCTTCTCTTCTCTTCCCAGACAGCTGCGCACAGCTGTTCGGTCTCACACAGATCTCGCATATCTGTCTCTCGCATAGCTGTTCGGTCTCGCACAGATCTCTTATTTTATTGATTTTTTGTTAGCGACAGAGAGAAAAAGACCTGAATCTCGACTTTGAGTTCGTGTTTGATCTTGAGTTCCTCTCCTTGTCCCATTTTGTTGCTGATTTTCTGTGGTAGAAAGACGATGAGGGCTGCTTCTATTATTCTCATTATCCTCCCATAACCAACAGGTGGGGATAATTTTTACTTCTAATGAAATGTGTAAAAAGAATGAGCTGCCATCTGTCTTAACAGAGGCAACTCATGTGAAAGCGCCCTCGATCCGCGGGGTGCGCGGATCCGTTTTTGACCCTTGAGGTTTGGGACTCGCCACCTAGTTATTAAGGTCTAGGAACCAAACTGACTCTAAAAAAAAGTAAACTAATCTACGAAAGAAAAAAAGGTCTGGGGATCAAGTTACGGGGTTGGAAGGTATTAGGCACCAACCCCGCCCAGCCAAAGCCGGTCTCTACTAATTTCCCAAATAAGTTACATTGCTAAAAAACCTAGATAATAAAAAAAAACAAGAGATTATACCTTTCCGATAGCAAAGACGTTGTTCCCACAGATCCGACAAAAATTGCTCCTTGTACCGTATTTCTTACTTCGTTCTGTCTCCAGATTTGATTTCTGATCTCCGAAGCAAGGTATCTCTTTTTTCTTGGATCTGAATTCTTCGAGTTTGTTATGGATTTTGGGGTGTTTTTGAAGGGCTTTTAGGTGTTTTTTAGGCTAAAATCGAAGAAGGGATGTTAGGTAAGGAGTTGGGACTCCAAAACTAGGGTTTATGGGAGGCTAGGGGGCTTCTAGACCTATTTCTCTTAGGGTTTATGATTTGATACGAAAATAGGGTGTGAGCACCTCTATTTATAGATTTTTTTAGGGGTTGATTTTGATAGAGTTAGTGTTTAATTAGAGTTTTTTAATTAGAATTGTGTTTTAGTTAGACTTGTTTTAGGTAGAGTTGTGTTTTAATTAGAATTGTTTTAGGTAGAATTATTTTTTAGTTAGAACTCTATTAGATTGAGTTACTATTTAATTAGAACTCTATTAGGGTTTTGACTTTTGGTCTTATTTGATTGACTTTTAATATTTTGACTTTTCTCTTAATTGATTGACTTTTAATATCTTGACTTTAATCTTGCTTAATTGACTTTAATTTTGACTTTAGTCTCACTTGATTGACTTTAATACCTTGACTTTAGTCTTGCTTGATTGACTTTAAATTTTTGGAGAACCCCCCTCTATTATATCTTTAATTCTTTGAACCCCCAAATGGAGGGGTCCTTAAAGAAATATCTCACGAACCCTCAACAATTTTACTTAAAAGCCCGATTGATCGATTTTTTTAATTCAAATTTTTAAATTAATTTCATCAATGTTTCACTTTAATTATTTAATATTTTATTTATTAATTTCAAAATTTTTAATTATGAAAACTGTGAAATTACCATTTTGCCCCCGGAGAGGACTTTTCACGTTTTAAGTTGGTTTTTAATGTTCTAGGATGTTTTAGAATCGATTTTTCGTAAGGAATTCAATTGAAATATTAGTTTGTGTCATTTATGAAATTTTTTGTGTGAAATGCTTGTGAACTTTATGAGGGGAATTTTTGTAATTTTGTTAAAATTGGCGAAATGATTTATTTGGTTTCGATTTGTTGTTTTATGTGTTTGAATGAGTTTTCCTAATCGTCACGTAGGCTCTAGGGTTGTTTTGATATTAGGGGTATTTTGGTAATTTGGTCAATTTTTAGTGATTTTTATCGTAAAACTTCTTTTTGTTTGAAAAATGATGATTTCTATATTTCTGGAGTCGTATTTTCCTAACGTAGCGTGGTTTCTAATGTTTTGTCAGTTCGAGATACCTCATCCCGATTTCTGAAACATATCTGGTAACAAAGTAAAGCAATGGAAATAACATCCATCATTGGGAATCATTGCGATCGGGGTGCGCGGATCCGCTTTTGACCCTTGAGGTTTGGGAGTCGCCACCTAGTTATTAAGGTCTAGGAACCAAACTGACTCTAAAAAAAGCAAACTAATCGACGAAAGAAAAAAGGGTCCGGGGATCAAGTTACGGGATTGGAAGGTGTTAGGCACCAACCCCGCCCGGCAAAAGCCGGTCTCTACTAATTTCCCAAATAAGTTACATAGATAAAAAACCTAGATAATAAAAAAAAACAAGAGATTATACATTTCCCATAGCAAAGACGTTGTTCCCTCAGATCCAACAAAAATTGCTCCTTGTACCGTACTTCTTGCTTCGTTCTGTCTCCGAATTTGATTTCCGATCTCCGAGGCAATGTATCTCTTTTTTCTTGGATCTGAATTCTTCGAGTTTGTTATGGATTTTTGGGGTGTTTTTTAAGGGCTTTTAGGTGTTTTTTAGGCTAAAATCGAAGAAGAGATGTTAGGTAAGGAGTTGGGGTTCCAAAACTAGGGTTTATGGGAGGCTAGGGGGACTTTTATGGGTAAGCTTAGGACTGGATATAAATAGAAAGGGATTTTGAGGCTCAAAAACCCGAATGTCCCTTGTGTGGCATTTCTTTTATTTTACTTTGAATTTTCTTCCCCATTTTGAAAATATTTCTTTTTCTTTTAAATTTTTTCCTTTTAGATTTTTTCTTTGTCGAGGAATCTATTTCTTATTTCGATGTGGTCGGGCCTGAAGTAACTTCTCAGGTTGCCTACGTACCCCAAATTTTTGGGATCAGACCAAAACGTAGTTCGGATTTTCCCTCTCCTAGGTTAGGTGATCGGGCTGAGAAAGAAAAAGGCATCATTTTTTTTTTAAAAGGCTGCAAAGGGCTGAGAAAGGAGATAATGAACTGGGTAGCAGGAAAATTGATTCGGCCAAAGACGGGCCTCCTTAAATGTAGTACCATTTGATCCGATCAAGGTTGGTTGACTCTGGTAATTCGATTCCATCATGATCTTGAAGTCTAATAGTTTTTCCAGATAATATTTCCTTAATAATTGAATCTCTCCAATTGAATTCAAACTTTCTATGATCGAGGAAGAGTACTCAAAATTTTTTTTGGGTAGTCTGATGCTTAGATCCTTGACTTATAGGTGATGAACTTTGACTTTCTTGTCAAACATGCGAGTGACTCCTCTCCATTGAGACCCAATCTGTTTCTAACAATTAACTTCCATCAAGACCTTGAGATACAGGATTTTCCCTTTTAACTGGTAAGATTATTTCCATATCATACTAGAGTTACTCTAGTAGAAGACTGTATTGAAGTGTAATATGTCCATAATGCGAATGGTAACTTCTCTAGCCAATCCCGGTGTGATGTGTGATTGACACATTTTCACGATGATTGTCTTGAGATTTTTACTGGCTGCTTCAACTATTCCATTAATTTTAAAATTCCAACACTGATACATTTTATAATCCATCCTCTGACTATGTCAGTCAATTCTGGTTTGTATATGTGGTGTTCTCACAGGATGAGTATATATTTCATGTTGAACAACACTCCAAATTTAACCGACATATCCTCATAGGACCATGTAAGCAAGTCTTTTGAATTTTCTAAAAAAATTCATCATCTCTTTGTACTCCTCTGGGGATAAGTTAGTTCCAATCTGAATTTTTTGGGAATTATTTTTGTTCCAAGGTCAATGACCTTTAGTTTCTCGAGCAAAACATTTATCTTCTCATTCAAGAGAGGGTTCCTTATTAGAAGAATTTCTTTTTGAAGCCAGTTATTAGTTAATTCGTTAATGCGCTCGAGGTATTCAAAAATTTTCTTTATTCAATCAAATTCAGACGGGGTGACAGACACCTCTATGACTCGACAAACTAACTCGACTCAACAGAAAAAGAGTCGACTCGAAAAGAAGACATGACCTTGATGGAAAAAAAATGACTCGAGCTAACCCAAATGACTCATGAAAACTCAAGACAATTACCCACACGAGTTTGATTAGGACTGAGGACTGAGATATTGCTTATAACCGGTAGGATTGAAGCAATATGATCTTCAAAGAACAATTGGACGATGTTGAGAAATTTTGAGGTTATTTCTAACTGTTGACTTGATATTGACGTTTACTCTAACTGATCGAATTTACAACCCTAGCTAGACGATGGACGATTGAGCTTAGATACAATGATAACCCTTAAACCTCTCTGAAGGTGAATTTAACCAATTTCAGTGTCACCCACTTGATAACATTTTAAATGAACCCTAAGATTTTATTAAATTTTGTGCCCTAATCCATTAAACAATTCATCCATTCAATGATTATTCAGAAGGAAAATAATTTCACTGCACTCTTGAAAAATATTGACAAATAATGTTTTCATTGAATAACAACTTCCAACAAACATATTTCAATAATTTTTCATGCAAAATAGATCTTTTGTAAATCATTTTTTTTTTTTGAAAAATATTTTTCTTCCTTCTCTTTTTTAGAAAATTTTTTTTTTTTTTGGGAAAGCGTTTCCTTTTGGAAAATCTTATTCTTCTGGAAAACCTTTTCTGGAGATACTTTTTCTTGGAAAACATTTTTACTTTGTAAACCATTTTTCTTCTTTGAAAATTTGATTTCTATTTCAATTTAAATGGCCCGGCCCACCATGATTGTTGGATCGAGATGGACTAGGTCATTATTGTAAAAGAATGGATTCTTTATTGGGTCGGTGCACCCATTTTAATTTTCAAAAATAACATTTTTTATCCTAGAGGACAATCATACACCTTGATCTCACCATTCACATCATTCACATACATTCATCAATCAAAAGGGTCCATTCAATAAACAACCCGGGAACACCTACGATAAGTTCGAGTCGTGACCTACTGGGAAGGTTTCTAGACTCTAAGCTTACTACGTGTAATGCATTTTAACTAGCCACCCTTGCCCAAACACACCTATATACCTCTCGATACGTGGTGACTTGGTTTGATATACCGTATAGGTGATAATCTAAAACCTCAATTCACTTCTCTGAAGCCAAAAACAGCTAGTTTGATCTCCAGTTGAGAGGTGGCGCACAATGCTGAGCAAGGGCCCACTTAAATACCTCTCGTCTAGAATAGACGTAGTCTATCCCCCTCGTACAGTAGGGTACAACGGGGCAAGATCTTGCTTAGGCACCGGTTTTGACCAAGAAGTGCAATTGATATACTTAGATTATTTTTTATACCTACGGGTACGAGTCAAGAGTTGTAGCTTTCATAAATGGTTTGGCATCCCACGAGGGGACCGACCACGTACTAGTACTACGTTGGCAATCGGGACATGTGACTGTGTAGCTTACAATAGGTCAAAGGCTCAGGTCGCTCCAGCCTGAGTGCATCAATATACCTCTCAGAATCACCTGATCAAATGGTATTGATGCCCCAGTTTGATATACCCTAAGGTACGTGACTGGAGTTGTGATTTTCATAAATGACGTCGCATCTCTGAAGAAATCGGGCCAGGCACTAGTGCCACGTTGGCTATATGGGATGTGCAAGCGTGCAAAACAGTAAACGTGCATGTGGTGTGTGCAAAATAGGATAGGGTGTACTCGGGGCATTTTTCATATAAATGGGCTCGTGGGCCAGATCAAACCATCAACATATGGATATTAAAAAAATATGATCGTAAAGCATAAATATCCAAAGCAATCAAAATCAAGATTAAGGCATGCATATCATACAAGCAATCAATCAAGATAGTGCAAACAAAGGACAAAGGTGATCAATCAATCAAAATAACACAAAATAATATCAACCATCGATCAATCATTAAGGCACAAGAAAAATCCTTTTTTTTTTTCAGAATTTTAAATTTTTTTTTTTTTAAAGAAAAAGAAACCGCAAAATAAATTTGTTTATTATTCAATTTCTTTCTTAATTTTTTTTTTTAAATCACAAAAAAAATGAAAATCTGCAAAGAGACATCCCAAACCCGATTCTATAATGGTATTGACAAGCACGTAGAAGGGTAATTCTCGATATGATCACATGGACAAGATCATAAATTATCCTATCTATCCTAGACAACATTTTAAGATATATTGGGCATTAAAAAAAATGGCAATCCTGTACTCCAAGAGTTAATAAACATTATAACACACACCATGGATACCACACAAGGTTGCAGTCTCCCAATCATGGCCTTTCATAAAAATTTTATCCACAACTAATCTGGTAATTAAGTTATCAAATTGGATTATTATCCGATCAAATCGTTATTGGAACTCAAATACTTGATCAAAACTATATTATCAGATCAACATAGATATTCTAGAAAAGGATGGTCAAGTAATCAAATTGGGCTGGAGAGAGTGCAACGTGGCAAAATATGGATGTGGTGTTTGGTAATGTTAATAAACCCAAGTTGTAGGGTATCCAGCACTTTCATCTAAGCTCAGCAATAATTGTTTTTTTTTTTTTTAAACAATCTCCCACGAACAGTGAAAGGTTTTAGCAAAATTGACGAATTGAGAGACAGATTCTTCTGATAAAATTGGGCTCCCTTTTGATCAATATCATTGCCGAGAATCGTAAAAACCTGGGCTTCGATCAAACAACTCTTTATCTTATACCAATTCTCACCATTAACCACATGTTTCTGCAACCAATTCGTGTAATTTTCAGGCTGATACTCTGCAACAAGAACCGACCAAACCCAACAACGAATACCACGAACAAGAATACTCCAAGCGATAAGAGAGGGATTTAAAGAAATCTTTGGCATTCTGAGTGTCCAAGAACTTCTACACCGATGCACCTATTCTTTGGATTGAGAGGATCAATTTCCAGATGTTTAATGATCCGATCAAACTATTATTCACTCGAAACATCTCTCTTTCTTTGATCGATTTGAGTTTCAGAAACTTTAAACGAAGAGTAGAAGATATGAGATGGTTAGTTTTGATGAAAAGTTGATGATCACGACATCTATTATGGAATGTCCTTTAGAACGAGAGAGAGAGAGAGAGAGAGAGAGAGAGAGAGAGAGAGAGAGAGAGAGATATCTTTCTCTCTGTTTTCCGTCATTCTTTGTGGAGAAGAAGATAGAAAACAGCAAAAGCTGTTTTCTGCTAATGGCACACCACGTGTAAAAAAGAATTTCTGATTTTTTTTTTTTTGATTTTTTTTTCTTGAAATCCTCTTCTCATCGTGAACAACATTAAAAAAGACACATTTTTTATTTCTTACCACATCACTCACAAATAATTTATTTTCACAACTCGCTGCCTATGCCTAGTAACGTGCTAAAAAAAATTCATCCAAAATTTTTTTTTTTTTTTTTTAAATAAAAATCCATAACTCACATTCCAACCACCATCAGTCCATCCTCAATTTATATCAATTTGAATCTTTCATTAATTAAGGATCATCAAAAGGTGACCCTTAATTGAACCATAAAAAAAAAGTGTCAAAACAAAGTATCCAAAATTGAACCAAAAGATACTAATAAAGGATAATACAGACCCAAAAATAATTCAAATAAAAAATGCGTCATTCCCCAGGTCGTTAACCTTTGATGTCCTGCATTATTTAGGGTCATCCTGAATGATCCCAAATTGAACCATAACAAAGATATGCCAAAACAAAGTATTCGGAATCCAAACAAATGATTCATAATTAAGCCAAAAAGAATGATAAAAAAAAATAATAATAAACAAATAAACAAATAACTAAAAATCAAATAAAAATGTCCTACTGGCAATGCATCCCATACTTGGGGTTTTTCAAGTCTGATCATCAATGGTCCCCAGCGGAGTCGCCACTGAAAGCGCCCTCGATCCACGGGGTGCGCGGATCCGCTTTTGACCCTTGACGTTTGGGAGTCGCCACCTAGTTATTAAGGTCTAGGAACCAAATTGACTATAGAAAAAGACAAACATTACTAATCTACGAAAGAAAAAAGGGTCCGGGGATCACGTTACGAGGTTGGAAGGTGTTAGGCACCAACCCCGCCCGGTCAAAGCCGGTCTCTACTAATTTCCCAAATAAGATTACATCGCTAACAACCTAGATAGAAAAATAACAGAAATTTTACCTTTTGATACACAAAGATCTTGTTCCCTCAGATCTGACAAAAACTGCTTCTTGTACCGTACTCCTTGCTTCGTTCTGTCTCCGGATTTGATTTCCGATCTCCGAGGTAAGGTATCCCTTTTTTCTTTGGATCTGAATTCTTCGAGTTTGTTGTGAATTTTAAGGTGTTTTTGAAGGGTTTTTAGGTGTTTTTTAGGCTAAAATCGAAGAAGGGATGTTAGGTAAGGAGTTGGGACTCCAAAACTAGGGTTTATGGGAGGCTAGGGGGCTTCTAGACCTATTTCTCTTAGGGTTTATGATTTGATACGAAAATAGGGTGTGAGCACCTCTATTTATAGATTTTTTTAGGGGTTGATTTTGATAGAGTTAGTGTTTAATTAGAATTCTTTTAATTAGAATTGTGTTTTAGTTAGACTTGTTTTAGGTAGAGTTGTGTTTTAATTAGAATTGTTTTAGGTAGAATTGTTTTTTAGTTAGAACTCTATTAGATTGAGTTATTATTTAATTAGAACTCTATTAGGGTTTTAACTTTTGGTCTTATTTGATTGACTTTTAATATTTTGACTTTTCTCTTAATTGATTGACTTTTAATATCTTGACTTTAGTCTTGCTTAATTGACTTTAATTTTGACTTTAGTCTCACTTGATTGACTTTAATACCTTGACTTTAGTCTTGCTTGATTGACTTTAAATTTTTGGAGAACCCCCCTCTATTATATCTTTAATTCTTTGAACCCCCAAATGGAGGGGTCCTTAAAGAAATATCTCACGAACCCTCAACAATTTTACTTAAAAGTCCGATTGATCGATTTTTTTAATTCAAAATTTTAAATTAATTTCATCAATGTTTCACTTTAATTATTTAATTTTTTATTTATTAATTTCGAAATTTTTAATTATGAAAATTGTGAAATTACCGTTTTGCCCCCAGAGAGGACTTTTCACGTTTTAAGTCGGTTTTTAATGTTCTAGGATGTTTTAGAATCGATTTTTCGTAAGGAATTCAATGGAAATATTAGTTTGTGTCATTTATGAAATTTTTTGTGTGAAATGATCGTGAATTTTATGAGGGGCATTTTCGTAATTTTGTCAAATTTTGTGAAAATTGGCGAAGTGGTTTATTTGGTTTCGATTTGTTGTTTTATGTGTTTGAATGGATTTTCCTAAGCGTAATGTAGACTCTAGTGTTGTTTTAAAGTTAGGGGTATTTTGGTAATTTTGTCATTTTTTAGTGATTTTTATCGTGAAGCTTCTTTTTTAGTCTGCAAGATGATGATTTCTATGTTTCTGGAGTCGTATTTTCCTAGCATAGCGTAGTTTCTACAGTTTTGTCAGTTCAAGATACCTCATCCGGATTTCTGAAACATTTCTGGTAACAAAATAAAGCAATGGAAATAACATCCATCATTGGGAATCATTGCGATCGGGTTGATGAGTTGATTAATCAGGCGAATGCAAAAATGAGGCGATAACTGAGCATAATTCCGAGAAAACCCTCGGCGGCATCTGAGCATAGTAAATCAAATCCATTTTGTTGCTGATTTTCTGTGGTAGAAAGACGATGAGGGTTGCTTCTGTTATTCTCATTCTCCTCCCATGACCAACATGTGGGGATAATTTTTACTTCTAATGAAATGTGTAAAAAGAATGAGCTGCCATGTGTCTTAACAGAGACAACTCATGACACGTGTCATTCACCCAAGAGAAGGGACATTGAGCCTTGACTTAAGTCCCTCATTGTTTCGAGTACATTCAGCAGGATAAACTAATTTTTTCTTTTACTTCTTTTTTTTTAAGAAAAATTGATGATTGATTAACTGGTCCATTGATAGTATAATGATACTTTGTTAAAAGGAAATATGTGATTGATGGATTACTGTGGCATAGAAGGAGATTAGAAAAGTGGCACTTTGGAGTTTATACCCTTGTTAAGAATAATGATTTTTTGATGCCCCTCTGACATACACTCTTGTCACAGAATTATAGATCATTTGCCTCGGAATATGTAGAATTATAAATCTTTTTCTTATGTATCCCAAGAAAAATTATCAATGGTTTTGTGATGAGGGCGTATGTCAGAAGGGGGTATCAAATTATAATGACTCGAATTTATTTTTTCACTTTTACCCCCTTAACCCAAAAGATATGTCCCTCCTATAATTTTACTATATTCTCTCTTTTGCCCCTTCAACTTACTTTATTATTTTTCATCTTTTATCCATTTAATCTTAATTTTTTAATAATGACTTTCCTTCAAGTTATAGTTTCAAATTTTATAATATTTTCCTTCTAATTTTATTTTTTTTCTCTTTTACCCCATTAACTCGAGAGAAGATGCATGTGCAGTACGTACGGGTAATCTCTAATTGTACTATATTTTTGAATTGTAATAATTGTATGTGACACAAACGTCTTACCATACCCCTTTCATCATATTATAGTTTCTTGGGACCCACTTTATTTCATTTATTCTCCACCTCCCCTAATTTTATTATATTTTCTTAATTGTCCATTTTATCTGTTTTATTATTTTTCATCTTTTACCCCTTTAATCTTCATTTTTTAAAAATTATTCATTTTTAAGAGGAAATGCTGCCGAAATTTCTATAGAAGTATAAATTTTTTAAAATTTTTTATAGAATTATAACTTTTTAAAATTTTAAAAATTATTTTTATAAATTTTGTATATTTATATATATTTATAAGGATATTCTGGTAATTTTGATGCATTTTGGGTGCATTATGTTGGATTGTGTATT
Source organism: Akebia trifoliata (assembly GCF_017979445.1). Lineage (NCBI taxonomy): Eukaryota > Viridiplantae > Streptophyta > Magnoliopsida > Ranunculales > Lardizabalaceae > Akebia > Akebia trifoliata. The sequence goes on from NC_141387.1 coordinate 7,176,324, forward strand.
ATGCAGGTATTTTGTCTGTTAGAAAATTTTCATATGTCCATTTTTAAGAGGAGATGTTGTCGAAATTTCTATAGAATTATAAATTTTTCTATAATTTTTTTTAGAATTATAAATATTTTAAAATTAATACAATTATTTTTTTAATTTTTTATATAATTTTATTATATTTATATATATTTAGTGTAATTATATATTTATAGGGGTATTTTGATAATTTTATCGTATTTTGGGTGTTCTATCAACCTTAAGGGTATTCTGGTCATTTTACCTTAATACAGTAGATTCTAAAAGCTGTATCAAGCAATAATTATTAGATTCTAGTCAACAGCACAGCACTTTTACAAAGCTCTATCAAACAAGTTTTTCAGTGTTTTAGCTTCTAACAGCAGAAGCTGACAGCAGATTCAGGCAGTTGATTCAAACGGGGCCTAAGTTATTTTCCATAAGTCCTATAAAAATTCAGATTTGGTTATATAATTCGACAGGGGTTCGACACGGTTAATTCAAACAAGTTCATAAAAGTTTCATTTCAAAAAGGGGCAATTTTCGAACAATATACAAATGATGTTTCGAATTTCTTAATAAGATACATCATCTTCAACTGCCCTCAAATCCTTATCTTTTTTTTTTTTTTTTTAAGATTTATATGTTGAAGAAAATTAGATTTTAAGGGTTTAAGGTAAATTTTTTATCATATTCAATAATTAATTGAAAAGTCATCGATTAATTCATTGATTCGTTGATTTAATGGGTTAAACCCTAGTTTAAAGAATTTTAAAAAATTTTGAAACAAGTAGAAAAAATTTTGAATATGTTACAAGTAAGAGAATATCAAGGCCTGGGATGCACGTCATGAATTTAAAAAGTATGGAGGTCTCTCTAATATCGATTTAAAATGTGAGGAGCTAAATCACTTTAATGTGGTAAGTGCAGCGACTAGCCACAAAATTAAGAACAAATGATAGGGTTCCACATCAATGAAGTTTGAAACATATTTGGATCCTGACTCGAAGGTATCCAATCTTGGTTCTCAACGCTTTTAACAGACACACTACCATTGTTTGTACTTAATTATTATACCTTCTTTATTTTAATTTATAAAATCTAAATGTTATCTGATTAACTATTTTAAATAGTGATCATAATTATATTTCTAACATATTTACTTTATGATTAAGAATTGTTTCATTAAAAGTTGAATAACAAGATTTAAAGTTGAATGCTTAAAAGTTGATAAAAAGAGTTATTTATTTGCTAGATTAGCTTATATTTTGTTTTGAAATATTTCAGAAGGTTTTGAAGTTCGGTATTTTATTTTTTCTTTTTTATTTTGAAAATAGAATTGGTAAGTTGACAAAGGATACGGAAATTTCTTACTTTTTAGTTATTGACTATTTCATAATTTTTTGTTATGTGACATGATTTGCGATTATTTAATTATAGTATGATTTAACTATTTTGTTATTATTTACACATAAACACTTGCATATCGTTCCAAAATGTTCTAGAATGATTTTTCTCATATTTAGGTGATTGTTAATTTGAGATATTTGTTTCATGTTAAATAACTCCCATGTTACTCACCTTATCCTTCATTCTTTTAGTTTTGATAGATTTTAGAGTTAGTCTTGAGGAGAAAATTTTGAGTTAGCACTTAGAGTTCATTACTGACGAGTTGTAGCTCCCATCTATTAACGTATATTTTAGTATTTAGTTATTTGTTTCATTTTGTTAATGATGTGTATTTGGAATATTGTAAGTAGATTATCAGTTAGAATTGAGGTTATTTCCGCACTCTAATATTCTTTAGTTATATTTTTCCTCGTTGTCATATTATTATTATTATTATTATTTTGATAAACAAGCAATAATATTAAAAAGAGGATTACAAAACTCGGGTATTTGGAAGACTCAATTGGTCTCCAATAAAAGCCCATCTTACCACTAAAAGAATATTATTTACAATGTCAAAAGACTCGGAAGAACGAGATGAAGAGGCATAGATTGCTAATACATCAGCCATATTATTCCCTTCTCTGAAGTCATGCCTTATGTCCCATTCGACCTCACTAAGTAAGAGCAGACACATAGCCACAATATGATCATGAAACCAAGGGAATCTCCTACCTTTGAGAACTCCAACGAGAAGGGACGAATCTGATTCTACTAACAACTTCTTACTATTGAGATTAATGAGCTGCACCCCATGCAACACAACGAGGAATTTAGCAAGAGAATTCATTCCTTGGCCTAAGAAAACATAAAATGCTTTTATCAAACATCCTTCATGATCACGAATCACACATCTCGTTCCAGCTGCACCCGGGTTTCTCAATCTTGAACCATCCACATTTAGAGTAACCTAGCCGACATGCGGCCTGCTCCACTTAATAGAGAAGATCTTGGATAAACCAATGGAAACCTGAGGTTTTTTTTAATTCAAATAGCTAAGCATCTATCTTTTTTTTAACTCCAACCACTAATATAAACACACCATCAAATATTGCAGAATTTCTAGTAAGACAAATCTCCCACTTGATGAGATTTCCCTATTGTTTGAGGCATTTTTTGTCCACAAGAGCATAAAGGAGAAAGTCGCTCTCCTAGGAGGAAGAAGACCATGATCCCTATAGAATAATCCCCATATCGTGATACTAAAGGTGTATTCGAAAAATAAATGATTCAACATTTGTGTAAAATTTTCAGTGTGTTGGATTCTTAAATGTGGATTATGTTTCTAAACCCAATAATCAACTCTAACACATAAATATTAAATAGATAGTCAAATATTTTGTTCAAACTCACAGACCAATAAACCTAATTAATAATATGTATTAAGAATCAAGTTGTTGTGAGGGGATCACATGTGATACTATTATTCGAATGAAAATAAAAACATAGAAGGTGGTTTGGGCATTAAAACGCTTTCTGAGGTTCATAAAACGAGCTTAATGAAGACTTGCTAGAGATTGACAAATGAGAAAGGGTTGTAAATAGATTACCTCAAGAAAAAGTATGTAAATGATGGTAATTGGTGGAATCCTTCAACAATGAGAGGCTCAAAGCTTTGGAGAACTATTCAAAGTTTTCTTAAACCAACAATCAGCCTTACAAAAAGATTGATTGGAGATAGAGCAACGACTTCTCTTTTTTTAAATAACTAAAGAGGTTCTAATCCATTAATTGACCATTATCTGAATGAAAATAAAAATATTATGGTGAAGGAGGTTTGGGGTAAAGAGGGTTGGAACGTCTTTAGGCTTAGAGACCTGGTGCAAGATAGTTCTGCTGTGGAAGAGCTTATTTCATCAAACATTCAGTAAGGGAATTATGATAGAACAATCTAGATAGCGTCAAAATCTGAATTGTTTTCATCTCAATCGGCATGGGAATCATTAAGAGAGAGGGGAAATATCTCTCAAATTTGCAAGGTAATATGGAATGCAAATGTGCCTACTAAAATAAAGACTTTGGCGTGGAAGATCTATCACAAAGCTTGCCCGGTGGGCTGAGTTCGAAAAAAATGGGGTATATCCATAGCTTCAAGATGCTCTTGTTGTGAGACTAAGGAAGAATATGTTGATCACCTTTTTTATCAACGTTCTTTTAACGTTAAAGGTGTGGAATTTTTTTAGTTGCCACCTGCTAGATGAGCAAACAAGATTTATGATGCCTGGTTCATTACTAAAATGGGGCCTATCGAAAAAATCCCAATTCAGTACTCTCAGTGGAATGGTTCCATGGGTAATCTGTTGGACCATATGGATAGCTAGAAACAGATGTATTTTCGATGGCTTGAAGCTTTTAGCTCAAGGTATCATTAACAATTGTCTGAAATGGGTAAAGGAACAAGAAGAACTTCAAACTTTCAAATTTCCCTCTTCAAATGATGTTGTCTGGAAGTTAACAAACATTGGTTTACACAGAAGACAAATTTCACGTCGTTGTATAGTTAGAGTCTATTGGGTAAGATCACCCCTAGGCTGGTTCAAACTAAACACTGATGAATCGGTCATCTGTAACTTAACAGGAGGAAGTGTTATTCTTCGTGATGAGCATAAAGATCTTGTGGAAGCAGGTCATTGGAATTTCGGAGTGGCAACAAACAACATGGCAGAAATTCGTGCTTTGATAGCTACGATGGAGAGCTTTGAGTTAACTAGAAAAAAAATCATCATTGAAATGGATTCAGTAATTATAGTGAAAGTTCTTGCAAATCATGCAATTTCTTGGAGACTAGATAAATGGATGCGCAAGGAAAGGACTATGATTTTGAAATTAGATGTTCGTGTAATTCATGTTTGGAGATAAGCGAAGGCAACTACAAATTCACTTGTTGCAGTAGCAACCCACAACCATCAATTGTTGATATTCAAACGAGTTATCGAATTGCCTTTAAATGTAAGAAATGCTTATAATGGAGATAAGCTCGATCTTCCTCAATTCAAATTTGTAATTTGTTAGGGCCCTCCTTTTGTATATTTTTTTACAAAATGAATACAAATCTTCTTGCTTGTTTAGCAAAACAAAAAAACAAAAAAGATACTACAAACTCATTTCTTAAGCACCAAGCTTCAAGGATTGTTCTTAACCTTGGATTATATTTTTAAACCCAATAATCAACTCTAACACGTAATTAAAAAGATATTCAAATATTTTGTTCACACTTACTAATCAACAAACCTAATTAATAATATGTATTAAGAATCAAGTTGTGGTAAGGGGATCACATGTAATACCACAAACTCATTTTCTAAGTGCCAAGCTTCAAAATTCGTTTTTAACCTTGGATTATGTTTTTAACTTCAAATGGTCACTCATATAATTGAGCTAATTCTACTAATCAAATTAATCTCTTTTATCAATATTAAGTTTACATACCTCTTGATTCGTAAATAATTATCCTAAATAGAATAAATAAGCAAGTTTCGATCCTTAGCCTTTATCTCTATATTCACAAATATTAATTTTTAATAGAAAAATAATAAGAATGCTTTGATCCCTACAACACGACAAGAACTGTAGCATTATATTAAATTCAATCAATTATATTTTTCCAGAAAAGAAAAAAATAAATCTGAATCAATCAACTATTTCAAGAAATTTACCTTCAAATGCAAGAATAAGAGATCTTCAAGAATATAATAATCTAACAGAAACCTTCACAAATCGATTGAATACCATAAGCTTGACAAAGATAGGTCATGAGTATAATATGCAGAAAAGACCCCCTAATTTATATTTATACCTAATATTATCGAAATCAAAAATCCTTAAAATTAACATTCACATAAACATGATAATTTTCTAAAATTACAAAAAAAATATTTTAATACCTACACCATCCCTAAATACTTAAATTATAAAAGGGTCCTTATTATACAAGTGGATTTGCACATGCCACCCAAATCACTAGAAAAGATTTTGAATTTTTATAATTTCTCAAAAAGGAAAAATTATCCTTTCCTACACCATTGAATTTTCATAATTTGGGAATCTTTTTCCACTAATCATCATTAAAAGATGAATCGAATTTCTCAACCCTGTAGGACACATTCAGATTATATTATTTCTCCAAAAATGAATTTCCTACAAGCATTTAGAGTAAAATAATTTAATTAAAATTATAAAAAGATTTAGATCTAAAAACTTATATAGTGGATCTTCCATAAAATATAGTAAATGAAGTTAAGTTACAAAGCACAATATGGTGTCATCACTAAATCTCTATGATCATTTTTAAGCATTGAATCAAAGATTCAAATCTCATTAAATCGTAATCCTAAATCTCTAAAATTAGAGAGAGAGAGAGAGAGAGAGAGAGAGAGAGAGAGAGAGAATGATACTGGAAAAGCTGGGTTTGAAAGAGGGAGAATGGTATCGAACCGACTGTGATGCTCTTTTGTTTTTTTTATGACTCAAACCTAAAAGAAATTCGACAGTGATAGAACTTGAGTAGAACATAAATGTGAAACTGATAGACTAAGGCGGAAACCCCCTAATTTTAAAAGAGTATAACGTCGATTTTTATTAAAATCGACTTTATAATCAAAAAGCATAATTACAAAAATGCCATCGATTATATAACGTCGGTTTTCCTGAAAATCGACGTTATAATTTAAAACAAAAATTTTGAAGATGCCATTATATAACGTCGGTTTCACTAAATATCAATGTTATAATAAAAAATAAAATATTGCAAAAATGCTATCAACTTTACTACATCAATTTCATTGAATTCTGACATTATAATTAAAAACAAAATATTATGAAAAGCTATATAACATCAATTTTGCGTAAAACCAACGTTATATTTAAAAATTAAATATAATGAAATTTCCATCAACTTATAACGTCGATTTTTCTTAAAACCGACATTATAATTAAAAATATATTATTACGAAAAGGCCATCAACTTTTTAATGTCAGTTTGCCTCAAAACCAATGTTATAATTAAAGATACAATGTTACAAAAATACCATCAACTTTATAACGTCGATTTTCCTTAAAACTGATGTTATAATTAAAATAAAAAATAATGAAAATTCCATCACTTGTAGACCACAAAAATTATATACAATTTATAACATCAATTTTATGCAAAACCAACGTTATAAACTGTATTTACAGTTCTTTTTTTTTTTTTTTACTACTTGGCTACAGCATTAATCTAGAATTATCCTACAAACTTCGGTAATTATTTGTGGGTTTGCATATCCTCAAACACGTTCTTCCTTTATGACTTGAAATTGAAACTTCAGCAGCACATGGTGATTACTTCTGTCAAATTGCTTTTCTTGCTTCTTTAACTTATCAAACTAAAGTTTACTTCCATAATTTACTAAAACCTTCTATGTCAATATGGTCTCGATGAAATTATAAAGTTTTTTCTTTTCTTCATGGTCTACCATATGAAAACGATTTTGTGTTAGAGTTGGAGTACCAAAAAAAAAATTGAGATAGGAAAAAAAGCTAAGAAATATTAATATTTTTGTAACGTCAATTTGAGAAAAAAAAAAATTGTTGTTATAAATTTTCTAGAGTTCACACGAAAAACTGCGAAAAGAAACAGTTTTTTAACATCGACTTTTGCAAAATCCGACATTGTCAAACTCTTTATAATTTTTAAGTAAAGTTTATAATATAAAAAAAATTGCGCATCTTTCTGTGAAAATTACACCTTTATAATGCCATTTTACTTAAAATCCAACGTTAAAGATTAAAACATGAACGTCCCCTATTCCGCTTGGTGTGGTAGTTGTTTTCTAAAACTTTTCAAGAAAGTTTCTCAAATTTATCTAAATCAACTGAAATAAATTAAAGAATGACTGCTTAACTAAGGGTAAAACTTTGAAGAGGTTGTTCCCAAGGTCTTAGGTTCATACCCTTTGAATGGGGATGAAGCCAGGATTTTTGGTTAGTGGGACCAAAGTGCTAACGATGGTTGACCATATTCTTGGTTTCCTACTATATAAATGTGGGCTCCTTAACAAAAAAAAATGATTGTCTGATAATCACCAGTGACTTTGTAGTGATAGAAGAATCCTATTAAAATTGTAGATGTCACGACTTCGCTAAAAAACTTGGCTTAGACTTAACATTTTAAAATTTTATTTCTTTCAACATTAATGTCTTAAGAAGAAGAAATGATTTTTAGGGAATTGAAGAAGATAAATTTTAGTAAGAAACTCGAAAACATCATTTTTATATTTCCAAAATTTTCCAGACTTTATTACAATTTTTTTTTTAATTTATCCAAATTTAATCACCTTCAAATAACTACAAAATCCGAATAACTTTGTTACTATATTTCTTGAGAGTGAATAGAATATGAAGGAGAGGGTCCTTAAGTCACTTTTCATTAGTTTGTGGGGATCGAGGTCAATGGATGCATGTTGTCAATTTAAAAAAGATAGGGAGTATCTCCAATATCCATCAAAATGTGGGGGGCTAAATCACCAAAAAAAATTGAAGTTCAATGGAATCCCTATGAGGGATGAAAACATAGGCATATCTCTAATATTGATCAAAATAGGAGGCTTAAATTATCAAATCACCCCCACCCCCCTGAAAAGTTAGAGAGATGTTTAAAGTGAGGGTACTTAAGTCATTTTCCATGAGTCCTAGTATAAAAATTCAGATTTGGTAATACAATTCGACAAGGTCGATATGGTTAATTCGAATAAGTTCATAAAAGTTTCATCTAAAAAAAGGGCAATTTTTGAAAAATTTATAAATGATGTTTCGGATTTCTTAATAAGACACATCATTTTCAACTTCCCTCGAATCCTTGTCTTTTTTTTTTCTTTTTTTTTTTTCTTTAAAGATTTATATGTTGAAGAAAATAAAATTTTGAGGGTGTAGGGTAAATTTTTTACCATATTCAATGATTAATTGAAAAGTCATCTATTAATTCATTGATTCGTCGATTTAATGGGTTAAAACCTAGTTTGAAGAATTTTACAAAATTCTAAAAAAATTAGAAAATTTTGAGTATGTTACGAGTACGATAATATCAAGGTCTAGGATGCATGTCGTAAGTTTGAAAAGTATGGAGGTCTCTCTAATATCGATATAAATGTGGGTAACTAGATCACTTTTTTTTTTCTAGAGCTACTCTTGACACCTCAACGTTTAGTAAGTACACCTCAATTTCTTAAATTAATAATCACGCCCTAATTAAAACTTAAAATACACCATTCAACATTAAAAGGTTTTGCTCAAAATATTATCTCAATATTACATAACATTATAACACTGTTTAAAGCAATTTTAGTGGTTATTTACAATTATAATTAGACTAAAAAAATGAGAGAGCTTCTATTGGCACCCTAACTTTTACTTATCCTTAACCATTAATTTATTTCCTTTATTTTTAATTAGGGTGTAATAAGTAAAATTTTAGGTGCCAATAGTAACTCTCCTATTTTAAATAAAAATTTAATTGGACCCGGCAAGCACGTCTGTCGCCAATTTGAAAAGGGGTAGGTATATCTAATGTCAAACAAAACATAGTTAGGTAAAGAAAGGTTTTATATATATTTTTTACAATAACTTTAGCACATGTCATCAATCTTTACCCAACTATAGTTTACATGCAGGGGCGGAGCCAGGAATTTGCCCATCTGGGGACAACCAAGAGTATAAAAAATTTGTAGGAGACAGTTAAAAGTGCAAAAATAAAATAAAATTTATAAGGACAATAGTAACAGATTTTTTTATCTACGGTTAAAATCTATCACAATAGCTCACTAATTCATAGGCTTTTAAAATTCTTGCGGAGAAAGTGCCCCCATTGTAAATCCAAATCCACCCTTGTTTACATGAACATCTAGGTAAGGAAGCCTTCAAACATCTACAATATAGAAAGAGATGAAGAGACAAATCGGTTTCAGATAAAAATAGAGTGCAATTTTATTGGTTTTTTATTTTATATTAAAAATATATTTTTTCTTTTTAAAAGGTCAACCTATAGGCATTGGTTGTTTAATTTTTATTTTTTATTTTATATTAAAAATATATGTTTATGCATATTTTATTATTAGTTTTAAAATAATAAGCTTTGTAGCGACGGCCTAGTAGGACAGTCACTATTGTCTGCAGCAATTTTCCGTATGAATTCTTTTTCCGGAAAAAAAACTCTTAAAATGGAGGTCAATATTATTGTGGCTGTAGCTGATACAAACATTGACTAAGGCAATTGCGACACCTTGCAACATGGAGACTGGATGTCGCTATAAGTAATAGCGACCACGTTTTTAGCCTATAGCAATGGTTGTGGCTGTCGTTAAATACCTTTATGCTGTGTGACGTGTTTTTCGAAATATTTTCTAAAACTTTTCAAGAAATTTTCTCAAATGTATCCCATTTAATTGAAATAAATTAAAGAATGACCACTAAGGTACGTGGTAAGACCTTTTGAAGGTTGTTCCCAAGGTCTTAAGTTTAAACCTTTTGAACATGAGTGAAGCGAGGATTTTTGGTCAATGAAGACTAATTGCTAATGATGGTTTGACCATAATCTTGATTTCCTTCTATATAACTGTGGGCTCCTTTAAAAAAATGATGATTGTCCGATAATCACCAGTGACTTTGTAGTGATAGAATTGAAGGTTCCTATTAAAATCATAGATGTCAAGACTTCACTAAAAAACTTGGCTTAGACTTAATATTTAAAAAAAAAATTTATTTCCTTAAACATTAAAGTCTCAAGAAGAGGAAGGGATTTTTATGGAATTAAAGATGATAAATTTTAGTAAAAAACTCAAAAACATCATTTTTATATCCTCCAAAGTTTTCCAGCCTTTATTCCAATTTTTTTTTTTTAATTTATCCAAATTTAATCCCCTTTGAATAACTATAAAATCCAAATAACTTTATTACTATATTTCTTGAGAGTGAATAGCATTTAAAGGAGAGGGTCTTTTAAGTCATTTTTCATTAATTTGTGGAGATTGAGGTCAATGGATACATGTCGTTAATTTAAAAATATAGGGAATATCTCCAATATCCAACAAAACATGGGTGGCTAAATCACCCAAAAGAAATTTAACAATAATTGAAGTTCAGTGGGATCCCTATGAAGGATGAAAACACAGACTTATCTCTAATATTGATCAAAATGGGAGGCTTAAATTATCAAAGTCCACCCCCCCCCCCCCCACCCCCCAAAAAAAAATAATAAATAAATAAAAAAAGTTAGATAAATGTTTAAAGTGAGGGTCCTTAAGTTATTTTCCATGAGTCCTACTATAAAAATTCAGATTTGATCATATAATTCGACAGGGGTTTGATACGGTTAATTCGAACAAGTTCATAAAAGTTTCATTTAAAAAAGGGGCAATTTTCGAAAAATTTAAAAATGATGTTTCAGACTTAATAAGACACATCATCTTCAACTGCCCTCAAATCCTTATCTTCTTCTTTTTTTAAATATTTATACGTTGAAGAAAATAAAATTTTGAGGGTGAAGTGTAAATTTGTTTATCATATTCAATGATTAATCGAAAAGTCATCTATTAATTCATTGATTCGTCGATTTAATGGGTTAAACGTAGTTTGAAGAATTTTACAAAATTTTGAGTATGTTACGATTAAGAGAATATCAAGGCCAAGGATGCATCGTGAGTTTGAAAAGTATAGAGGTCTCTTTAGTATCGATACAAATGTGAGGAGTTAAATCACCTTTTTTTTTTCTTTTTTTTCTTTTTTTTCTTTTTTTGGAGGTGCTCTTGCCACCTCAACTTTTAGTAATTATACCACAATTTCTTAAAATAATTATCATGCCCTAATTAAAAATTAAAACACACCATTCAAACATTACAAAGGTTTTGCTCAAAATAGTATGTCAATATTACATAACATTATAACGCCGGTTCAAGCAATTTTAGTGGTTATTTACAATCATGATTAAACTAAAAAAATGAGAGAGGTTCTACTGGCATCCCAATTTTTACTTATCCTCGATCATTAACTTTTTTTCCTTTATTATTAATTAGGGTGTCATAAGTAAAATTTGAGATGCTAATAATAACTATCCTTATTTTAAATAAAATTCAATTGGATCTTACAAGGACGTATGTCACCGATTTGAAAAGGGCAGAGATATATCTAATATCAAACAAAACATAGTTAGGTAAAGTCTTTATTAAATTATGTTTTGTTTAATAGGGACTATAGCCCCCCCACTCATCCCAAGGTAGCTCGACAGCCGACGTTGAACCCTTTTTTACTATAACAGTAACGTTAGCTGTTGTTAACAACTAACCCCATCAACCAAAAATAAAATAAAAAATTGATATAAATCAAAAACTTAATTATCCGAATTAACCGAACCATATCGAATCCGAACCGAGACCACTATCAATGGGTCGCACTTGAAAAGATCAGTAGGACCTCTAAATCCCAATGAAAACCAAACGTCCCTTTTCGCCAGCGCGATTAATTCTTTTTTTTTTTTATAATTAGTATTCTATTCATTAAACAAAATCAAGACGGTCGAGATGACCAACTTGGCTAAACCTTACAACACAGAACTACTCGTGAATAGAACAGCAAATGCTATCCCACTTGTACAAGAAATCCTCAAAAAATAAACCCCTAATGCAGAGATACCCATTGACTTTAATAAAAAAAACTAGTCAATTTGTAAGCAAATTATTGAGGGGTAATATTGTTAATACATATTTTATCTTATTTTTAAAAATAGTGTTCCAATCAAGTTGAACTATTAACGTAGAAATTAGTCTAAAAAAATACACTAAAGTCATAATAAATAACTTCTTCGTCAAATGGAAAAAACAACACAAAAACCAGAGAGAGAGGAGAGATAAAGAGAGATAGAGAGAATGGATATGGAATTCGAAGAAAGGCGTTGCAGACCATTGGCTTTCTTGATTGGGTTACCCTTTGCTTGCATCACATTGGTTTTAGCTCTTGTGGGTGTTGTTATATGGGTTCTTGCGTAAGGCTCTCTTTCTCTTTCTTATTTTTCATTTTAATGGGTTTTTGGTTTTTTTTGTTTTCTTTGCTTCGTTCTTTGCTAATTTTTAAATCTATGGGAGTTTTAATTTCTTCAAGAAAAATCATAATTACAATTTTGTTGTTTTTCTTTAAAATGCCCTCGTAATAGTGAATCCAAGTTGATTGTATTTCTATTTTGGTCAAAAGTTATAAAACCCAATGACCATAAATCAATAACTAAGATGATATATAATTTTGGTGGGTTCAAAGATAATCATGGAAGCCTTGGCTGAAACAATCTAAGACATGGACGCATGGTTTTAAATCTCACCCAAGATTGAGACAACTCACCGTTGTGGTCTCGATATCGTCTACCATCGAGACAGATAGACAAGTCAATGCATTGGACGAGATTTAATCTAAAATATATTGGAAAACTCAGATGTCCTCGTTCATGGAAAAGACAAGACGTCAAAACGAGTTCTCAAAACCATGCATGGAGGTTGATGATGTTAACCAAGTCTTTAGAGTAGATCGGGTGCAATAAGTATCTAATCTTATCCGAAGAGATAAGAATTAGATCCAACCCTCGTTGAGTTGGGTTGTTGATAGATATCAAAATTAGGATCCAAATTAGATTTATTTTTTTATAAAATTATAACTCATAAATAACATTTTTTTTTAAATTCTCAGACTCCAAACAGTAAAGTAAGTTAAATTTAATTTAATTTAATATTTTTTTTTTAATTTCTTAAAAATTTATACTCTATAACCAAGTGACACCTAATCTATTTTTGGTTGCCATAAAGACATCCAGTTCAGATAGATTAGTGGTCCTACAGTCCATATAACCTATAGGTCTTGTTAATGTGTGCTCTTAGGTACGCATAAAAGTACAATAAATACCTTTCGAGTATCAGATTTTGTACCAAAAATGCTTTTAAAATTTTATTTTTTTACCAAATTACCCTCAGATTCTACTTTCCAAAATGTATTCATTGTACTTTAACGTGTGCCCTTAGGGCATACGTTAACAAAATCCTTTATATATATATTAGGTAGAATGGTTCTGAAAGACTTTTTATTGAGAATATATACCGAATAGTCTCCTAATAGAGAATTGGACCATTTAAGTCTCACTTAATAAAATATTAATTTATTAAGAATTTTTGAAAAAAAATTTAAGAAAAATACTTGAAATATCTTTTTAACAACTTTACAAAGTGTTTGATATAAAAATACAAGGAGTCAAATAAAAAACTTGACCAATTTATTTAGTTATTAATATTTCTGTGAAAAATTAAAATAAATATTATATTTATTAAAAATTATATTCAATATAATTTTATTTTACTCATTTTTGTTGACTTGCTAATTTTTTAGTGAATCAATTCGATGAATATTCAAGTTAAGTTTTAAAATTATGTTTTAATTATTTAAAATTATTTATATATTTTAATAAATCTAATATATATATATATATACCAAATTAATTTGGTGATGATCATACTCATCTCCATCATCATCATCATCATTGGTGTAGTCATCATCATCTATGTGATTTAAAAATTATTATTTTTGGTAAGTGAAACAAGTTTTTTTTTTTTTTTTAAATTGATCTATAAGAGATGACCATAGTTAAGGGGCATGTCATTAATTATAAAACATAGGAGTAGCTCCAATACTCTCAAATAAACATGTTTCTTTTAAACTTTAAAAATCATTGAAAAGGTAAATATGGTATTTTCACTTCAAAAATACTTTTTAGACTAATATTTGATAATTTGGGAACTATAGCGTCCATATTTTTTATAAGAGATTTTTTGGTACATATTTTCAAAAAATAGTTCTTTACGGTCTTCGTCCCCATATATTATTCAAGCCTACGGCACAAGCCATTCATGTGTGCATGTGATATCACCAAACAATTAGATGGGGGCCGACATGATTGATCCATAACCGATCTGAAAGATTATCAAATCAAATCTGATCATCATTGGATTAATTGGATCCTTATTGGAATCCAGATATGAAATTATGGAATTGGAATGGATCAGATTTTGGTCTTTACTAACCCATTAACTGCCCTACCTAGAGAATTAAAAAATAACGAAAAATCCTATAAAAGTTATTTGTAGTTTTTAGTAGTTTTTAATAATTTGTCACCTATAAATTAAGAGAGCTCTATTGCCACACCAACTTTTAGTAATGCCACACCAATTCCTATGCAAGTATCCAAAGAAAGAATTGAATGAGTTGGTGTGGCAATAGTAACCCTCTAAATTAAAGGCTATTTTAATTGGGATGGGGTGGAGGGGTTCACTACTGACTAAATATTGTTTTGGCTATAAATCGGCAGGGTGGTTTTGATTACCGTGTGCCCGTGTTGCAGCTGTTGTTCTGAACTAGTGCTTGTCGCTATTGCTCTCATCACTCTTCCTTTTGTGGTGATTATGTGGTTCATAGGGAAGATTCCTTGTTGATGTTCATTATGTCTTCTCTATTAGTGTCCTCAAAAATAAATTTTTTTTTTCTGAACTGTTGTTTGATTGGCATGTGCATCTTAGCTTGTTATGTAGTTTACATTGGAAATCTTTGAGGACCGTCACTTCTTTCGTCTTATACTATATTATTGTGGTAAAATTGGAATTCTATATTATTTAGATTTTAATTTATGCTTCAAATGGAGGTAAGAGAAGTAATTAACAGATTGATCAATCTTGTGGAGTAATAACGAATAAACCAAAATTAGAAAAAGATCAAAATCACATCGAATCCTTGGCAGAATACAACGTACATTATATTTTTTTCGTTTCCAATTCTCATCGATTACGCTTTTAAAATAAATGGTATCAAAACTAGAACCATCTATTCCAATTCTTAAGAAGTAAATGAGCAAAAAAGAATTGAAGTGATAGTAAAATTCCATCTTTTTTACATGCAAATTTTTTTTATCACAAAAATAAAAATTAATTTACACAAATCATTATAAATCCTCTTTATTTTTTTCTTTCACGAAAACAACACATCTACAATAATTTGTGAAATAACATTAAAGAACACCTAGAGGTGGGGTGAATAGTTTTTCTAATAATTTTTAATTATCACATTCACATAAGCAACTACAATATTCAACTAATCAGAATAATAAACAAGGTAGAGTTTAAAAGAGAATCAAATCACACAAGAAGAACAGATTTATAGTGGTTCGTCAACCTCGGGCCCTACTCCACTCTCAGAAAGTTCAATAACTTGAATTGATATCTTTCTATTCAATGTTTCCGGATTACAACTGCTTATATAGAGAAACAAGTACACCCGCCATGACACTATGTTTGGGACTTTCACCTTAGCCGTTTTGAGATTTCACAACAAGAAATCTCTATAAAAATAAAATTAAAATAGAACAATTCTCTCTCAAACTCAGAGTGTTATTGAAAATGGATCAGAGAAGAAAAAAAGGAGGATGGAAGAACTCAAAAGCTTAACTCGAACCTAATTGATTTTTTTCTTGATGAACTTCTCTAATACTCTCCTATTTATATAAGAAAAAGTTCAATAGAGTTTAAAAAGAAATCGTAACAATTTAATGATAGACTCTTGAAAGAGTCATCAAATTTGAAAACAACTAAAGACCAAGTCTTTTTCAGACAAAATTTATTGTTGAAACAAAAGAGGAAAAAGTCTCACTACTGGATTTTAGGTGTTCAGTCTACTGAACAAGTCTAGGTCAACCGAGTGAGCCTTTTCAAGAGCTCTGAAACTTTCGAATTCGGCCGACCGAACAGTCTCGATTGTCCAAGTGGGCAAAAAGATGAGGTTCACAAGTTCCAAGTTCAGTTAACCGACTAAGCATACTCACACACCCACTAACCTTTTTCTGATTTTCCTATTCGGATCGTAATGATCTCGATTGATCCTTGCACTCTTCTTTTTAACCTCTTTAAGCTTGATCTTCAATAGATTTGACTTCGATATAATTCTTCAAGTGTTAGTCTTACAAAAAACAATCTTAACGATAATGATTACAAATAAATCAGAAGATTACAGGAAAATCAATTACAAGAAATTAATACAACTCATGGATAAGTTATCTTTTAATCATTTAACTGGGGTATAATAAATAATTTAAGAAAGTAGAGTGTAATCAATAAGTAAAAGTTGGGGTGCCAATAGCAACGAAGCTCTCTGAAAACTCAAATGACTACGAGAAACTGACTCGCCCCAGGCCCTCCCCACGACTACGACCATTTCCACGTCCATGCACATAACTGCTACTACGATTGTTTCTTGGAACAAATGGGTTTTCTTACAGATAGTCTGATTGTTCGAAAGCTTCTGCAGGTTCGGCACCTTGGGTAGTCTTGATAACACTATATATTGATGAGAGCTTTGCAAAACAAGAAAACCTAACTCAATAGACCATCAATCTTTCAACGCCGATAGTAAAATCTTAGAGAGACAGACCTATGTCCAAGTTACAACCAAATAATAGAAACAGTTGAACCCTATCTTTCCACTGTAGAACTAATAGCATGGAATGACAACCGTCCACCTCTTACAACTTGGGAAATTGTAGGGAAGCAGGGCCTTTTTTTCGTTTTGTTTTTGGACACCATTATTGAAATTGAGAGTTGCTAATGGCACCCCAACTTTTACTTATTGCACCCCAATATCTTAAATTACTCATCACCCGCACAATTATAGATTAAAACACACTCTTCAAAATTACAAAGGCTTGGCCCAAATTATAATCTCAACATTACAAAACATTATAACACTTATTTAAATAATTTCAATAATTGTTTACAATTATAATTAGGCTCATATAAAATTCTAAAATAAAAAAAAAGAGAGATTCCATTGGCACCTCAACTTTTACTTATGCTCACCTCTTCGATTATTTTCTTTATTTTTAATTACAATGTAATAAGTAAAAGTTGGGGTGTCAATAGCAGTTCTCTTGAAATAGTTTGGCCCAAATTATAATCTCAACATTACAAAACATTATAACACTCAGTCAAACAATTACAATAGTTGTTTACAATTATGATTAGGCCCATGTAAAATTCAAAACCCAAAAAACAAAAACAAAAACGAGAGATTAATCTCTCAACTATTCTATTAGCACCCCAACTTTTACTTATTCTCAACTATTTAATTATTTTCTTTATTTTTAAATAGGGTGTAAAAAGTAAATGTTGGGGTATCAATAGCAGCTCTTTTGAAATTTTATCACAATTCACCACCTTCAAAAAGTACTCGCAATGAATTCGCCAGTTCCTTTGTCTTTATGAGACTCCGCCTTCTCATGCAGAAAGTAGCAATGATTGTCGTCGACTCCAAATTCCCTTTTCGCTGTGTGATGTATTTTTCGAAATGTCTTCTGAAATTCTTCATGAAATTTTCTCAAATTTATCCGAATTAATTAAAATAAATTAAAGAATGACAACTTAACTAAGTGTTCAGACCCCTTGTTAGCAATTTGAAATACGGCAAAAAATTGATTCGTAAAAAATTCGAGTATATTCAATTTTAGATTGCAAAAATCCCAACAAAAATTCAGTAAAAATGAAAAATATGCGGCAGATGCTTCATACATGTATTATCCATTTTATTTCAAAATTTCAAAAATAAAAAATTCACCATATGATAGTGATGTTAATAGTGATGGTGATGATGAAGTTGGTGATGTTAATGTGATGGTAATAATGATGGTGGTGATAATGAGGAGATTGATGTTATTGTTCCACTGATTTGTAAAAGAAGATCAAAGTCAACGGATAAATTATCAATTTGAAAAATTAAGGTGTAATCTCAAATAAATGTAGTGGCTTGTGTCATTATATTTTTTTAAATAAAATGGACATTTGTCACATAAAAATGTGGATTCCTCAAAAATTTTAAAGCATGCCGCTTCAAAGTCGACTTGTATTACACGGTACAACTTACAAGTTTACACTTTGCAACATAGAACAAGTTATAGTAGTATTTTTTTCCACCGAGTTTTATAAAATTTTGTAAAAATCACATTTTATTATTTTCAAACTTAAAATTCATGAATTATTCAGAATAATTCAATAATCCGGAGAATATTACTTTCATTGAAAAAAAAAATTTGTGAATTTTTAAAGAATTAAATGGGAGATTGTTAACTACTAAAATTTTGTGGAGGTACTTTCCAAGGTCTTAGGTTTGAACCCCTTCTTTACTTATAGTAATGTTAAATGTTAACTAAGTGAAAAAAAATTAAAAAAACATTGAAATAAATCAAAAACTTATTCAAATTAACGGAACCATATGGAATCCGAATGGAGATCAGAAAACTTATACACGACTGATGTGGAAAGGGCATACAATCATAGTACATAGGAAAATGATGTGCGATTATGTGCCCTTCCCCGTCATTCGTGCACTAGCACCGTGTTCATTCATGATTATTCTTTCTAGTTTTATAAGGGAAAGTTACTAGAAGAAGAGAAGAAGCTTCTAAGAAAACCAAACGTCACTTTCAGCCATTGTGACTAATTTTTCAAATGCCGAAATACCCATTGACTTTCAGAACTACAAATCAATTCATATGCAAATTAATCAAATTTTGAGGGGGTAAAATTGTCAATATCGATTTTATCTGTTTTTGAAAAGATTCTTCTAATCAAGTTGAACACTTTAGGTATAAATGACTAATTCTTCAAATGCCGAAATACCCATTGACTTTCAGATATACAAGTCAACTCATAAGCAAATTAATCAAATTTTGAAGGGTAATATTGTCAATATAGATTTTATCTTTTAAAAATAGGCCAATTAAGTTGAACTCTTTATGTATAAATTAGTCTTAAACTAAAATCATAATAAATAACTTCTTCCACTCTTGGCCAAACCCAAAAAATAAAAATAAAACAAAAACCAGGGAGAGGGAGAGAGAGAGAGAGAGAATGGAAATGGAATACAAAGAAAGACGTTGCAGACCATTGGCTTCCGTGATTGGGTTACCCTTTGCTTTGATCTCATTGATTTTCTCTTGTGGGTGTTATTGTACGGGTTCTTGCGTAAGGCTCTCTTTCTCTTTCTTTCTTTATTATTTTTACTTCATTTTAAGTCTCTCTTTGCAAATTTTTAAAACTATGGGTATTTTTAGTTCTTCAAGAAAAATTAATCCTAATTACAAATTTGTTGTTTTTCTTTAAAATGCTCTCGTAATTGTTAATCCAAGATGATTATATTTCTATTTTGGTCAAAAGTTATAAAACCCAATGATCATCAAAACCTCGGATGAAACAAACTAAGTGTGTGTTTGGTAGCCTTCTGAAGTCTGAATGGAGGTGGTCCACCTTTAAAATTCAAACTTTAGAAGTTTTATTTCAATTTATTTTAGTCTGGATTTTAGACTTCAGAATCAAAATTCAGAAGTTTTGAACCAGTGATAGAGAGATGTTAGACAAAACTTCTGAAATCTGAATTTTATTTTATTCTTAAAATACTCTCCTCAAAACCTTAATTTATATCACTTATCATTTCTTTATACGAATCTTAAAACCCTTATTTTTAACTTTTCTACCTCTCCTTCCTCTACAACTGTGTTGTCAAAGTCTCTCTCCTTTCTCTCATTTCATGTTTGAAAATCCTATATTTTTATACGAATCCGAAAATCCTATATTTTTCAATTAGAAAATGAATGATTATTTATTGTTTCAGTATTATCTTGTTGGAATATAAATTCTCAAGTATCAATTCAAATTGAAAACAATACTTTTTGGGTGTTTGATATGTTAGAAATCAAAATTAAATGTGTGGATGGTTTCATTATGCATAACATGTTATGCTTTTAAATTAACAATTTATTGGAATTACAAAGGGTATTATTGTCCAAATGGCCATTATGTTTTAAAATTCGATTTGTAATCAGAAACTTTTAAAAATGATAAACAAACAACTTTTTCAAAATAAGATTTCAGATTTCAGATTTTATATTTAAGAAAACAGACTTCAGACTTCAAAAGCGTTATCAAACATACCTTAAGACATGAAGGCATGGTTTTAAATCTCTCCTGAGACCGAGACAACTCATCCAATATGTCTCGGTATCATCCACCAACAAGACAGGTAAACAAGCCAATGTATCAAACATGATTTAATCTTAAACGTATCTGAAAACTCAAACGTCCTCATTCATGGAAAAGACGAAACGTCAAAACGAGTTTTAAAGCCATGCATGGAGGTTGATGATGTTAACCAAGTCTTTAGAGTAGATCGGGTTCAATAAGTATCTAATCTGATCTGAAGAGATAAGAATTAGATCCAAACCTGGTTGAGTTGGGTTTATGATAGATCTAAAAATTAGGATCCCAATTAGATTTATTTTTTATAATAAAAAAAGACTAATATTTTTTTTATTTTTTATTTTTGTTTAATTCTAAGACTTAAAAGTAAGTTCAATTTAATTTTTTTTTTTTTTTTTTTTTTTAAGTACTTAGAAATTTATATTCTATAACCAAGTGGCACCGAATCTATTTTTCATTTCCATATAGACATCAGGTACATATAGATTAGTAGTCCTACTCCTACAACCCTATTTCATATATGGGTCTTGCTACGGCATACATTAAAGTGCAATAAATATATTTTGAGAATTAGATTTTATATCAAAAATTTCATTAAAATTTATTTTTTATCAAAATACCCCAGATTCCAATTTTCAAAGTATATTCATTGCACTTTAACATGTACCCTTAGGAAATACGTTAACAAAATCCATCATATATATTATTCGAGCCTACGGCATAAACCGAACATTCATGTGTGCATGTGTAGCATTGTATATTACCAAACAATTAGATGGGCGCCGACATGATTGATCCATAACCGATCTGATGGATTATCAAATCAAATCTGATCATCATTGGATTAATTGGATCCTTATTGAAACCCAGATATGAAATTATGGAATTGGAATGGATCAAAGAATTCGGTTTACCAACCCATTGGCTGCCCTACCTAGAGAATTAAAGGATAATGAAACATCCTATAAAAGTTGTTTGTACTTTTTAGTACGTAGTCTTTAATAATTAGTCACATATAAATTAAGAGAGCTGCTATTGCCGCACTAATTTTTACTAATGTCACACCAGTTCTTAAGTAAATAACCAAAGAATTGAACTTACTTGGTGTGGCAACAGTCACCCTCTAAATTAAAGGCTTTTTTTGTTGGGAAGGAGGTTCTGGCTCTCTTGTGCCCATGTTGCAGCTCTTGTGTTCTACCAGTGCTTTGCGCTTTGGCTTTCGTCACTCTTCCTTTTATGGTGATTACATGGTTCACTGAGAAGATTCCTTGTGCATCTTAGCTTGTTATGTAGTTTACATTGGAAATCTTTGAGGACCTTCACTTATTTCGTCTTATATTATATTACTGTCGTAAAATTTGAATTTTATGTTCTTTTAATTTTAATTTATGCTTAAAATAGAGGTAAGAGAGGTAATTAACAGATTGATCCATCTTGTGGAGTAATAACAAATAATCTTTGGCAGAATACAATGTACATTTATATTTTTTTCGTTTCCAGTTATCATCGATTACGCTTTTACAACAAATGGTATTAAAACTAGAACCATCTATTCTAATTCTTAAGAAGTAAATGAGCCAAAAAGAATTAAAGTGATAGTAAAATTCTATCTTTTTTATATGCAAATTTTTTTCATCACAAAAATTAAAATTAATGTACACAAATTATTACAAATCCTCTTTATTTTTTTGTTTTATGAAAACAACGTATCTACAATTATTTGTTAAATAATATTAAAGAACACCTTGAGGTGGGGTGAATAGGTTTTCTAATTATCATAACCACACAAGCAACTATAATATTTAACCAATCAAAATAATAAACAAGATAGAATTTTAAAAAGAATCAAACCACACAAGAAGCACAGATTTATAGTGGTTTGATGACCTCGGTCCCTATTCCACTCTCGGAAAGTTCCATAACTTGAACTAATCTCTTTCTATTCAATGTTTTCGGATTACAATCGCTTACATAGAAAAAAAAGCCCACCGCCACGACACTATGCTTGGGAATTTCACTTGAGTTGTTCCGAGATTTCACAATAAGAAATCCTTGTAAAAATATAATTAAATTAGAACTCTCTCTTTAACTTAGAGTATTATCGAAAATGGATCAGAAAAGAAGAAAGGATGATGGAAGAACTCAAGAACTTAACTCAGATCTAATTGATTTTTTATTTAATGAACTTCTCTGATAGAACTCTCTTATTTATAGAAGAAAAAGTAGAATAGTTTAAAGAGAAATCGAACTTAAAGATATACTCTTGAAAGAGCCATCAAATTCGAAAACAACTAAAGACCAAGTCTTTTTCGGATAAAATTGATTGTTGAAATAAAAGAGAAAAAAGTCTCACAACTGGATTTTAGGTGCTCGGTAGACCGAACAAGTCTGGGTCAACCGAGTAAGCATTTTCAAGAGTTCTAAAACTTTCGGGTTTGGTCATCCGAACAATCTCAATCGTCCAGGTGAGCAAAAAATGAGGTTCACGAGTTTTAGGTTCGGTCAACTGACCAAGAATACTCACACACCCACTAACCTTTTTCTAATTTTCTTTTTCGGGGCGTGATGATCTTGCTTGGTCCTTGCACACTTCTTTCCAACCTCTTTAAACTTAATCTTCAACAGATTTGACTTCAATATGATTCCTTAAGCTTTTGTCTTCCCAAAAACGATCTTAACGATAATAATAACAAATAAATCAGAAGATTTTAAGGAAAATCATTTACAATAAATTAATACAACTCATAGATGAGGAAAAATACTTCTACAATTTGTTCTAGTAAGATATAAGTCAATAATTTTTTGCAAAATCTAAAATTAATCCTCTTTACAAATAATAAAGTTGAGGGTAGAATGTCTAATTTATTGCTCAAATGCATGGTTTAAATGAATATGTAGGTAAAGGAAGCCTTCAAACATCTATAGTATAGAAAGAGATGAAGAGATAAATCGGTTGGTATACCCACCAAACAAAATAAGAGAGCTGCCATCAGCACCCCAACTTTACTTATTGCACCCTAATTTAAAATAAAGAAAATAAGAGATGCGTTGAGAATAAGTAAAAGTTAGGGTGCCAATAGAAGGTCCCTTTCTTTTTTAACTAAATTTATACACTTTTTGGTTTAGGATTTTATATGAGCTTAATCATAATTGTAAACAACTACGGAAATTATTTGAAATAGTGTTTTAAGGTTAATTTGAGCTAAACCTTTGTAATGTTTGAAGAGTATTTAAATCTTTTAATTGGGGTGTAACAAATAATTTACAAAATTAGATTGGAATAAGTAAACGTTGGGGTGCCAATAGCAGCGCAGCTCTCTGAAATTAAATTGGTTCGACTCATCCAATCAATTCAGTTCCTTTTTGCTCTAATTGGGCATCATATAGAATAAAGAGATCCAGCTAGGGATTCCAGTTCTGGTTTGGCTCAGGTTCCACATGTACCCATTGACACCCTTAAAACGGAATATCTGATAATCAACTTCAACAGCAAGTTGTCGACAAGTCTAACTGCAAAATGAAAGGCTGAAACCAAGACTATTTGCTCTCCGAATTCCATTCAGTTACCATACACTATGTAATAATCATGTGCAAGAGAATGCAAAGGGCAGAAAAATAAGAAATCGCCACCTGCGATTACTATGGCACTACTCAGTCATCAATATTTTCCTTTTCTTCCATATAAAAGGTTGCCATTTTATAAATAAATAAATAAATACGCCAAGGTCCCTTTCCAAAATATACAAACTGAAGTAGGGAACCAGCACTGTAAATTAATCAAATGAACACAATCTATTCTCGATTACCATCTGTCGTACTTGAATGAACTTAACTTACAAGAAAAGGTCTCTTAGTCACTATAATAATCTGAAGGCGAGGACGATGTGTCTTGGCCTCCATCATCATTTCCCTCTCGGCCCATGTTAACATACATGTCTCCTCCATCCTCATGGCTCTCCTCCATCGAGTCGTCCTCAGACCTGCCATTAAATACGGTTTCATAGTCCGCGTCCTGATCGTCATGCTTGTATTCGTTTGCTTGATCACTGTCTTCAGATTCCAATGTATCTTCACTGTTACTGTTGTCAGCCCTCCCCACATGGATCCTCCTGATTTCATCATCCTCCCATTCCTCTCCTCCTAAGTTCGTTGGGGATTCCTCGCAACTGTTATGTTCGGGAATACCTTTGTCACCAAAATGATCCAACCTCGTCTCCTTGGACACTGGTTTCCTTGATCTTTGCATATTCGTAAAGGCACGACGACCACGACTGCTCTGTTGCCCATGTGTCAGACTTTTCCATCTCGGTACTTGATTTGTAAATTTAGATCTGGAGCCACTGACTCGCCCCAAGCACTCCCCACGACTACGACCATTTCCACGTCCACGACCCCCTCGTCCATGTACATAACTGCTACTACGATTGTTTCTTGGAACAAATGGGTTTTCTTGCAGATACTCTGCTTGTTCAAAAGCTTCTGCAGGTTCGGCACCTTGGGTAGTCTTGATAACACTATATCTTGATGGGAGCTTCTGCAAAACAAGAAAACTTAACTCAATACGCCATCAATCTTTGAAAGCCGACAGTAAAATCAGAGACCTATGTACAAGTTATAACCAAATAACAGATACAGCTGAAACCCTATCTTTCCTCTGTAAAACTAACATGGACTGACAACCGTTCCCCATTTACAACTTGGGAACTTTTGGGGAAGCAGGGCCTTTTATTTTAATGTTCTGTTTTTGGACACCAGGTCCACCACTGAAATTGAGTTGCTATTGGCACCCCAACTTTTACTTAGTACACCCCAATATTTTAAATTATTTATCACCCCCGCAATTATAGATTAAAACACTCTTCAAAATTCCAAAGGTTTACCTCAAATTATAATCTCAACATTACAAAACATTATAACACTCATTCAAACAATTTCAGTAGTTGTTTACAATTATGATTAGGCTCATATAAAATCCTAAACACAAAAAAATACGAGAGATTCTATTGGCACTAGGGGTGCACATGGTTCGGATTGGTTCGGATTTTGGCAAAATTGGAACCAAACCAAACATGATCGGTTCTACAAATTTGAAACCGAACCAATCCAATTACCCTATAGAACCGAACCAATCCAATCCAATCCAATCTTGGTTCGGATTGGTTCGGATCGGTTCTCAGTTCTCATACTTATTGAAGATAGATACCTTATTCCTCAATCCAAGCATTCTATCTCCTCCAATATTCAAACCTTAAAAACACATAGGACTTTTTTTAAACGTGGACTTTGGGATAATAAAAAAATTAAAAGGAAGAAGAAGAAAGAAATAAAAAGCCGAAATTTTTATTTTTTAAATAATTAAATATATATATATATATATATATAGATATATATTTATATATAATTGGTTCGGTTTTCGGATTGGTTCGGTTCTATTATATCCTAATCCAAAACCGAACCAAATTAATCGGATTTTTTTTTCTTCGATCCGTACCCGAACCGTGGGTGTGTTTAGTCCGAACCAATCCAATCCAAAAGCTTCGGATTGGTTCGGATCTCGGATTTACCCAATCCAATGTGCACCCCTAATTGGCTCCGCAACTTTTACTTATTCTCAACTATTCAATTATTTGCTTTATTTTGGGTGTAATAAGTAAAAGTTGGGGTGCCAATAGCAGCTCTTGAAATTTTATCACAATTCACCACATTCAAAAAGTACTCACAATGAATTCGCCAGTTTCCTTGTCTTTATGAGACTCCTGATGCGGAGAGTAGGAGATGGAGGCATCGAGTTCCATAAGCCTTAATGCCACAGCAGCAGTTGTATGCGGTACCCATGGAAGTACAGGGACTGACTCGAGAGAAGAAGAATAAGAATTATGAACAGAAGACCCTGACGGTACAGAGGAACCCAACAGTTCGATGGTTGTCTCAAAATTTGATGATAAACAGGCTCGTTTTATTGCACCCTCCAAAGAAGTCAGAAGCTGTGACAAAATATAGCATTACAAATCACCTGAGTTAATGAGGTCTCAAGAAAAGCATGGCAGCCACTTCACCTAAAATAGGATACATTCTTAACAATGATGCCTTTAAACAAAATTCAAGACATAGATGTACTCCATTATATTATTTTTTTTTTTATCTTTCCTTTCCCTTTAATTTCTGGCACTTGGGCGGGCCCAATTGTGTCAGGCTTGAGCTTGAAGTTTTGAATGTGTAGAGCTCAGGTTGGACTTGGACTTGGACTTGGACTTGGGATTTGATTGAGTGGTCTAAAGCTCAGGTAGAACTTGGTAATCCCTCAACCCGAAACCAGCCTGCCCAAGTAGTACCCCTAGTTAGTATTGAAGCCTACCAATCTAAGGGCAACCTACCAGGAATCTAAGCATTGACATCCCAAGCAAGTCAACCTATAGTTCTTTGCCAAGGCAACGGGAAACAACATGGAGTACAATTGAAATCATAACAGTGATTAGAGCCATCATGATTGCAACTGTGGGAAAGAAACAAAAATAGCTAAGTAATTTGACCCTATCAAATGTGTGTTATCTGCATGTCTTGATTTCATGTGATAAGACACAGCTAATTTTGGGCTCAAGCCCCCTCCCTATGTAACGAACTCAAGAGTCTCAAAGCTCAAAGTAAAGTAACATCAATAAGCTTAGTCCTTCATAGGCACTAATACCAACCAACCAACGAACCATAAAATGAATTGTTGTAGGAAGATGAGTTTGAAATAGTGAGTGGTAATTAAACAGTGATGGTTTGCATCCCATGGATTTAAAACATAGAAGGGATAGAGTTCAAAAGATAAAGAAGATATAATTAATCACAGCAAATATGATATCTAAGGAAGGCATCGAAGACAAAACAAGTATTGGAAAATAATTAATACCTGAAGAAGATCCTCTGCTGAGGATGCGGTGTGCAACATCTCACCCCAAGGTTTTCGATAGTTCTCGGTCCAGAATTGTTGAAGAGCTTCAGGTGGGACAGACACCTGTAAAATGAAGCATATGACTTCCATGGCAGTTTAGATGCCTATAAAAAGTACAAGAAATTGAATAAACCAGAATTTACATTGAATTACTGGATGTTTAATATTACAAAAATACGGGAAAAAAATGTTCAACAAAAGATTACGTTACCTCAATTAAAGCTAATTGGGCCTTGAGCAATCTGACTCTCAGGGGAAGACAAAAATGTGATCCGTGGAAATCGCACCCAGGGCCCACCTGTTTCTCTTGACATTGAATCACATGGTCTTTGTGGAAGGTTTCAATAGTTTTATGGCAAACAGGGCAGTGGTTCTCTTCAGAAAGGTAAGAATCATGGCAGAAATCACAAGGTACTAGGAACTCCAAGCATCTTTTCTTCCCATATTTAATGGAGCATAATATCGAAGAATTTAAGCATTCTTTCCACATCCAACGCTGGAAATCTTTATATCTCTTCAAGACTTCAATTTTCTCAGTTTTAGTCGTCCCAAGCTCAAGTTTGAAAGATGATGACTGATCTAGGGCATCAGAATTAAGAACACACACCATACTGCTGGGACTCTCAATTCCTGTGCCATCAAGACTTGAAGCAATTCCTGCATCTTCAGTTTTGACATTAACACCAGATGGGTCCACAATGCTGGTGCAACAGATATTCCTTCTAATAGTTTGCTTGAACGTAACAGAAATTTTTTGCAACATCAAATGCAAATGGGATTCCCTAATCCCCCGTGTATCTAGTGACGCCAAAAGAGCATCAAAGGCCTGCATGTAAGATTGAATTGATTGATGAATAAATAAAACAAGGCTCTTCACGTATGTTTTGTATAAATAAACTCACTTGATCTAGATATGTATAAGAAATTAGACATAAGATGACTAACAATTACAATGCTTCTATTGTTGAATCCCTAACAATGCCAGACAATACATGAGCTTAAAACATAACAAGTACGTTAAACAAAATAACTCAAGTTATGACTATAATATTTAACTTGCTCGTACTTAAAAAGAATGAAATTCACTTAAAACCATATATATTTTATAAGTGATTTTCCTTTCAGGCTACCATGCTCCAACTTTTGGACATTACAATTAAAAATTAGTCGTTCAAGAGATCATTTCCCCTACAAAGTCGTTTATCAAAAAAAAATTGTGACTTTGTCTTGAGGCTTTGTATTTGGTGGATATTTAGTTGTCAAGCACCAAATATAATCCAGAAATTGCTACTTTTTGTCCTTCAATAAATACGAGAAACTAATCCAAACAAAACTTACCACAACTTTTCTTCTTTTTCTTTCTTTTTTTCTGATTGAAAACACTGATACAACATTCAGAAAAACAAGAGATAGTGACTAGATGAATAAGAACACAAAAATCGAATTAGTTCGTTTCTCAAAGCTGGATACAAACAGTTGATCACAATGAACTGCCTTCCTATAGTGTGTTGTCCCATTTTGGAGGGAAAGAAATATCCAGGCATTTGAAGGTAAAGAGAGCAAGATCAAGAAGTTCCCATAGAGACCAACGCTATGGAAATATTTTCTTTTGGTGTAAATCATTCAGGGAATTTAAAGGTGTTTTCTTTGACGATTTTCTGTCTAAGTGGAACCAGATTTGTTCCAAGAACCTTGAAGAGTGACTCTGGATTGTGTTAACTTTTTGTAGTTCTGCATTTTATGTTTTTCTTCTGGCTTCCCTTTGTAGGTAGGTTTCTTTTGGCTTTCCATTTTATGTAGGTCTCTAGACCTGCTTTTCTTACATTCATAAATTCACTACTTATCCCAAAAAAAAATATGAACTTCCTTAAAAATTAAACACTTCCATGCTGTTTAGTAAATAACTTCATAGTTTGATAAGACAATAGTCTCTCAGTTTCACTAAATCTCCATTAGCCAGAGATGATGAAGGGCAAGAGACGTGTATGTGGCACAGATTGATCAATTAATGCTCACAAAGGTGGAACAAGAAATTCATATAAAAAACGATACTAGTTTCAACTTCCAAATTTATCAACTACCAACATTATTTAAAACTTGATTGATGAAGTTTGCAACATTAGTGTTTACTTGTTTGAGCAACTCTGGTATCTAACTTATCAAGCACTTAAGTTGTAAATATTATAGTTTCTCAATGAGAAGGAGAAAGATATCAACACTATTAAGCTTCATTTAGATAACTTAGAAAACCATAAAAAAGTTTTCTTGTAAGATTCTCCTCCTAAGAGATAGAGATTGATACCTCTTCCGAATCAATAAGCCTCCAGTAGCCATCTTGAGATTCAAAGAAGATCCTGCCAGAGCCAGGATCGTTTCTAGAAGCAGATGTGACAAACTGCCAGTATCGATTACGTCTGCGATCCTGACCAAGAGGTAAAGACCTGTATGGATACATCTCTTCGGCTTTGCGGCCAATATAAGACTTTAATTGAGAGCGTAATATTTCAGTAGCATATCCATGATGATATGGGAAACTGTCTTGCCCTGACAAGTTCCTTTCTGTAGGCAAGTTATTAAGATCACTTTGCCCATTGTGAGAAATGAGTGATTCTTCTTGGACTGCAGGGTTGACAAGTTCAATGTTCTTGTTATCGATAATAGATGGGATTTGGCTTCCTTCTGCTACATCACTCATAAGATTAGGCTCAGACTTGATTCCCGTAAAAGACGAATGTTGAAACTTCTTCACATACTCGTCTTTCAAGCGTCTTTTATCTAGTTGTGCTTCAGCCCACATTTGCTTCTTAAGAGCATTTGCAGCTTCCAAGCGCCCCTGCAGAAATCTCTACTTTAGAGAGAGAGAGAGAATGATTCCTAAAGGATGGGGCACCCATGTTTAGCTGGGGCACTCATTTTCACAGGGGCACCCATGTTTTAGGCAGTGTCAACAAGATCCTGGCAACACCATTAAGGCCATGTCGACAAGACCCTGTCGACACTAGCAAAAAAAAAAAAATTTTAAAAACCTCCTATACCCTGTAGACATGAGATCCCAAAGTTTT
Source organism: Akebia trifoliata (assembly GCF_017979445.1). Classification (NCBI taxonomy): domain Eukaryota; kingdom Viridiplantae; phylum Streptophyta; class Magnoliopsida; order Ranunculales; family Lardizabalaceae; genus Akebia; species Akebia trifoliata. Next base: position 7,206,848 of record NC_141387.1, read on the forward strand.
GGTAGGCAGTGTCAACAGGATCCTGTCAATACCATTAAAACCATGTCAAAAGTTTTTGTAGGCAGTGTCAACGGGATCCTGTCAACACCATTAAAGCCATGTCAACAGGGTCAGGACGACACTAGCCAAATTTTTGAAGAAATGTGTGGGTACCACAAATATGGCCCCCACTTAAGCAAAAAATTCGGTTTTTCAAAAATGCTAGCAAAATCGCTGGCCTTTAACACTAGCCTTCCTAAAATAATTAAGTCGCACTAAGTGTCACCTCAAGAATGACACGAACTGAGTTTCCTTCCATGGCTACACCAATTAACGCAACAAGCGCATTAAGACGCTCCTCTACACTGAGATCAGAATATTCCCCTTCCATCAGTCCTTGAACCCATGGTTCACCAGAGTTGCTTTCATCAATTTCCATGTCGTCTTGGTCAGGATTAATTGCCACGTGGCAGTTCCCAACAACCTCTGTCAACTGATCGATGGTAGCACCTGAATTGCCTGCTTCCTTTGAGCTATCCAAAAGAGGAGACTTTGCTACATTAGAATGGCAAGTCTTTTCAGAATCCTCAGCAACATCACATTCAGAATCTTCGTCTCTTTCAACATCTTCTGCATCCTTTTCAGCCTCTTCACAATCTGAAAACCCACTTTCTAATATCTGAAGTTTTCCCCTCGCTGCCGATAGTACAGCCTCAGCATCGCCCGGGTCCTTTCTGAAGGCAGGCCGGACACAATATGTCGAAGGAGCCGTTCTTTCAAATAGGTTTGAATCCCTTGACAATGCCGCTGCAATTGATGCCTCGGGTGTCTTGCTTGTTGTAAGGTCCCTAAGTCCAGATTTCTTAGAGCACAAAACAAAACAAAAAATTAGGAAAAGTGAAATAGAGAAAATGATAGAGTTAATCAATCTTGACTAAGAGAACAATTACCTGAATCTTGTCTGCAACTTCAAATATTGTTAGGCCTTTGCTACCCTCAAGAGAAAGAACATGAAATGCCGCAAATTTAACTGTTCCTGGCGTCAACCGATGCTTAGATCTGCGTGAATGAGAAAAACCCTTCTCTTGCATCATGGCAACAGCATTTTCAGCTGCTGCACCATTGCGTAATGTAGAAATTCTCTCTTCACCAACACGATCCTGCACTTGGACAGAAGTTATTGAGTCAGTGTATCCATAAGGAAAACCTTACAAATACTATTTACAGTATGATGGCTCAACCAACGTTTTCAGATGTTGAGGCATGAGAAGAAGCACTGGGCTACCGATGCCTCGAGGTATAACAGCATTCTAACTTATTTACTGCAATTTTCTACATTAACAGCATAATAGGTAACTCAAAGTTTCCAACAGATCCAGCAATCAGTAAGTTCAGACCAACATAACCTTTTATTTTAGCACGGGTAAAAGAGAAAAGTAAACAAGAACCTTTTTTTCATTTTGATGAAAACATTTAGCTGCTGTAAAGCATTAAAAGTAACAGAAGGTGTTGAATGCAAGGAATGGACCTCATCGTTCCTATGAAAACGTGTCTGCTCAATGCTCCTTTTCTTCAGTCGTGGTCCAAATCCTGCGGACAGTGCAAATTGCCGCAATATTTCAGGCCATGTCAATGGATTCAAGTGGCGTTTCCAACTGCGTATGTCAAAACCCCATGCATATGCCTGATACAGAAAGTAGATATTTTAAAAAAAGGTTCGTAAAAAAGAACGAAATACTATTTGGGATACAGTAATAAAACTGCAGCAACGCAACAACGCAATAAAGCATACCCCTTCAACTATTTGTGGGTGTCCACCTCCAGGAGAAGCAGCACAACTTTGGTTTCCTCCAAGACCAATAGAAGGTGTCCTTGCAACATCTTCAATGTCTTTTATGATGGACCTCAGGAGAGCTATATGCATCTCACCCAGCAACCTTGGATCCTGAAATAGGATAAATCAGTTCAAGCAGCATCAATATCAAGCTATGTTACCCATGAACCGTAGTTTCACAGTCATGGCACATTGTGAACTTGCATAATACATAAAAATGAAGGGTCCCGTTGCCCAGGAAACATTACCAAGCAATGGTGCTGCAGCAAATCAAGACAACAGTCTAGAACAAAGTTACCTGATTCGTGGGTTCGCTCGGTTCGAATTTGGGTTCGTGATTCGCCACTTGAGAATGAACCCAGTTCATAGGGGTTGACAGAGGTGAGGAAATTTGAAGGTTGAAGTGATGAGTAGGGTAAAAAAGAGATTGAAGCTGGCAGATTACGGGAAGAAAAAATCAAGTTTTTATTATTTATAGGTTGAAGATGAGGGTAATTGGTTATTTTTCATCAGTCTATTAATAAAGACCAAGATCAAAGGGACATGCCATCAGTTTAAAATTTTAGGGGAATGTCTCAAATATTATCAACATGTGAAGGGCATGTAAAAAAAAAAGGAAAATGTAGTTTGTTTGGTTCACTGCATTTCATGAACTGAGAGCGAACCATATCACGTTTAGTTCGAACCGGTTCATGATTCGGTACCTTACCAACAAAGTAGGTAACCCAGGTCTAGACCTATGTTACCTGATTCGGGTTCATGGTTCGTGGTTCATGTGGTTCTTGGTTCGTGGTTCGCAAGTCAAGAATGAACCCAGTTCATAGGGGTAGACAGAGATGAGGGTATTTGAAGGTTGAAATGATGAATAGGATAAAAAAAATTATTGAAGATGCTACATTTTAGAAAGAAAAAAAAATCAGATTATTTTATTTACAAGTTGAAGATGAAAATTTTTGGTCATTTCCTATTAGTCTATCAATAAAGACAAAGGCCAGAAAGGTATGCTATCAATTTGAAAATTTAGGGGATCTCTCTAATATTATCAATATGTGGAGGGGGTGTGATGAGTAGGTTTTATACCTACGAATTAACCACTTTTAAATATAATATTTTGTTAATTTTAGAGTCTTTTAGTTGTTTTTAGTTAAGTTTAGTTTATTTTATACTTTTTATGTGATTATGTTTTTATTTGATTTTTATGCTTATTTTGCAATTTAGGAACAGTATGGAACATTAGGATATTTGACAACATTTAAGAGAAAATTCTGACTCAAATTGGTTCATTCTTGGAAGAAGGAAGCTAAGCATACAAACTAAAAAGTCTTCAAGCCACAGCTTGATAGAGAACGAGGCCACGGCGGGAATTCAAGAATTGCACAACAGAAATATGAAAATACAAGCCGCGGCATGATATATTGGGAGGCCATGGCCTGCTTACGTTTCTAGCTTTACACGTTAATTTTTTGGGCCGAATTAGAGATGGATTTTAGGACTCTTAAACCCTAATGACTCCATACCTATAAATAGGAAAGTTTAACCCTTATTTTGGGACAGAAGTTTTGGGATTTTTCTTGGAGGCACAAAATCGAGAAAGAGGACGAGAGCTGGAGATTCGACTTTTGAGTTTTATCTTTCTGAACTTTATCTCTTCTCTTGATATTTGTAATCTCTAAGATAAGCTAAATACTTTTGTGATTTTGTTTTCTTTTCAATGATGAACTAATTCCTATTTTAGGGTTATAATGGAACCCATTCATGATATTTGATTAATTTTATTTCTTTCTTCTATGATTCCACATGTGATTGTTTATTCTATCCTATGTTTAATGCGATTTAATTAACTGGCCATTGATTGAATTGAATCGGTGAACCTTACTAATATCGACAGAGTTGTTTTGTGTTCATGACCTAGATGGAGTAACATACGCTAATTTGAGATAGACGTATACTCACGTTGCGTGTGCATCCCTTATGAGAACTTATTCTTAATGAATTCTTCTTGATTTAATTCTCATAGACATATAGGGAGTTAGTTTAGAAGGGTATTTTTACATAACCATCGACAGAGGCTTGTAGAGAATTTAGTGCTCTTGGGTGATAATTATAGTGGATTAATTTATCATAGAAAGAAAGATAATCTAATTAAGTGGATTGTTTGGGGGAAATTATAAACCTAAATTTTATCACTCATTGATTTTAAATCTGCAAATTTATTCTCTCCATTATTTTTCTTATTTATTTTTAAATCCTATTTTTTTACTTTTGTTTTGATAAAATTAGAGTGAAATAAATTGGTAATTAGCAATAGATTGATATTTAGTCTCCGTGGGAACGATACTTTCTTATCACTTTATTACTTGTTTCGATACGTATACTTGCGTTCGTAAATTTAGACAACAGGGTATAAAAATAACATAAAAGTCAAAGAAGAAACTCAAATCCATTCAATGACGTGTATTGTGCACAGAACCTTCTTTTTTTCCTTGAGCATCTCGAGAACAAAATTTAGTTATGCACACATTCACTTGAGTATATTTTTTTTGGAGTCAGTTTAGCAATGCTCTCACTTATAACTTAAATTAAATAAGCAATTTACTTGATTCGCTGTATATCACGAACCAAGACCAAACGGTACCGCGAACTGGTCGGTTCAAACAGGTTCGCGGTTCGGCACCTTTGTAGCGAATTAGGTAACCCTGGTCTAGACATAATTAGAACATAAATCTGGCAAACTTACATAATCATGAAAAGCTTGAACGAACTCATCAAGTGTAAAAGGCCAAAGCTCGAGAACATCAGCAAAAGTTATTAAAGAACTCCAAGCCTGAAAGATTCAATTACAGTCCTCAGAACCATGAAGAAGCAGCATTTACTACAGAAGTTCAGTTGAGTATCCAATATGTCGAACAGACAGCTAAAAAATGAATCTGGATTTGACTGAGTATATGACAATTAACTAAGTAGACAAACAGATGCCTCATACACTGATATAATAATACTTAACAGATCCGTTGATCATGATTTAAGTTTTTTGCAGTATCAGACATGAACAAACCCACATCATTGTTGGGTTTAGAATATTATCATGAAATTAATTTCTGTTTGACAAGTACTCACGCAGATAATGGCATCTCTAGGACAACAGAAAGCAAATATGCATGGCTTCCTCATAAAGCATGACTACAAAAACAAAAATAGAACTAGGAAAATGCATTGTCTTACTTTCCAAATGGAAACTATGCAATTGGTTGCAAAAATGAAAGAAATGATGTGCGAGGCAAATATCAACTAAACATACCATGAGAAGGTTCCCAACATTTTCCTCTGAATCAGACCATGGCCGAACAGCAAAAGGCCTTTTTAATTGCACGGACTTGGGAGGGAATGAACTCAACATATCTGAATCAAGAAAAACTTGTTATAGCTGCTTAAAATAGAGCTACAAATTGTAGGGGACAAGAGGATCAAGATAAATCCCAAATAAATGATACAAAACATGGGAAAAGATTCTGAAGAACTCATCTAGAAAAGTAAACAAGTATACTTTTTTTAGTTGCTAGTAAAATAACAGTTGATAAATTGCAATGAATTATATATAAAGGGTAACAGTCGGGGGACAACGTTTGGGAGACAAAATTTGTCCTATATGGCTTAAAAGTTTCGGATTGGGCTGGTTTTTTGTGAGGATGATCTCTATGGTGAGGAGATCATCCTCACAAAAAATCAGCCCAATCTGAAACTTCGAACCCCATCAAAAGTGGTTTACTAATTAAAGGTAAAAAATTGACGGTCCACAATTCTAAACCACTTTTGATGGGGTTAAAAGTTTCAGATTTGACTGATTTTTTCTCACAAAAGATCAGCCAATCCAAAACTTTTAAGCCATATAGGACAAATTTTGTCTCCTAACATTGTCCCTCTAACGGGACCCATTACCCATATATATATATGATGATGATAAATATAATTTTCTGAAGGGTGTAAAATGGTACTTCTATAATCATTCTATATCAACAAGAGTCCTCCCATTAAGGAACACCAACCTCAAAAAGTAAAGGCCGAAAAACTGAAAGAAACAGCAGTACAGAAGATGGGACACAATCTCCTGTAGCTCCCAACCAAAATAAGAAAAATCAACCCAAATGGAAAAACTGGCCTAAAACATCATCAAAATGGTAAAAGGATTTCACAGTGAATATGAGAGCTCCAATGTCCTAATTCCTAACAACTACAAATCCGCTTTGTATCAAACAGTTGAGTGCAAAGGTGAATCTGTTGACTGCCAGCTTATAAATCACACACAAAAAAGCTGACAAGCACTGATTCGCATGCATCCTAACAAGAATGGATTACACAATATCCCCAATCTCAGCTTAACATCCACTCGAAACAATCTACGACACAACCAGTAACTTAAAATCCAACCCTTCTTTTAAGTTTTCACCGATCAAAAGAGAGTTATAATTATAGGCTACAAATGGGATTATTTATATTACCATTAGAAAAATATAAATATTTCCCAAATACAAACAAATTTCTCCATGTCAACATTTCATGATCGGACCATGTTAATCAGGAAGCAACCAGAGTGTAGGATCCTCAATCAATATATTCTGAATTTGAAACATGGTTTTACTTTTATTTTTGCAAAATATAGTATTAAATAGCTAAGTGTGAATAATTGAAATTATAACTCTGTTCGATGCATTAGATAACCTTGATACAAACGTTTTAGTCACCATACATAAAACTGATTAAGGAAGGCTATATGTTATGCAATAACTACCTCTGAATAACTCGAGGTTTTGCAAAGTATCACTTTCAAGAGTAACAATAGATGGCAACCCTTTGCTTGAAGCCGCCAACTCCATGAGTTCCAGGCGTTCATCCTCAATAAGCTCCATAGATTCTTTAATGATTTTACGAGCGGTGGCCCTCTCATTTGCAGCTTTACGTCTTGCTGCCTCCTTCTCTCTACGAAATTCTTCTCTCTGCCTCATTTTCTCAGCCTGAAGTAGAAGACAAAAAATTATAACACTTACCCGGAAAAAGAGAGAAAAATTACATTAATATTGCCTACTTACTCTAAGAGTTTCTTTCTTTAGAAACTTCTCTCTTTGCTTAAGTTCACGCCTTTGCTCCCTCAGGAATTTCTCCTCCTCTCGCTGCTTTTCACGCATCAACCTCTCTTCTTCCTTTCGTCTTTCGCGATCATGTCTCTCCATTTCTCTCCGCATTAGTTCCTCTCTCTAAAAATTAGAAAGTTCATGATATTAGCTTACAACTGATGAGCTAAAAAAATGCAAAACTATGAGTTACTAGCAACACCTTTCGCCTCAAAATATCTTGCTTCTCAAGCTCTTTTCGAATCCTTTTCTCATGAGCTTCAATTTCCCTTGCAATTCTAGCTTCACTCTGCATAAATTTATTATACACAAATCAATACTAATATTTGGTTAGAAGATAACAGCATTTGTGACTACTTTGTGTTGTTATATGATACCTTGTGCTTCCTCTCCACCAAGGGTGCATCCTCAGTATGGCAAACCGGCCGGCCAGATGAAACAAATTGATTTTCTAATCCAACAATTGGGTCACCATTTGTAAAGGAATTCTTGTGTGGAACACTGCCATACTCCCCACATTCCTGCCTCCCTTTTGGGGACAAAAGACTGCTCAAAGCCTGATCTTGAAAACCATAACTGGTGGTCATCCTTTTATTTCCTTGCAGATATGGCCTCCCAGTAGCCCCACTAGTCCGAACATCAACCGGCAAATCACTGAGATGAGATGGAACAACTTGTTCATATGTGTCATACCTGACATTGGGTTGTTTAGGATCAAGATCCCTTGTGGCAGCCTGAGGATGAACAACATGAAAATTTTCAGTTAGTTTTCTTTTGACACATTATGAACTAGTCAAAACTATGCCCCATATTGGACAATGAGTGATGAAGATATCTGCCAAAATTGGCTATGAGACCAAGTGAATGGAAATATTAGAGAGTATTAAATAAGGGACGGAAACTTGTACGATCAGAACAAATTCTAGTTTTTCAAGAGAAACAGAGTGGCAACTAGATAGAGAAGGAGGCAACGCATGCTTACTTATTTGGATAAAATAAACAGAAAACTTATGATGTCAGTAAGATATATATTTGTTATTACTGAACTCCCAAAAGATTGCCTCCCAAAATGAATGAGAAGTACAAGGGCTAATTGAACACTGGAGTTATGGTGCTACTTCGATATGGATGACGATGTCAAAACTCAAAAATTAAGTCCATCAGAGTTGAAAAGCACAATCATGCATTTCAATGCCAGCTTGGCCAAAGAAACGCAATCACTTGCTTGGCATTGGTGTCCACTTTTTTTCATTTTGAAAGTATCAATCATGATGGAAGATCAAGAAAAATCTTTTCATTTAACAAATAAATAATTTTTAAAAATGGGTAATGGAATACCTCAAAAATGTCCAAATTACACAAGTTGTATCATTTAGCAAGTCAATAACTTCCAAGTGATACGTTGCAGGCTAATTAGCATCCCGATAAAATAAAATGTAAGTAATGGGAGTTCAAAGAATTGGTAAACATCAAAACTATCCAAAAGGAAATGCAGTATATGATGCCATAGCATAGAGCTCAATCATCAAAATGTCAATTAAGGCGAAGGAAAAGATACGGATGTGAATGAACAAAAATTATAATGAACCATCAAACATTTCATCAATTGTTAAAAGACAATGGATGCTGCATCAAAACAAACTTCTTGAATGGAAAAGCAGAAAACTAACTTTGATCGATTTAGCATCATGCTGCTCATATATTTCGCAATCATAAAGCTCTCCGGATCCCTTTTTCTGCACCGTCATATCTGCTTCATATATGACAATGAGAAGGTTAGAGCATCTAAAAATAATTTTAACAAAGAAGACAATCATAACATGAATCAACTCAAAGAAGAAAAACTAAATGTTAGTGACACAAGAGAAGACTTCTTAAATCCACATATTAAGTCATGCTTAGATATCTATGTTAACCAACCAACTACTTCAAAAGACCAATCTATTGGAGAGGGAGAGAACTATGAATATAAGAGGGTCACAGGGCTTAACTGAGGTATGAAGAGTAGAGAAAATATACAATCAACACTCACCCTTAAAGATGGAAAGAATCGAATCTGTGACCTATACGAACCTAGCACTCTGATACCATGTTAACCAACCATCTATCCCAAAAGGTCAACCTGTTAGGAAGGGGACGCACAATGTATATAAGACGGGTACGATAGTACGTAACACCTAGGAGCAGCCGAAATCCCACACTTAACAAACTAAAGAACACATGGGAAGCTAGAGTACAGTAGGAAAATTATCAAAATCCCCCCCCCCCCCCCCCAAAGTTATTTTCTATATTCTAATATGTTGAGACCTACTAATACAAAACATGATATGTTAATCATCGGGGGGGGGGGGGGGGGGGGGCATATAATATAAGGATAAACACACCCATTACATGTAATGCTGGTGAGACAACCTATTCACAATCATCATCATCATCAAGGCCTTACCTCCACAAACTTGGGGTTGGCTAAACAAAACCCGTTCTTCCATTTAATTATTTCTAAGCCCATATAATCAGTACTTATGATCTACAAAATGTAACTGTTGCATCAAAAAAGACGTAGAATTTAAGTATTCTTCTTAACAATTAACACAATTTTACAAGAGACATACCCATGGGCTCGAAGACAGCATCAGGTGGCAATGGGTCGAACTCTATCCCAAGAATTGGACCGTCCTCCCTCACTGGCTTCCCCAACTGTGCCTCCACAAAAGCAATTGCTCTAAGCTCTGATATCGACCGAGGAGGCTCATAATACTTCTTCACCACTGGAATATCAACTCCAATTCTAGAACTAGACCCAACAACAATCATTCGTGACTCCTGGCTCGGACGAAATGGACTAGAACCTGAACCCGAACTAGAACTAGAACCAGACCCCGACCCAGCTAGCTCCACCTGTATGTCTTCCCTCGGTCTCTTCTCCACCACCGCCACCTTCCTATCCTTCAATCTTCTGTGACAAAACCACATCTGTAATTGTCGATCCGAAAGCCCAAGATTCTTCGATAGTTCCGCTCTTACCGACTCCGATGGATACATCTCCACTGTTTCCAATCCATACAAAACATCATACAATAATCAGAAACAAAAGCCCTAACGAATTCAAACCAAAAAATTAAAAATTAAAATTTTGACGAACTAACCAGCGTAGGTTCTCTCCAGAGACTCCAATTGAGAGGGAGTCTTCATTATTCTCTTAGGTTTACTTCCTTCTCCTCCTTCGGGAGACTTTCTTTTCTCTCCTTTCGGAGTGGACTCCATTAAAGAAGAAGAAGATCGATCACAAAGAGATCGAGACACAAAGACGCAAAAACCCTAAGAGAAACGATAAACTCACAGAAGAAGATAGAGAGATGAGAGAATAATAAAAGAAAAAAATAGGGTTTCGATTTGTGGAAAATTTGGGAGGAATCGAAATCCAAAGAAAGAAAGATACGAACGGTGAGATTTCAAGAATAAAAAATAATAAATAATAAAGATAGTAATAATAATAATAATAGAAGAAGAAGAAGAAATAGAGAATGAATCCAACTAATAATAATAGAAAGAGATTGCGATTTGTGAGAGAATGAATGAGAGAGAAATCGAATCCAAGAGAGAGAAACAACAACATTCCTCTCTCTTCGTCTTTCCATCTTTCGTTTTGAAGAAAACGTAACGCGTCGAAATAATTGTTCTTTTGGTCTATTTGGGATTTTTCTAAGATGCTTTGAAATCGACGACAACAATTCGATCGATTTCATGATTTTTTTTTTTTTTTTTGGTTTTTCTCTTGTTCTATGTTCTTCCCGAATTAATTATTCTTTTTTCTCGTATTTCACTCGCAACTTTTAAAAAAAAATCGCGTTTTTGTAGAGTATTTTACTATTTTGGGTATGAAATCGGGTGTAGCTTTGGAGTTTTGGGTTGGGCCTTGTGATAAAAAGTTATCCATGGATCCGCTTCGGATTGGATTGGATCGGACATAAAATCGGATGCCAAAACTTTTCTCCTAATAATTGAAATTATTTGGTGAGGATCATGAAAGAATACTAAATTTTGATTCTTCAACCAAAAGAAAGATGATGGATTAAGTTTCATTTTGATTTTTTTACGATTGAAAGTAAGAAACAACTTCTTAATTTAATAGTAAAGTTTAGAACTAAAATGGAAAAGTCTCAATTAAATTAGTGAAATAAAAAAATGTGATTTAATCGTGATTTTTTCAATAAATCGTTGAATTCGATGACTATGCATGTAGTACACAATTCTTTTATTGGATGTACCATAGTCAAAAATCAATTAAATGTCGGGCCCAAGGATCCATGAAAATTATATACATGAGTTTTTTTCATTGAACAGCTATAGTGTCACGGTCGTGTTATTTTGAATCGGGGTCGTGCAGTATTTCGGGTGCTAATCCACAAGTAAGCCTGCCAAAATTATCTCATACACAACATAAGAGAACGGAGGCAATACGAGGTAAAGTCCGGAGGCAACTTTGTTAATATAGTATGTAAATTACACGAAGTAACACGTTACAAAAACAAATAGGTGTATTACAAGCAATTAGTGATATATGACATACGGGACTCCACATAACTTGGCTCGAGGGCTTGATGTCAATGTGGGTGTAGTCAAGTTGAAGTTACCGTACTAGTTAGGCAACATTCACCCTGTCTTCCATGTCGTCTGTCTCAAGTCGTTCCATGTAAATCTCGCATGCAGCATTCCAACACGTACACCTTCTCATTAAACAATTTAGTCAAAGCATGTTATCGACAAAATTCTCGCAAAGCTTCAAGTCAGCAGTAGTTCAAGTAAACAGTAGCACGCGGAGTATTTCATCAGATAGAAGAACATGTCAGAATGTGAAATTACCTAGAAAAATGTAGGGAACTTACTATCTTTCAAGCAGAAGATTGAAAAGTTTCTTAAGAACAATAAGAAGATTGAAGAATTTCTTAAAGATAATGTGACGAGAACGTCTGCAGAATAAGTAAGGAAAACTATGAAGACCATACATGATGACACCTAAAGTTAGGTGTAGCTCACCCTAGAGTCATCCGGGAGCACCCATGTAATTCTATGTAAGGCTTAAAAATGAAGTCATGTCTTAGCCCCATGTCAGGGCATATCTATTAGCCTAGTGGTATTTTTGTAATGAAATAGGAAAGAGTATGACCGGTCTTTACTTTTGATGTTTCCTTTTGGAAACTTAGGAAAGACGGCGTACTCTTTGTAAGAAGGGTATCTAGTGTACTAATCCCCAATCTATACCCATGTTGACTTCAAGCCATCGCGCCAAGCTACGTGGAGTCCCACGTGTCATAGATCACTAATTGCTTATAACACACCTATTTGCTTTTGTTACATGTTACTCCGTATAATTTGCATACTATATCAATAAAGTTACCTCTGGACTTTGTCTCGTGTTGCTCCTATTATCTTGCTTGCTAACTATGTTTAGTAGTGTGAGATAATTTTACAAGCTTGATTGCGGATTAGCACCGCACGACCTTGTTTCGAAAGAACACGACCGTGACACGTAGGCATAGGCATCCTCTCTCAAGTTAAGGGGGTAAAAAACTTAAAGTAGGTAGTGTCAATTTTAACACAACCCATGAACACAACTCAAAAACACACGAAATTAGTGGGTTTGGGTCAAGCTTAACTAAGTTTAGGGTATTATTAAAAAAAAAATTAAGTTAAAAGGCTAAAAGCTGAAAAAATAATAAAGTGAGTTAAAATAGTAAAAAAGAAAATATAATAAATTTATAAGGGGTGAAGTGTAAAAGAAATAAACTATCCCACAAAACTATAACTTGTTGGTTGGGTCAAGGGCGTAAAAGTAAAGAAAAAAAATTGAAGTATTAAAGAATTTTGATATTAAAAGAGTAAAAGATAATAAATAATAAATAATAAAATAGGTTAAAGGGTAAAAGAGAAAATATAATAAAGTCAGAAGACTGAAATTAAAATTAAGGGGGAAAAAAGAAAAAAAATAAAAGTGAATTCCACACAAAGTTGTGTTAACTGCAACCGTACCAACTCAGTTGTATTTTATTATATAGATTTTTAAATCACTTAGCGTAACTTTTCAAAAGTTCGAACGAGTCTTCCAAAAATATATATCTTATTGTTAGATTTGATAGCTGAAACCATTAACAATAGGTTTTCGATCAAGTTATTATGATAATCAAATTAAAATTAGACTCAAAACATTTAGACACAAGACTCTATTTACAGTCCAAAATGTCAAGTGTTATTTTAAAAGAGTTTTTTCTCTTTTTATTCATCATTTATTTCTCTTACATATCTTCTATATTTAACATTCACACATTATGAACTTATGATAATATTGTATTTTGGAAAACTGTGTTATGTTTTTGTATATCATTAAAGATGGCATGATATTGTAGTATTGTTTTGATACAAAAAAAAAGACTTGCAAAAGTTCACGGACAAGTACTTGTAGGATTTCATAAGGGATAGCAAAAGTTTGTTGCCAGGACACAACCAAACACCTTTGAACTATCAATCACACGCAAACAATTGTTTTACAAATGATTGCTATTGCATCGAATAAAATCTTAAAGTATTCTGGTAATTTTATAGAGGGTAATATTATTTAGATTGTCCACTTAAAAGCACAATCAATATCTTCCCTTAAATTACGTAAAGCTACTTAATTACAAATAATCATATTAATTACCGTATGTCAAACTCTCTTAAAAAGTAATGTAATGTTAAAAAAAATTTAAAACACCATAACTTTCAAAATAGAGGTAAGTTTGCAATTAAATTAGTATTGTGTGAAGCTTGACACAATATATACAATAACACACAACAATGGGTCCCACTTATTTGCCTCAAGATTTATACCTCATAGAGAAAGTATCTCGAGGAAACTTGTATCCTCTTCCTCCCTTTTTCCAAAAATACTCATTCAACTTTATATTATCCATTTCTTTTCTATCATTTTCAAGTAATATCCCTCCAACTTCATTACTTTACCTCTATTATACCCCACTTAACCCTAAAGAGGATATTTATGTCGTAGGTAGGGGCAAACTCTAATTTATATAATAGAACCACAATGGTTATACCCCACATAACTATAGTTGCTATAGTTTGTGGGGTATAGGCTCGTGTTAAAGGCACCCCAGTTGTTTACTATTATAATGAGAGAAGATGAAGTAGAAGTGGTTTGAAACCAAGATTTGGATCCCACAAATGCCCACAACTTTAAATTTAAACTCAATATAATGATGGTTATTTTGGTAAAACATCAATAAATCGTGATCCCGTAAACCCCAACACTTACATTGGTTAGATTTTCAAAATTATAGAAATAGAGTTTTATATGCCATCTTCAAAATCACTTAAATTAAATTACAAATAGGTCATTATGGTACTTCTAGTTTATATAAAAAAATACAGTGGTGGCCACCACTCATTATATCCAAATATAAGGAAATGTTGGCATTTAATATCACTCAAATCTTGAGGATAACTTTTAACTTTATTCTCTTTTGTTTTAGCTTGTTTCCAATAATACCATTTTCCTTTTCTACCTCACTTTCCTAAAATATCCTTCTAACTTTATTGTCAATTCTCTACTACCCCTTTTCCAATAATATCCTTCCAGCTTTATTGTTTTTCTCTTATACTCTTTAACCCCAAAAAGGATACCCACCCAAGGAAACTCTAGTAAGTGTGTGGCCAAAGAAAACAAGTGTGTCAAGTGTTCTGAATTTATTGAGTTTATTGTATATATTCAAAATATCTCAATAGCTATTTGAGAGCTCTTGGTGTTCACCAGAATTAGTGTCATTGCTATTTGAGAAGCTAGCAATTCATGAAAAATAACAATAATGTAAACCTCAAACAATAAAGAATCTCATTATATTATTAGTCTTTTATAAAATATCAAACATATACATTAATCATGTTTTAGGGCATTATTCCAAATAGTTTCTCCATTAGTTTTGTTTGCTCCTTAACGTCAAAATTGTTCTTTACAATATGTGAATTTCATTTTTTTTTTAATTCACCATCAAAGATCATTGTTGTTCATTTACATTACTTGAACTCCATAATTACTACGTGAAATCTAGAAAATTTGATAGCCCAAGACTCATGAATTTTAGGAATCGAATTTTGACAATCCAAAGTTGCTGAAATCTTTTATGTTCCCAATATTCGATGGTTTAGAGTTGTCAAATTTCTTTCATCTCTTATGAATTTGATTATTTAGGTATGTTGAAAAAAAAAATCGAAAATGAAAAATTTGACAGCTTCAGACCATCGATTATGGGCTTCTTTCACCTTGTGAGTAGTATATTTGTATGTTCAAGAGTGAAGATAGAAATTTAATTTGCTCACAATCTAGCTAGGTTTAAATTTGCTCTAAATTAGAAAACTCTCATAAGTTGGTTAACTACACCTAATATTTTTAGAACTCTTCCCATTTGTGAGTTATTTGTACTATACGAGCAAGGCCAACTCATAAGGGCAGAGCTAGTGAGGGACCAAGGGAGGAAGTTGCCCCTACTCAATTTTCTGAGTGGTTTTAGATATCCTTCTGTTATGTTGTTAATTTGAAATACCCCTATGTTTTCAAGTATGACATGCCCATTTTCATCTTGTTATCTCATCTCCCACCTCTCTTTATGTAAATTTCCACCCCTTCCCCTCAATTGTTTCAATAATTAGATACATATTTACACTTTGGTGAGCGTTTGAGTTGCCCCCACATGGGAGAATCGACCCTTGACTTGGGTCTTCTCTCATATACTAACTTGAATTGACCTGTTCCCTTTTCTTCAACTTCTAACAAAAAACTCTTGAATTTTCCCCCAAAATCATTCATCTTCAAGCTTTTCAACCTTATCATTAACTATAGTGTAGAGGTTTTTTTATGGCTTCCACTCCTCGAAATTGGATTGATACCTTGATGAAGATAATATCATTGATAATCTTCTCAAGGCACCAATGGCTCTGGATGGTTGAAGGAGGGAAGGAAGAAGGTAGAGGACCCAGTGTGGTACCTTCCAAGTTTCTTCGAAGATTTAGTAAGTAAAATATGGTGGTGATCCAAAAAATGAAGAAGATTTAGGAGAACAAGAAAATGAACAATGGCATTGTAGATAGGTATTCAACATGTAAAAAAACCTCCAAGAGATAGATCCATCCCTAGGTCGAGATATTTATAACTAAAATCCAAAGATAGGTGTCACCACACACTGCTCCAGGTATATGATGAGATGGGTATTGAGATGCACTTTAGCACTTTGGAAAATGGGCCAATTACCTGTAAGCAAGTACCTGAGTTGGATTTATAGTGTCTTAGTACATTAAATGCTTAATTATTATATTTTACTATTTGGGGTAGGTAAGTCAAGCCATGTCACATTCATCCCTGCCTTGCTAAGTCCTACTAGATATCATCATAAATAAGGAGATTTTACGCATGGAAAGCTCGTGTCACATTAAATTTTGTCTCGTTATAGTTGGGAATTGGGACATTTGACCGAACTCACAAATAAACCAATTTTTGATATCGTACCGAACTGATGTGATTTATGGTTTTAAGTCCAGGTTACATTCCGATTATTTAAACGAACCTACTGGGAGAACTTCACTTCTTAGGCCCAACAGCTTGCTCGGCTAATATTATCCTGTTGACTAACTTGGTAAATTATGGTGGGATCATGCTCTTCCTTACCAACCGTTCTGAACCTCATTCAAGTTTTAAATCTAGTCTCGATTTTGCTTGCAGTAATCGCTTAGTATTGGTAATTCAAGTTCGGCATTTTGCTTTGGGGTCATATTCAATCTTTAGTGACAGTGCCCTCATCATGAAGCATAGCAAAAATGGTCTCCACACATAGTTTGCCCCCTTAAAAGAAAATCTTGGCTATGCCCTTGCCGACTTAGTTGTAGCGAGATTTAAGAAATTGATTGTGATTTGGACCTAATTTTTTCATGACCCTTAGACATGAGATTACATTCTTTAAGTGATACAAATTTGATTCTCGTCATGATACACATATTAATATATGTTTTTCTTGGCTTTACTGTCATTGTAAGGTATTTATGACCATAATACTTAATATGTTTCAAATTAAAAGATAGTCATTCAAGTGCATTAACGTTCATAAACAAAACATTATAAGTAAATGAAAAAAAAAAAAAGGGAGATAATAACTCTTCTCAGGAGTACTTTTAGTTGCAAAGGGTAGCTTAGGTGGCATGCCTAAAGGTTCTCTTGGTTTCACCTCTCAGCATCTCCCTTTAGGCAAGTTTTATGAGAGAAGAATTTCATAACATGATTTTTAGGGGCTACTAATGGGCCAAACCCAACATATAAAGATCATTTTACCTTTTTAAAATGTCATTTGTTATTACAAATAAATATATTCCAATGAAGAAATGGGTTTACTTATGAATGCTTGATGGGCATATTTATTTAATTTTTTTATTCAAAAAATATTAAATGAGATGGTGAAATAGTAAAATAACATTTAAATTTTAACGCCGCAGGTGAAAAGGGAAGTAAGTGCAATCGTCAAAACTTTACGAGGTCAAAAAGAAATTATGCCAAATCACAATAGGTCAAAGTGTAATTTATCATATAATTTACTATAATTATGTGTATAAGAAAAGGGAAATTTATCAAACAATTACCCATATTTTCATTTAGTACAAAAATATCAACTGCACTTTGGTATTTATCATTTCATTACTATTGGACATAAAAGTCTTTTTTTTTCTTTTTGACATTAACAAATTTTTCATAAAAAAATAACTGCAAAAAGACTCAATACCTGCACATTTACTCATGCGACTGATATGCGATGTGTCTTAATGGTCATCATTTACCATCATCAGATTTTATCGAGATTTGTGCTGGTATTTGAATTTTAAAATACTAAATAGATGTAGTAGATGTCATTGATCTCTTTGATAACTAATTGTATCGAACAATTATCATTTATCTTATTGACACAATTATAAAAAAAATCAAAATATGCACAATTCAATTTTGTAACATAAAATTTCGTATTCTTCTTCACCTTTTTCTTTCATTACTCTGATTTTTATAACTCTCATCTTCCTATTCTTTATTTCATCTTCTTCTTTGTTATTACAACAGAAAAAATCATTTCTTTCTTCTTCAAAAATCAAAATGAGCCCTAATTAAACAAAGAAAAAAATGGCGAAAATGGCAAAAATGAAAGAGACTCTATGGGCTATAAGGACTTTAAGGGCAATGAAAAAAAATAAAAGGTATGGTGTTGTTAAGAATTTTCCCTAATTTTTTTTCAATAAAACCGATTTTGAAAAAGAATTGTCAATAATTCTTTTGTTTTACTTTCGATTTTTTGAAATATTGTGCATAAAGTTGACATATTTGTTGACAATTTTTTTTATTGTTCATAGATAATGCTTGAATCTATGAAATTCTTTTGTTTAAAATTTTATTTTAAAATATTGATAGACAATTGTATAACATCTTAGATATGTATGATAAAATGATTTCTTAAACTTAACATATATTTGTTTGAATCTATGAAATTCTTTTAGTAACAATTTTTTTATAATATTGATAAACAATTCTATAACGTTTAACACATGTATGACAAAATGTCGGTCAAATTATTTATTATTCTTCAACTTCTCTCATTGTTTTGTATACTTGTTAAAATGGTTTGAACAATTATCTTGAATTTTCTTAATGAAATAAGTAACTATTAGTTCTTTTCCGACTACTATCATCTTATTCTAATTTTTCACATGATTCGTATAAATAACTCCGAATTGTCTAATTGATAAGAACGCATTTGTCCAATGCTCTTTTCTAATAGTGGTTATGTAATAATAGGCATTGGGATTTTTTATATTGATAGACCTCGTTATATACTCATATAGAATTATAGTAAAAACATTTGCCACTTCTTAGAACTTTAATTTAATTTCCTTATCACCGCCTATAATGTTATTCGCTATATAAGTAATATAATAAGTGTTAACACTCTAATTTGCACGATCCCCTTAAAAAACATCCCTTATTTTCAAAAATCTAAATTTAATTTCAAATAAGAGCCTAAAAACCTCTAATAAGCCATCGATCCGTAATAATTACCACTTAGCATTTCTTCTCATGCATATATGCATTAATTCATTTTGTTTTGCATGCATTAACCGTGTCCAAAATTCATTACCTCAGTCAAAGTTATTTTCAACATAAATCTGCACTTAATTATTTAAATCCAAGTATTCAAATTCATTGTCTAATCTAAGTCCTTTTAAGTTTAAATCCACAACCTAAATCCATATTCTCAAATCCATAACCTATCCAAAGCTCACAACCGAAATCTTAATCCATGACTTATTCCGAACATATAACATATTCTAAATTCAAGACCACTTTCAAGCCTTGTTCAAATATCTACACTTAGGTCATTTTAAGTTCACAATCCAAATTCATGATTCAAATCCAGTGCCAAGTCCATTCTTGGCCCATGACAACTTTAAAAGCCCATGATCTTACACCTCTCCCCAAAAGGTTCTTCATTGGTAGATCAACTCTCGAGGCTCATTAGAGAGTCAACTTTTTTAAGAAATCTAAAAAATAAGACTTTCAAAAAATAAGGTCAACCTAAAAAGTGCTTAGGTATTTTGGTTAAAATTTCTCAAGTTGTGAGAACTTTCCATTCTTCCCTCAAAAGGTGGCAAACTTCAACTGTATACATGGAGCTCTATCATTAACCCATTAAAAAAATATAACCTTATTTGATTAGATATTTACCAAAACTCTTAAGCTCAACTTTACATATGACACTCTCTCATTTATTCGTACAAAAGCACGTTTGCATTTTACTATTTAATTCTAACTTTTGAAAATAATTACATGAAATCTAATCTACCACACTTCCATATGTCTCTCCCTCATACATTCTCCCAAATTCACTTTTCACCTATTACACATATCGACCGAATTTGTGCCACATCGCCTAACCCACATGATTTTGTCAAATGGCTTCAATTTAAAGGCCTTATGCCAAATTTCTTTATCTACCTCAAAAATATTGCAAATCAAAAGGGTTATTTACACATTTCTCATGTCATTTCTCAAAAATCGATTGGATCATTCTACTCCCAAAAAAATTCTAAAGCATCCATATAAACCCACACTTTCATGAGAATCTCGTGCTCTCAAGCCCTCCTTTCAAGCCCCCCTTTAAATTTTAAACTTTACCAAAATCCCTCCTCAACACATCGTATATTCTCCCAACCCAAATTTTTATTAAAAAATTCTTAGTATTTTTCAAATTTTCAACTTTCCATATTAAAATCATCATCCATTTTTTACCTTCAACTTTCAACTAAACCATTTTAAACAAGAAAAAAGTATATTAATTTTATTTAATTTAACAATATTGTTTTAGTTTCTTAATGTCAATAATACCGTGGTGACAATACTGTTAATAACCCTTATTTCTATAATTAATAAACTCTTCAATATACATTGATCATTTATATTTTAATGTTGATAAATAGTTTAATAATATTTATTTTTTAATTTTCTTTTCAGATTTTTAGAAAGCAATGGTACTTAATAAACGAATGAAGCAGTTGAAGGTGTTCTGTAATTAAAAGATTGCCTCTAATGTGAAAATGTCGGAGAAGACTAGTCCTAATTTTTTTTTTCTAAAAGATTAATCAGGAAACTAACAATACCAAAGAAAAATTTATTAGATAACCTTTGAAGTAAAAGTAAATTAAATTTGATTCAGGATTTAAAATAAGGAATACACTTAGAGACTTCAATAAAGAGAAAAAAAATATTAAAGTCAAAGAAGACTAAAATTAGAATGAAAAAATGTCCAAGTTGTTAAGAGGTTGCAACCTTCAAGGTCATCAAAAAAGATTTTCCATGATAGGACATGAAACCTTGCAAAAAGAAATTGGGGGTATGTAATATATAATTGTTATCAATATTTATGTCAAAAAAATATATGTAAAAAAAAGTATTTTTACATATATTTTTTTCTCTAAGAAATCAATAGAAAAAAAAAACTTAGATTAAGGAGTGAAAGAAAATAGAATTAAAAAAGTTAAGAAAAATAAAAGTAAAGAAAATAAAGAAACAGATGATAGATGAGATAATGGAAAAACCTAAGGTAGAGGAATAACGCAAGAGAGATAAGGAGTTGGTGGGAATAAGTGAGGGGATTGAGGTTTGGGATAGTTTGGTGAAATTCGAAAAGGTGAGAATATTTTTTTTTAATGTAAGTAGTGAGGTTTGGAAGAAAAAAATTAAGAAAGAAAGGAAAAAGAATTGAGAGAAACAATTGATAGCAACGTGTTACAAGTTTTAGATTACTCATTAAACAACTTTCGATGTGGAAAAATACTTTGTCAAAAAATATTAGAACATGTCTAAGCGTAAGCGATCAAATGATTAACACATTGTACGAGTGAGAATTCTTGAATAAGATGAACATCACGCTTCAAAATTTTCATACATTGTCTCATAAAGAATGGTGGGATGAAGATGTGAATATTTGAACCCTTTGAATTTCTAATACTCTAAACTTATTGTGTTTGTAATTTGTTATTTGTAATTTTTATT
Organism: Akebia trifoliata; assembly: GCF_017979445.1. NCBI lineage: Eukaryota > Viridiplantae > Streptophyta > Magnoliopsida > Ranunculales > Lardizabalaceae > Akebia > Akebia trifoliata. The sequence continues at coordinate 7,228,413 of NC_141387.1, forward strand.
TTTATAAAATAAATTAAGAACACTAAATTGTCAATGTGATTCACATTGCTTAATAGTAGTTTTTATCATATTTATCAACATTCTATATTAAATTTTTTTAATATATTTTATACCTTATGTGAAATAATCTTTCACATTCAATGTACTTTTTAATTTATTTAAATATTATGTGAACACAATTTATAATAACATTCAACTGTAATCGTCGAATTTATTCTCGAAGAAGACGATGAAGCCAATGTTCAGATAACAGAATAATATTTTCACGGGTCGTATTATTACTAACTCATCTATTTAATTTGAACTCATGTTAACGTGGAAAATGTTCTAAATGAATGATCAAATGCAAAGTAATCTATTTGATTGTGAGATTTATGTGATTGGTTTCATCGATTGTTTGATTAGGTGTAACTATATATTTTTCTACTCCTGTAGAAGACAATGAGTTTTGTTATTGCATTACGTTTAACATGTTTCAATATAGGGAATGCATCAATATATGAATACTTTTATTCTATTTTGTAAATGATGATACATTAGTTTATATTATGTTATAACATTATCTGTTGTTCTTTTTGTATATGCAATTTTGTATGAGTTATTTTTATAAGTTTGGTCATTAACAAAATAATGCCCACATATAAAGTCTTTTTAGAAATGTTTATTTTTGTAGCAAACTACAAAAATTATGAAAAGTAAGACAATTAACATTTGTTTGCATAATTATCAATGAAATTCGAAATACTTGTCAATATTATGTTCTTACAATATCATTTGTGTCTACAATATCTGTTAAAGACAATATCGATGAAGACTGATATTATCATACGTTATGTCGATATTGTTAACATAATAACAACTAGATGTTAACATTAAAATATTACAAATGTTTTGTCAACAATTAATGAGAAGTTTGTCATTAAATTTATTAATGTTATGTATATTGTATGTCAACACATTATGTATTTACTGTGAACATAGTAAAAACAATAAAACAACAAATGTTATCTACTTTATAAAAGTTTGACAATAATATTTAGATACATCATTTGTATTTGAAGAATTATTATATGAGATTTATATAATTCAATTCCTTAAAAAATATTTTTAAAAAAATAATGCTATTATATAAACAACATTTTGCAAATTTTTTAAGTATATAATAAAAAAAATATGTCAACTTTGTAGAGATTGAACAACATTAATTTACATATCTATTAAAATTGGGTAAAATATTTGGTAACAAAATTTTAATTGTATGTAAAGAAAATATTAAAGTTCATACCATATTTAGACATATATCATTTACTTTACGTTCTATCATGTAATTGATATCAAATAATAAGTAAAAAAAAAGTATTGCTAAAAAACTTAAATTTAAATTAATCATAATCTACTTCTAAATTAGTCTTGAAGAAAATCTGATCTTTTTATTTGCTCTGCTTCAAGATATGTCTCTTACAAGAGAAAAAATTTTAGAACTGCGAAATAAAAATAAAAATAAAATAAATAAAAAATAAGAAAAAAAAATAAAAAAATAAAAATAAAAAAACTATCTTGATTCTCTTCGATTCGAATAATTAATTACGTCAATCCTCGACAAGGGCGCCAAAAACTTACTATGACTGAAATAGTGTAAGGTAAATATTTTAAGTGTAGGGTTGTAGCAAAGTAATAAAATCTCGAGAGTTCGATGTCGATTCACAGGGATTATGTAAAAAATTAAATTAAAACATGGATGAGGTGGAATAAGATTTGACTTAAACTATTAAAAAGATGATTTTTCACACTATCGTATGGAGCAAAAATTAAAAGATTTAATACAGAAATTAAAAAACGTTAAAACATCGAGGATCTAATAAAAAATTATAATTTTATTTATTCCACATTTTTTTCTCGGTTAGGTTTGAATAAAGATTCTCCCTAATTGGATAATAAAATAATTAAATCAAAAAAATTATTTTCTAAAATATTTTGAGAAATATAAGATTTCCACGTGTTGCACATTCACATACCACGGGGATTTCTTAAACAATCAATGTAACAATCATTAACAATGAATAAAGAATTTTTTTTCAAGTATTCAATGTGATGATTATAGACAAAAATTCAAAAATAATTTATAGATATAGAGTTAAATAAAAATAATTAACTCACTTTAAATCAATCCAAAAAATATAAACATTAATCCACCATTGTTGATCAAAATAAAATTACAATCTTCAAGCTTCATCTTTAGTCCTAATTAAGATTTTAGCCAACAATCTCTATAGATGAGTCCATCAAAATTATTGAATAAAAAACGTAAAAAATTAAATTATTAAAGTGAAATTAAAGAGGAAAAGAGATTAAAGAAAAATATTGGAGAAGAGGAAGAATTCGATAATTATAAATGTAGAGAAAATAAATAATGTTAGGAGAATAGAAAAAAATATAAACTAATTAAAATAGAAGATAAGAGATATGAGAAGAGAAAGAATTTAACATGTGGAAAAAAGATAGAGAGAAATAGAAATAAGAAAGATATGGAGAGATATATAAAATCTTTTAGAATAAGATAAAATATGAGAGAATTTTAATATTTTAAGTAAGGTAATGTGTAGAGATTTTCATTTTTAAAAAAAATTTCTTTATTTCTTTAGCCCTTCTTTTAACTTGTATCATAATTACTCATCTATCCTTTTATATGTTTTATTCACAAAAAATTCATATTTAACATTTTTTTCTTTCATTTTGAACTTCCAAGACCTACAAGAAAGAAAATTCAATTAATTATGCAATATTAATTAAATTAACATTAATTAATCATCATAAATAAATATAATTAATTCGCACAATTATCAATGATAACTACCACAAGAGAATGTTTATTTACACCACAATAATAAGTAGTCAGATCTAAGATTTTAACATAAAACTTAAAAGATCTTTAAAAAAAATCAAAGATTAAAAATAAATCAGATCTAAAGATAAGGATGAAAGATGAAGACGAAAATGATGCTTTTAACCTCAACCATATAAAGAAATGGAGGAAAAAAATGTAAGAAGATTTTAAGCTTCAATCGATCGCAAATGAAGAAAAAGAAAAAAATGAAAGGAGAGAAAAGACAGAACCTGTAAACAAAGCTTTTGTCTCCTATCTCCTATGTAAGATATGACTTTTCTCTTCTTTTTCTTATGTCAATTTAAATCTAATTTTTGACATCTACTTTATTAAGGTAATTTGGTTATTTTGTAAAAATACATTAATGTTTTCGTAATACTTATAACTTAGTAATGTTTTGATAATAAATGAAAATATAGGTAATTATTTAATAAATTTCCAATAAGAAAACTTTGAAATTGAAATTGGGTCACAGACCCAAATATTGATTGACTAGCCAAGCTCGGACTTGGATTTTGAAGTCTGACTAGGACCAAACCAAAAAGGCCCAGCCCATTATTTAGCACACTAATACTTATCTTCTCCAAAAGTCAGATGTTTGATAAGTAGGGACAATTCACGACTAAATTCATGAGTAGTGACAATTCTATAGTCATGAGTAGTGACAACTTATGACCATAGTCACAAAATTTTCCCATGTTTTGGAGAAATTTCATAAAAAGCCAAAAAAGGGATGTTGAAAAATTGTGATTAATTAGTTGTTCCTAATTAACCTAACCAATTCCACCAAATAATTGTTGAATCTTAACTTGGTTAATATGTTCACGAACTGGAACAAATTTTTAAAGTTTCTAGTCAGACATAATCAAACCATTGGTTGTCCATCCTTTTTTTTTTAATTATAAGGAGGGTCCCTTTCGGTAGCTAACGTTAGGGAGCCAACGTGTTTGTTCTATATGATTTAGAAATTTTGGATTGGACAGATTTTTTGTGAGAATGATCTCTACAGTGAGGCGATCATCCTTACAAATTTTGTACTAATAATTTGTAAACCACTTTTGATAGGATTAGAAGTTTCAGATTGGACTGATTTTTGGTGAGGATGATCTCCTCAACCTAGAAATCATCATCACAAAAAATCAGCCTAATCCGAAACTATTAACCTATATAAGACAAATTTCGGTTCCCTAACATTGGTGGTCAAAAGCTACCCCTTTTATAATACCTCATTTAACAGTTTAACACCCTCATTCCTTAACAGAAAATTGGGATTTATTATCCACTCCAAGAGGTAAAAATAAAAGCAAGATATATTTAAATGGCTAGAAAGAAAAGATTAGTGATTGTGTTGATTTTATTAGACGACCATGATTGTTTTATAGTTTGATAGGTTACATTGCAGCGGAATCATAGATCGAGTGGGACCGATGCAACCTATTTCTGTGGTTTCTGTTTGGGGGTTAGGAAGTTGAAAAGGGCTATTTTGAATTTTAGGCCTCAATGCCAAGCAGGCATAAAACATAAAAATTACAACAATTTGTTACAGTTCAGAAAACAGGGAGAAACCCACAATGCCCCCATTTAGAACCTCTTTAGAAAACTTTTGAATTTCTAGTTATATTCCTTAAGATTACATGAGTCTTTAATTGTACTACAAAGATAAGAAAGCAGAACAGGTCCCCTTCCTTATAAATGTGAAGGACTACAGGGGACCCAACAAGAAATAACTACCTTCATCAACTTGTATTTATATATAGATGAGTTGTCCTGCAACATGGGTAAATCAGTAAAATTACAAAGCATTTTGAATTTAACTCTACTAGGAAATTGGGACCCATTAAACAATTACTACAACCACCCCTACAATTAAAAGTCCATAACTTGATATATAGAGGCAAAGAAATCTTGATATAAACAAGAACCAAATATGCCACTGAGGATCATCAACAAAACCCTGACTATATTCATATAGAAGTCTTAATGAGGTATAAAATTTATAGAACTTTTAAACTTAATTCCCATCCTTCCTTCCTTCCTTCCTTCTTGAAATCAAACACAAAGGAGAGAAGCTTCTCTCTCTCCCTCTCTCAATACTCTTTGTGGCCAAAACCCTACTATTACTTCACACTATGCTTCCTTGATCGGAGACATCTTCATAGTAATATGGGGACAATTTCCCGTCCTTGTCCGCGTTCTTGGGCTTGTTTTCCCCACAAACCTCTTGCAGCATTTTGACGACTCTTCGCATGGAAGGGCGATTAATTGGTAAAGGATTAGTGCAAAGGAGACCGATGTTAAGAACCCTACAAACCTCTTCTTTGAAACGAGCATCAAGTTTGGGGTCGATCACATTGTCCACTCCATTTTGGTCTAAAGTGCTGCAAACCCATTTCACAAGGTCCTTCTCCCCAAATTCAGATTCAATTGGACGCCTTCCTGTTACCAACTCTAGAATCACCACTCCAAAGCTGTATATGTCACTCTTCTCGTTCACTCGAAGTGTATACGCGTACTCTGCAATGGGTTTAAGGCCGAACATGATTGAATCAAAATTAGATCATGAAGAAGAGAATTAAACATGAAAATAACTATGGAAGCTCATCTGATCGCTCATACAAGCTTAAGAACAAAATAGAAAATATAAGCCAATATACTATGAAAAGATTATATGGCAAATAAATTGGTGAAATTCAAATACGCAATATGAAAAACAGAACATAATTCAAGATGACAATGAGAAATAGATTAAACAGGTATGATGTAATATTGACTAACCTGGTGCAATGTAACCACATGAACCCGCAATCACAGACATAGATTTAGTCCCAACACCGATCACATCGACCACCTTGGCAACCCCAAAATCTGCCACCCGTGCGCCGAACTCTGCATCCAACAAAATGTTATTTGATTTCACGTCCCGATGAACAATTGGAGGGACACAATCGTGATGCAAGTAGGAGAGCCCCTCGGCTGCATCCAATGCTATTTTATATCTAGTGGGCCAATCCAACAAGCCTCCTTTGCTACTATGCAGTAAATCACCCAAGCTTCCATTCGGCATGTACTCGTAAACCAAAAGCTTGCAATCACGAGTAGTGCAACAACACCATAACTTGACAATATTCTTATGTCGGATCTTTCCCAAAGTTTCAACTTCAGCTTCAAACCCATCATCACGAACCCAATCCTTCTCAACATCACCACCATTGTTGTCTTCTTTCTTTGATCCCCCCCAAAGTCTCTTCACCGCGACCGGTTCTCCGTTACTAAGTACAACCTTATAGACCTTGCCCGAAGCTCCACTTCCTATCACATTATCTTCGTCGAGGGAATTCAAGATCTCATATTCACTGAAACCCAATTTGTGGAACGACGTTAAAGTCCATTTCGATTTCTCCATTCCCCTCTTTTCCTTCTTGAAACTCTGATATTTAAAGTAAAACCAGACCACCCCAACAACAAAAACAAGACCCGATAATATAAATATCGATCGAAGTAACCAAACAAAACCACTTCCCCTTACCTCATCCTTTGTCGGGCAAAGACCCATCAAATCACCACACAAGCCCGGATTTCCCAAGAAGCTATCGTGGTAAATTTCCTTGGCATACAAAGGAGGGAGGTCCCCGGAAAGGTGATTGTTCGACAAATTAAATTGATTGAGCTTCAAATTCTGCAATTCGAGTGGAATTTTCCCCGAAAAACAATTTTTTGAAAGATCAAGGTAATTAAGCACTGGCAAGCTCCCGAGCTCCAATGGGATTTCACCCGAAAACCCATTATTCGCCAAATTTAGCTCGTTAAGCTTCTTCCACGATTCGATTCCTAGAGGAAGCTCGCCTGAAAGCTCATTATTTTGAACGTCAAGCTTCCCAAGTTGGGTAAGATTCACCATTGTACTCGGAAGCATACCCGTAAGTAAATTATCGTTAGCCGAAAACTCCACCAAATTGTTCAACAATCCAATCTCATTGGGTATACTTCCATTAAACCGATTTTTTGATAATAACAGAATTGAGAGACTAGAAGCCCCAGAGATCATCTTTGAAATCCCACCAGAGAAGGAATTTCTCATGAGCTCAAGCAAATAAACATTGGGGAGTGCCCAGAATCCATCAGGAACTACCCCTGAGAGCAAATTATCCCTCATTCGAACCCGTTTCAAACTATGACATCGACCTAAACTCTCTGGAATCGAGCCCGAAAATGCATTGTAGATCAAAAGCAGCTCTTCTAAAACCCCTTTTTCACACAAATTTGATGGAATTTCCCCAGAAAATCGATTTCCCGAAACATCAAGAATTTGCAACCCCGAATTTTTACCAAGATCTCTGGGTAATTCTCCTAAAAGGCGATTGTTAAACAATCTGAGCTCGTAAAGGTTTGGGGATCGAGCGATACTTTGTGGCAAAGTTCCCTCAAACCGATTCCCATACAGAGTTAGTGATTCAAGTGGTAACTCGCACAACTCGTCTGGGATAAACCCGGTAAAATCGTTCTCCGAAGCATCAACTCGACGTAATAATTTTAGATTCGACCAACTCAGTGGTAACTCGCCGGTGAGCGAGTTGTTGTAAAGCTCAAGCTGAACCAAACTCGAAAGCTCGGAAATTGATTTCGGAATCGAACCATTGAGACTGTTTACAGCCAAATCCAAGTCCATCAGTTTCTTAAGCCGGCCAAGAGAATCTGGAATCTGACCCACGAGGTTACACTCAGTGAGCCAGAGAATTTCAAGACTCGTTAAGTTACCGAGTTCACTGGGAATTTGATTCGGAGTAAACGGGTTGTAAGAGAGGTTAAGCTGTTTGAGACTGGAAATGTTTCCCAGAGAAGAGGGTATGGTTCCATCGAGAAGATTTTCGACGAGAGAGAGAACCTCGAGTTGCCGGAAACCACCGAAACTGGTCGGAATGTCGCCGGAGAAATTGTTGCCGGCGAGGTCGAGGTAACGGAGATTGGGTATTTCAGAGAGGGTAGAAGGGATGGAACCCACAAAGAGGTTTTCGGCGAGGTTTAAGTGGTGGAGATTGTGACACGTGGAGATATCAAGGGGGAGAGATGAGTTGATGGAGTTGTTGTAGAGAGAGAGGAAGGAGAGTTCGTGGAGACGACAGAGAAGAGTGGGGAAGGGACCTGCGAGGTTTGAGCTGGAGAGGTCAAGTGAGTTGACTCGGTTAGTGAGTGAGTCGCAGGTGATGCCGTACCACTTGCATGGAGTGTCGTCTCTTTCGTTCCAGTTGGAGAGGAGTTGGTCTGGGTCTTCAAGTCCGAGTTTGACTCGTTGGAGATAGAGACCTTCTTGGTTTAGAGAGAGAACCAGAGAAGGTGAGAGGATGAAGAAGAGAAGGAGAAGAAGCATTGTTGGTTGGTTGGTTGGTTGGTTCTACAGAGAGAAGAGAAGAGAATGAGAGAGATTTAAAATGAGAAAGAAGAGAGAGACAGCGAGCGGTGAAGAGATGAACACGAATCTCGAGGCAAGTGGATTAGAGCATTTTTTTAATTTTATTTTATAGGTGATTTAGATATGGCCCACCACATTTTGGTGAAACTTAGAGTTGCCCCCTTGTTTTTACAAACTGATAACTGCCACTTGACTTTGGTCTCACTTGAGAGACTAACGAAAATTACCCAATTGAAGCTCTATTTCTTTTTCATTTTTTGCTAAATTTCTATTTTTTGGATTTAGGATTTTATAAGAGCCTAATCATAATCATCAAATAACTGTTGAAAATGCTTGAACGAGTTTTATAACGTTTTGTAACGTTGAGATTAACATTTGAGCCAAAAAATTTCAATGTTTGAAAATATTTTATAATCTTTGATTGGGGAGTTATTAATAATTTAAGAAATGGAGGCGTAATAAACAAAAGTTGAGATGCCAATAACAACTCTTAATAAAAAAATGTTAAATGGGTATATCATCAATTTAAAAATATGACTAATCGAAAAATAACTCACCAAAACACATACACAATTGACATGACAAATGCCTAGCATCGTAGATCTTTTTTCCTTATGTATCCCAAAGAAAAAAATCTATGGTTATGTGCACTTGCCACGTCAATAGTGTACAGATCGATATCAGATTATCATGACTCTAAAAATATTTATGAAACTATAGATGTTTTTCATCGAGATACGAGTGAAAACCTATCTGGTTAGGTGTACACCTTCTCTTCACCAATGTGTGAATTGATGTCAATTTTAATATTACTTAGAAATATTATAATTGGGGTTGAGGACAAAATGATTAAAAATCTGGCAAAAATCACCAATCAACCTGAATTCGAAGTACAATTACATTTCTGAGGACATACGGTTTTTATTCGAAGGATTACTCTAAAAATTTGCTTTAGCTCTGAGAAAAAGTAACAGATTTGGAAACGTTTCGAGCATTGGGAAGGGAACGGTTCAGTGAGTGTGATGCAATGCACCACAAACATCGATATTCTGTTTTTGCTTTATTCACGCATGTAGCATGGGAATGAACCAACTCGTACTTGACAGGAATTTTTAAAAATCACTAATAAAGATTTTTCAAAAAATAAGAATTAAGTAATTAATGATAATAATAATAATAATAAGGGAGTTGCTATTGTCACCCCAACTTTTATTTCTTACATCTCAATTAATATGAAAATCTGTATTAGTGATTTTTAAAATCACTAATAAAGATTTTTATTTGCTAGATTGAAGATTTTATGTGGGACTAATCTTAATTATAAGTCGTGATTTTTCTGATACCTCTTTGACATAGGTCCTCATACGCTCACTAATGTGGCATGGGCTAGAATCATATATTTTTTTTCTTGGGATACACAATTGCACATTTCTATAAATATGTTCAATTGTGCATTTTAAGAAAAAATTATGATCTTAATATATGCCACATTTAGGGGCGTATGTCAGAGGAGGGGCATCAGAAAATCATTATTTTAATTGTAAACATTGGCTGAAGTTGTTTCAATGTGTTATATAATGCATGATAATGTCGAAACAATAACTTAACCCAAACTTTTATAATGTTTGAAAGATATGTTTTAATCTTTAATTAGTGTGTGATAAACAATTTAAGAAATTAGGACCCAATAACTAAAAGTTAGGGCATCAATCAAAGCTCTCTACTAATAATCATAACTTTTTTTCTTATTTGATCTCAGCTCATGTATCACGTGGTTGCACCTAGGAATACATCTTGACCATCAAAGTCAATCCCAAGTTTGAGTAATTAAGTTAAGATCACATCTACTTTTGATTTGCAATCGGGAGTTTGTATGTACTTATTTTATCGAGCATATCTTTGAAGGATTCCATTCTCGAGTCTATATGTCGATCAATGATTTGTTTTGATCGGAAACAAATTGATCAACGCACATTCAGAACTTGACACAAATTTTCCTGAATAATAAAAATTAATTAATTTTAATTATAATTTAATTTGTAATAAAGCAATTATAACTTTGAACATAATTAAAGTTAATACAAAGAAAATTTTAAATTTTAAACGAGAGTTACTATTGTCACACCAACTTTTACTAACGCTACACAACTGTCTGCAATTCGTTTACATGGGAATTGGTGCTTCATTAGTAAAAGTTGGTGTGGCAATAACAGCTCTGTAAAAAAAAAATTTACAATATCCAATTTAACAATTTTTCCTTTATTCCCTTAATTATTGTCTAATTGTCCGTTGGTCCCATAACTGAAACATAGGGACTCACAACGGGGCCTTTTTTCGTTTCCCCAAGTCCATCAAAGTCAGCATCGAAAAGACAAATTTACCAAAATGAGGTTTAGTGAGAACGGGGAACAAAAAGATTTCTCAATCAAACTTACTTCCACAAATATATAAACAAAAGTTTTTCTATCTTTTTAAATACTATTGACAGCCCAACTTTTATTTATTATACAACAAATAAAAAATAAAAAGAAATATATGATTGAGAATAAGCAAAACTCAGGGGTGTTGATAGTAACTCTCTCTCTCTCTCTCTCTCTTTTTGGGTTATTTTACGTAAGCCTAATCCTAATTGTAAATAAATACTGAACTTGCTTGAATGAGTGTTATAATGTTTTGTAATGTTTGAATAATGTGTTTTAATATTTAATTGAGTGTGATAAGTAATTTAAGAAATCAGAATGGAATAAGTAAGACTTGATGCCAATAAGAGTTGTCAAAAAAATATAAGTTTCGAGGGATCCATTAGTTGGAAATCTCTAAAAATTTGCTCCCGTCTCATCAATAATCTAATAGTATAATTCTTATAAAACAAAAGCTTTTCAAATTTAAATCAAAAGCATTAAATTAAAATTGTTACTTACAATTATTTGTAAAGGTTTCAACTTACCAAGTTGGTTTACAAGACCTACTTTAAAAATCCATCTTCACCTATAATTACTAATTCCATTAAGTGAATTTCTTACCATAGGAAAAAATAAATTTTATTTTTGATAATCAGGTATTCCAGTAGATAGCGGATTGGAATCGTATATGGGCTTTATCCAATTCATAGACCTTGGTTTTGTCCAAGGACTAGTCCAGGGGCACATGCAACGTCAATGCATCACACGCACTAGGTAAGTGAAGGAGCGCCCTCGCAGGTGGCTCCTGATTCATGCTCATATTGGGTATCGAAATTAGTAATTAGACTTGGTGTGATGTGCGGGTGGTGCACATGCCCTGGGACTAGTCCTTGGACAAGACCATGGTCTATGGATTGCCTGGGTCCCATCTACTGTCTACAAGTATACCCGATTATCAAAAAAATTAAATAATGGAGGTTTGTAAAATCAAGTCAGGATCTTAGTATGAATCAAAATATATTAACTTCGAATAATGCTACCATGTTCTCCATCATACTCCATTTGCATTTTAAGCACTTATGGGTTGGTCAGGGCATCCTTTCAAAATTTAAGTCGTAAATGCCCAATTACGATTAATTGTATACGAGGCTTTCAATACATATTACTTAAGTGCAAGAAAATAATTTGGTAAAAAGTAATGATTTGTTTGATAAAATTGGAATTATAAGATTTTATAAAAAAAATAAAAAAATAAAAAGATGTAAGAGCTATTTGATATGTACAAAATGCAAATATATGTAGGAAAAAAAATGGTCTACTAATTTGATAAAAGTACAAGCTATTATACAAATGATGTTATAATATTAGAAATAGGTAGGTATGGTGGTTGAGAAAGATTTGGTTGATAATGTAAAAATTGTTATAAAAGTGATAGATCAATTAAATTATACTTAAAGAAGAAATAATGAGCATTAATGTTGTAATAGTATTACAAGACTAGTAAGATATATTAGGGAAAATAAGCAATGATTGGCTACTAATAACTCTTGATAGAGAAATGGTATTTATGGGAGATGATTTCAAGAGATATTTAAGAGAGCGTTTTAGGAAATACAAAAGGCTAATGAGTTTCGGACTCGATTTTTTTCACTCGGTTTGTATTCAGCTGATGTTGTCAATGTACAGAACCATAGATCTTTTTCCTTGTGTATCTCGAAGAAAATGATTTATGGTTATGTGCCCTTGCCATGTCAATTGAGTATAGATTAGGTGAAAAAATTGAGTCCGAAAATCACGACTCAATACAAAATGATGGAGGACAAGATTTTGGAGCAATAAACAATTTGAAATTTTTATTAATGAATTTAACTTGAAAAATACTATGACATTAACAAAATATATTTTTTAATAAGAAAGTTGAACCAAAAACATCTAAAAGTTGAATATGAAGTCAGTTGTATTGTTTTTTCTTTCTTATAAGAACGTGCCGATGATGGCAACATGCAACTAGAGGTGTCGATGGGTATCTATTTAATTAGAATCTAAAATCTTGACTCTAAATTTCTTTTATCGCAACCAATAAAAGTCAGGTCTAAAATTACCTAATCGATCGAGAATCGAAATAGATTGGTTCTACAAGTTGGGTATTTGTCAGTATTCAATTCAAATTGCATACATCAATAATTTCTCAAAAATCTTAAACAAAGAAACATATTCACTTCTGTAACTTGTAAAAAATGATAATCAATCTTGTATGTGAATAAGTTATAGAGATAATGTAATGATCTTCTAACGCTTCTTCTGAAAAACACCCCTTACACATCCATCACAGAATCGTAGATCATCTGTCTCGGGATATATATAACTATAAATCTATGGTTCCCGAGACAAATGATTTATGATTCTGCGATGGGGACGTGTGTCAGAGGGGCGTCATATTATCATGACTCAGAGAAATAACAAAGGAAAAAAAATATGCAATTCTCACTAAAATAAAGTTTAGATTTTATTAAGTATATGAAGGCATTGGAGAGTATTCTTTGCCACATCATGAAAATGATGCATGTTGCATCTTTCGGCTACACTGTCCCATTGAGTTGGTGATTAGAATTTCTTATTAATAATCCTCTATTTAAATGTTCTCTTTGTCATATAATATGGGTTAAATACACTTTGAAATTAGATTTTATATAAAAAATACCCTTAAAATAATTTTTTTTTACCAACATACCCTCAGATCCCAACTTTCAAAGTGCATTTATTGCACTTTAACAAACCCTAAAATATCTCCATTTGATGCACTGTTATGATAATGTCCTCAAGCTTAACGTGGTCCTAAACAAGAAATTCAAAGTTGGAGGGCCCACCATATGGAAATAGATTAAATCAAAAGCGGCCTTGTTAGGTATTTGGGATAAAGTACGAGGTTAAAATTGTAAATTATAAAATTATTCAACTTCCCAGTAAACGAGAAGAGAATTTATCTGGAAGAATGCAAAATCAACAAGACAGAGACTGGTGGGGACGACCAGCTATGGCTTTGACGAGACGTTGACTTGTTGAACCGAGATTCGAAGAAGACCTGAAAATCTAAATTTTTTGAATTTTCTAACTTGGCGGCGAGTATCAAGCGTGTCGAGTTTGTCATGTTGTACAACCACGTGTCAATATCTGATCCGTTTATTAATCGTTTTGAGAGGGACTAGCCTTACTAAGTTAGTAGGGATTTCACCCTTACTAATTATCCTTGCACTCACCTTGTGGCATCCAAAAACATGATCTGATGCTATACGGTTGTAGAGGATAAAATTCTAAAAACTTTAAAAATAATTCCAAAAAAGATTATTTTTCACCATTGATTTTTAATTTTAAGTTTGCATCCATTTTAAGAATCTTGGATTAAGTTCAAAAGAAATTGTTTTTTGAAAAAATAATAAATATGAGTTTTACGATGAAATGTAGAGGTTTGTGTTATTGGATTGTTGATGTGGTAATCTATTTGAATAAAACGACCCTCACTAATACTTAAAATATTGATAGTAAGTGGGAGTTTGATGCAAAACTATTTTTATAAGAGAAACTCTTTCCTTACTAAGATAGTAAGGAAAAAGGCCTTACTAAGCTTCATCCATTGTAAAAAATACCTCGAGATTTATTACTTATCTCGATTACTTATTTTACGAATCTTGGGGTTTTTTTGACGACGGATGAGACTTAGTAAGACCTTTGTTTACTCATTATCTTAGTGAGGCTAAGCGGACTCTTTCTACAATAAGTTTATAAAAAAAACAAACATACTTGCTACATCAACAATTGAAATTATTTCATTGAATTTAAATTTGGTGGTAGTTTACTTTCGACAACTTCCTTGCTTATAAACCCTTTGGCCTATGATGTGTATTCTATTAATTGAGATATCCAAAATACTCAATTAATAGAACACTACCTAAACATGCATCTTTATTATATAGATAAAAATTCTCGACTTTTTAACTTTCTCAAAGCCGATAATCTTCAACTCTTGATTATTTATGTATTGAAAATTAATCATCTTTAAACTTAAGATTCAATGCCTTTTAACCATTAAATCTTTATGTAATATAGGATTTTTGGGACACAATATTAAAACTACATTGAAATTTGACCTATAATTTAATTGGTCGATGACGCAAGCATGAATTGCTTTGCGTAGGTTCTATATAATATGCTCCTAGTAGCATATTCTAAGTAAATTTTCCAAATTATCGCCTTCATAGTTCATATCACCTCATGGGAAGTTTGAACTAATTGTTTTATTTGCTCAAATAGTTTGATATTCCTCCCCTCAAAATGCTATTACGAACACTCTATATAAGCTTTGCTAAATCTAAAGGCAAACATCCAAATTAAATGGCGCCTAAGATTTGATGAATTTTTCTTTAATTGATTCATAGCCATTGGATTTTATGGCGTAAAAAAATTCAAATTATTCTTATTTTGTATTTTTCATAGTTTTAAAATTTGTCGAGTCAACTATGAATTTGAATGAGTAGACCCAATTAGATTTTCAAGGTGGATCTACCATAAAACTCAAAGGAAACAAATCAAAACTCTGATGAGTTGAGTCAAACTTATCTGAGTTCATTAGGGCTGGCAACAGATCGGTCAGTACCATTGCAATATTGAACTGAATTTTTTAATAATGCCCTTGATTTGATCTAATCAGATTAATGAATCTGCGAAC
Organism: Akebia trifoliata; assembly: GCF_017979445.1. NCBI lineage: Eukaryota > Viridiplantae > Streptophyta > Magnoliopsida > Ranunculales > Lardizabalaceae > Akebia > Akebia trifoliata. Next base: position 7,243,829 of record NC_141387.1, read on the forward strand.
CAAATTCAATCTGTTTTATTTCATGCTGAATCTGAAATTGATTCGATCCGAATACATGACATATTTTCAAATTATCAATATTCAAAATATTTATAAGAAAAAAATTATAAAATGATATAATAAATTTTTAAAAAAAATCCACCCAACCAATTTTCAAGTCATTTTTGCATTCATTTTGTATTGTATATGATTAATAAAATATTATGAAAATATGTTTCGGATCAAATCTTTTTGGAGAGGAATTGCATACATCCGAAATCATATCAGATTTGAACTTTCAATCTGAATCCAATCCGAAAATCTATATATATTTTTTTTCCATATTTTTCCAGATCAGATTGGTTTGGACATTGGGTAAATTTTGAATCATTTCCAACCCTAGAATACACTAGGGATCTACACTTATGCTACAATAATGCTTACTATGGTAACTGAGCTAGTAAATGGCTCACGTTCTTCATATTCTTATACATGCAGAGTTGGGATCAATGCAATTGTCATCTTAGGATCTGATTTATGCTTACACAATTACGATTATTTATTGAAAATTATTAAAATTTATTCAAAGTAAATGTTTTATACACATATAGTTCTTAATAAGACAATACATAAAGGGGAATACTAACGTCTAAGACCTCATGAGGATGTTAGCATTGTCCAACACTTCAATTTCTAATAATATCCCTCCTCGTTTTGTCTTTTAATGAAAAAGACAAGGGCATATTAGTCTTTTACATAATAAATATATTTATTATGTCATTAATAAATACATTTATTATGTTGACATTGATTGGTAAAACATTTACTATAAAAAAAAATTTAATTTAAAATACTTAAATACATATAATATTTATTATGTAAATAAGCATTTATTGGGTAAAAAACCAACACACACTTGTTTTTTCACTATAAAATAAGATGACGAGGGGTATTTTTTAGAACAAAATTGTTGGACAATGCTAATAATCTCATGAAATATTGAACGTTAGCATTCCCCATATATAGAATAAGATTATTAGACTTAATTGACCGAGCCGAAATACATTCTTATTTCTTATAAGAATTATATGAAATCTTTTATGTAATTATGAATAACTAATTACCTTTTACATTTACATCCACAAGAAGGTGGCATGTGCAAAAGCACATGAATCCAAAGGGTTTATTTGTAATTGAAAATATTAATTAAAGTGTGTTTTTAGATTACATGCTAAAAATGATATTTTTGTAGTTTTGAGAATTATTTAACATAATTGTAGAGACTGATTGAAATTTTTTTGTCTCTCATTATAATATTAAAGATTTTGAGGTGGAATTTAAAAATATCTTAAATGGAGTGGGAACAGGGCCTATTTTCAGAGGACAACAGTAGGTCAACGTTCATGAGTTGTCTAACCACTAACAATATGCCACGTAGAGCACTCATGACAGTATTGCACTAGACATACTAGAGTAAATCTCAGGTGTTTTGTAATCAAACTGTACTGCCACGTGTAATAGTCTTATTGCTGTTCCAATAGTCATAGATCATCTTAGATGCTAGGCCAATGTGGGCCAAATCGACATGAATGGTGTGAGCGTACACCGCGTGGATGAGTAAATCAGACAGCCGTACCATTCAATCTCATGAGATGTCGGCTGGTCCGCTTGAACACAAATCGCTCAAGCGCGCACATTAGCACGAGCAGAGATTTCTTCAACTAAAATAATAACGATTCATCATTCATATCTTAACATTCACCCAACCGTTTATCATGCTATCTGATAGAAGCCATGTGTACACAAATAATTACTTTTGTAAAAATGGAAGAAAACATCATGGATATGATCTTCATCATCAGATGGGCCCACACCCCTTCCATGAGTAAATTTTGAGTATATGGCCCACCCACTAGCAAACACTTAATCACAAGATCATGATCAGATGGTTGTTCTTATTATATTTTTTTTCTTCTTCTTTTTGTAATTTTATTTAAAATAAATAAATAAATTATGGAACAATTCAACTAAAAGTTATAGGTTCTTAACCTATTCGATAGAATTTTAAGCAGTCGTGATTTTTCGACTCCCTCTCTGATATACACTCCCCTTCTACTCTCCTGATGTGGCACGTGCATAGGATCATAGGTTTTCCTTTGAATACACAGCTACACATATTTGTGGGGATGTGCAATTGTGTATCCCGAGAAAAATCTATGATTCTATACCCATGCCACATCAGGAGAGTAGAGGGGGAGTTAGTTTATCTTTATTCAATTTTAATCTCTTCCAACAGCTAGGTTTAATTGGTGTATCACATGCTCCAACTTGGCTTTAATAAATCATAAAAAAATTAATAGATTTTGTAGTTATATTTCCTATATTTTCCACATCAATTACAAACTTGACGGCATGTTATAGAAAAAACTTAATACAAAAATAATTTATTGAGATATTGTGAATTTCGTAAGACTATTTTGGTATTTAGTTGAGATATTTCCTTTTCATCTAATCAGAACGTCATCATCGAATTTATATCTCAAAGATTGAGGATTTGTTTAGAATCACATTACACAATGTGAAAAAAGCTCAAATTTGACAGTCTTGGGCCGTCAAATTTCATAAAATTCGACGAACCAAGAGGTCAAATTGACGTCGAATTTTTCATTGTCAAATTTTATTTTTCAACAAGTCAAAATCGTCAAATTAATAAAGGAAGGGAGAAATTTGACAACTCTAAGTCATAAAATTTGGGAACATCAATAATTTCGATGATCCTAGATCGTCAAAATTTAATTTCTAAAATTCATGGGTCTTTGCCTGTCAAAATTTTCAATTTTCACGTAGTGTTATTTGTTTTTGAAAGTGTCTTCATATCCTTTTCTACTGTCTTTAGTCACGTTCTTTTAAAATTTTCTCTTGTTATTTTAGAACCCTTCAACTTGTATATTCCTTCTAATTAATTAGGGTTTGATCTAGTCTTCGATTAACATGTTCAAATCATTCTAATTAATTGACTTTCTTTAATTTATCATTTAACGAAGTTATTTCTATATTTTTTTGGATGCATTTATTTCTAATTTCATGTTTTCAAGTCATTTCTACCATCTATCTCAATATATTATTCTTTCTATGCTAAATTTTTTAATATAATAGTTTTTGACTATCGAATGTTTAGCTTCATAAAGTATAATTAGTCTTTTTGTCATCATCTTAAAGTTTTCTTTTAGTGACCATCGATCATATAGTGCCTTAGAAGCATTCCATCACTTTAACAGTTTAACCATCAAATCAGAGGTATTGAAAACAAATGTTTCGAAAAAAAAAAATAAACTATCAATTTTACTTTATAGATGTCGTTACCATGGATGCATTTTTATTTAATTTTTTACGAAAAAAATAATATATTGAATGACAAAATAAGAATCATACGCGGTCAAATAAAAGTTTTGCTTAAATTGCATAATAAAAGGTTGTTTTAAAATATTTATGTACACAAATAATTTATTACTTTGTAAAAACTTTCACGGTGAATTCACCTTTACATCGCTTTAATTTTAAAAATTATATAACTGATATTTTAAAGTCAAAGTGAGTATAAATGTATATTTACTATTTTTTTTTACCCAAACGATGAAATTTATTCATGGATGAAATATTTCAGAACAGTATCTGATTAATTAATTTGATCAAAACGGGGATGTCCAACTTACGTCCGACTAAGGGGGATCGGATGACCAAAGTTGAAATCAAGGCATGTGGGACCCTTTCCTAGGCATGTGCAACAACCTCACATCACACGCACCAAGTGAGGGAAAGTCCTCGCAAGTAGTCCCAAGGAAATATTGCTTATCTTGGGTATCGAGCACACAACTTACGCGCTCTCACTGTTTATTAGACACGAAATTACCATTGAGTCACTCTCTCGAGGTTTTAACATTATCATTATTCTCACCTAACTTTGATAAATAAAAAAAATTAATTAAAATTTTCATATACAGCTTAAAAAAAGCAACATTTAGACAATTTGTCTTTCTCTCTACTCATGTTATTTGTTTGGTAGTGATATTGACTTATTCAACCCATTTTGACCAAAATGCCAAGGAAATGATACAATTTTCATTTATTCAACCTTACCTTTAATTATCACTCCACTTGTCATATAATTTACTATTTGTAGTGTTAAAGGAGTCAATGGTTCTGACATGTGCCTTGAAAATTGTAAAATTTTCACTAAAAAGGGTGGGCTCATAGGGAATTTTTGCCTCATAGAACTTTAAAAAAAAGCAAAAAGAAAGCCGAAGTAATGATGGATGACACTAATACCAACATCCAATCAAGCTATAATTTCTAAATTATTTCACAATCATGTCCCACAATTTGGGCAATTCCATCCATTCCATGTCCAAACAAGAACAGGTAGGTCAGGAATTTCATGGATTTCAGCAATTTTATCATCTAAAAAGAAGAAGGTTTACAATTGTTCACCTTTAAATATTATATTTGGATAGAGTTATAGTTGCATCCAAACACCAAATGGGGAGGACCCATGATAACTTTTATTGTTTTAGGGACACAAAATGTATTAATTATAAGGGAAGATAATTTTAGATGATTCCAAGAATTGAATTTTTTTTAGAAATCTTCCCTAATTTTGTTTCCCTAAGTGTTGTTTAAGGCTAGTTAGAAAAATTATATTATAAGATAAGATGTAAAATCCAAAATAAACATTAGTACACATTGTTTTCCTAGCAACTTTCCAAAATAAGATCTTTATGGAAATATAGAAGTAAAAAAAAAAAAAAGTGACCATAAACAAAGTTGTTCGGATCCACTTTTAGTTTTTCATTTTTAGGGGGAGCTGAGAGGATAGAGATTATAAAAATTTAGATGAAAGTGATCACAATTTAGCATTTTAAAATCACTTTTGATTTATTTTAATAAATGTACGATAATTTCTATTTTTAGATCCCAAAAAGCATTTTCTAAATCTTGTAAGCAAACAAACGATATCTCAATTGAAATTCTTGAAGAAGTGATTCCATGATAAATGATTCATAAAGAGATACCTTGAGAACAATAGAGCCTAATGTGAGTGCTTTAGTGGTTCGACACCAAAATTTGGAAGGCCAAAAAAGCTCCTACATGCACATTTGTTTGTGTTATTATTTTGGTCATTTTTGTTAAAATGTAAATGATTGGGATCCATTGACTTCTAAAAATGACTCATGAAAAAAACACATGATCTAACTCTTTAAAAATAAAATCCAATGATCAAGATTTATGAGTATCTTGATAACACAAATCTCTGAGATACTTATCCTGAGGATTAATCTCAACCATTGGATTTTGCATTTAAAGACTTGGGATAATGTGTTTTTTTTTTCATGAGTTATTATTAGGGGTGAAGGGATCCTGACCCAAATGTATAAAATTACACTCTCATTGACTCCAAAATCATAATGGATTTGTTTTTAAAATTACAACTTATTTTTTACTATGTTATTTTTAAAATCCCCTTAATTAATATTTTAAATTACATGATAAGGTCCCAATAATATCATTTTGGGATCGTAATTTCACCAAGATTATCACAAGTTTTATTACTAGTTCCCTTAAAATAATAATAAATTTTATTAAATCTCAAATTAATGTGGCTAACAATAATTTGTTACTAATTTCAGGTAAAAAAAGCACATTCGGAAGCCAACAAACGGTGTAACAATTACTATTACAACATGCGAGCAAAAAAGAAGCATCCGATAAAATCTCGAGGATTTTGGGCTCCACGTCACCGCGCCGCGGTCATTTCGAGGAATTTGTCTTCGAGATTTTTACAGAAACTTCTAGAAGTTTCTGTGGTTGTAACTGATTGGGTCATTTGAGTTGAATCATCCGCCAAACCACCCCGATTACCCGAATATGAACATTATAAATTGGGAGGTTGATTTTAGAGAAAGGGGCTCTTCTCTTCTTCCATAATTTCTAATTTTTCTTTCTTTCTTTTCTGTAATTTTTCCTTTGGGTGAGCTTTTGAGTGTAGTGAGAACATCAAGAGTAAACCATTGGCTCTATTGTAACTCTTTTGAGAGATCCTCAAGAAAGGAATCAAGTTGCAATTCTATTTTACATTTTCTTCTCATCTATTGTCTTCTTTACTTTCTTCTTGCTGCAACTACGAATCTTGCAATGAGTGGCTAGAATCTCCTTAGAGAGTTCAATAATGCTAGAGCAAGTCCATCCATCTAATGTAGTTTCAAATTCATTATTCTTGCTTATCTTGTTAAACATTCTGTAAATTCTTCTTTGATTAGATCCCTTAGCTTATATTTTTTATTCTACTTTGATAGCTATTACTTAGATAAGTCCAAGAATGACTATGCTTTGTGAAGAATCGGAATATAGATTAAGCAATCTCAATCAGATTAGGATTTACATGAATATTACAAACAAACTTTTACAGTATAAATTTATAACCACAGGACCCTGTAATCATATAAGTTAAATTTTTTAAAATTACAAAAATATCATTTTATTATACGTATCCATAGTCACAAAGTTGGAGAACGAGTTTAATATAGCGAGGGAAAACTTAAAAAAAAATGAGAATAAAAAACGATGAAAATAAAAGATAAAGAATATATTAAAATTCATAAATAAATATATATTTAATGAAAAATCATAAAGTCAAGTTATTATCATCACATCCCATATTTTTACATTTATGAATTACTAAATTACATTATGTATCAAATCCCACATTTAAAAAAAGAGAGGAAAAAAATTCATTTTTTTCTATCCGTGAAAAATATGGGAAAATAAAAAAAAATAAAAACGAAAAAAAAAATGACAATTTTTATTACAAATGAAAAAGTCTCATTTATATATATATATATATTGTTTTGATTGTCAGGATGCAAGTCGCATTTGTGCCCCCCTCTCTCCCCCCTCCCCCAAAAAAAAAACACCATTTTTTTATTATTATGCCCGTATCTGATGTAAATGTGTTTTTTTCATTCTACCTCGAGATTTTCCTTGAAAGTTCTTAGCTTGGTGGACAACCTGTAATAGGACCACTCCTCCGAGCTAAGAGCTTTCAAAAGAGATCTTAAGGTAGAGTGAAAAAACGCATCTACACCCATCATGGTCAAGCTTGGGCTTAATAGACTTAAGTCAGATGTGAGTTGGGGCCGACTTAAGGTACATCTAGCCGGTCTCTTTAGGATTAGGTTAGGACTCATCCAAGCCTGGTCCAAACCCATCCATTGACAGCGCTAGCTGAAAGTATTGGTTGTCTACTCATATCAAGTCAAAGTAAACGGTCAATAGAATGCTTCAATCCTAATCAAACGGTTACCTAACCCATGAGTCACGGCTAATCAATGAGTGCGGTAGTGGGTGAGGTTTACAACAAACCTCCATTACTACGTTAAAAGTGCTACTTATATTCTATAACAATGATGACGCTTAGTCGTTCAACAATATCCACGTGGCACAAAAAATTTCAAATTGTGGGATCCACGGCCCACAGTTCTTTAAAAAGATGTCGAATAAAGTGAATCAAATGGTAGGAATTAGTCCATTTAGTATAAATTTTTATAAAAAAACAAAATAGTAAGAGGTCACTAAAATTGAGAGTGATATAAGATGTGGATGTTTAGATAAGGGTACAAAATACTTTTTTCCTGAATCAGAAACCAAGACCCTACTTGGATAAGTGATTGATAGGTACCATTTTCAAAGAACAAGGAACGTAGGACTTGTTTGAAAGATGGATTTGGAACCACGAATCACGATTCTTGTAAACTCGATTCCACTTTGTCGGTTGGATTTGAATACTCACATAAGTTAGAAATTTAGTACTCCAAAATGAATGAAATTTATTATTCCGAGATTCTATAGACATAGAAAGATATGTATTGGGTCAGGATCCGTAGACACATAAAATTATTCATAAAGCTATAACGTGTTTTATCTTATATGGGTAAAAAGGTTTAGAATAGGCTCATTCTCACCAAAAATCAACATATTCTGAAACTTCTAGGCTCATGCTTACAAGTTGAATAATTCTGGATTGTTCATTTTTTGTAAATTACTTTTGATGGGGTTAAAAGTTTTGAAATGGGTTGATTTTTTGCAAGGATGATTCCCTCACCATAGAAATCATCTTCACAAAAAACCAGCCCATGTAAGACAAAACACGTTGTAGCTTTATGTGTCTGTGGATCCCGACCCAATATATAATAATTCAAATATTATAAATATATAACAAAAATCTTTTATTTATTTTATTTTATTTTTATAACCAAGTATCCATGTAGATAGGGGATTGAGTCCATATCTAGGCTTTGACCATGATCATGTCCAAGGATTAGTCTTGGGGCATGTGAAATGCCCACACATCACACGTAGCAAGTAAGTGAGGGTGTGCTCTCGCGGGTGGCCCCTGAGGGATTAATGCTCATACTGGGTATCAAACTCATGACCTATGGGCATTAATACTTATCGGTCCTAAATTGCCATTGAGACAACCCCTTGGGTTTTAGTACAGAAATATTGATCTTGCCTATTTCTATATCTCCTGGAACTCCCATCTTTTACTAAGAATCCTTGTTGAATTAGATTCTAATGAATCCTTTGGTAAGCGCTTTCGCTCTTTTATAGAAATTAGAATTAAAAATTACTTACTCATTTGGGAATGCTCTAGCTGAAGTGATTCCACATGTTTTGAGGTTATTTTGATACAATTTCAGCTTCATTTTTTCGCTTTCTGCACGGGCTAGAAGTGTGTTTTGAGTCACTCCTTCGCTTCGTGCTCCCATGGGGATCCCCAATAATTTTAGACTTCTTTGTGTCAAGGGGAGTGTTTTTGGCTATAATTCCTATTTGCATATATGATTCATATCGAAGTGGGGGCAAATAATGTTTAAAGAATGTGTCGATTTCATCGCTCATTGATTAGTAGTCCCTTTTCTTTTCTCAAATCTAAACCTTGCTGACACACTTTTTTCTAATGTGGGTGCCATTGAACGTGGCAATGACATGAGACTAACCTTCTTCTAGAACTAGGTACTTGATAAAGCAAGGCTATGTGTTTTTTTTTGGAATCTAATTCCGTGTAGAGGTCAAAATTTTGAAGGGTTGTGAAAGAAAGAAGGAAAAAAGTGGAGAATGGGTGAGATTTGTTTCCAAAACAACTTCCAAACATCATGCTCCAAGAAGAAAAAACAGATGGAAATTTAATTGTGGAGACTAGATTTAAATACCCAATTTTAATTTATTGGATTTCTCGACAGGTTCGAACCTGTCGAATAGTTAAATAATTGGGTGCTTCTAAACATGTTACATAGGCAGGAAACAATGAACATGTGATGCAGGTGTTACTTAACCAATAATTTTATTATTTTTGAAAAATGATTATTTTTTGAATATTTGAAAATTTTCATATACAAGTTACAAATTTTTTTTTGTTTATAAAGTAATATAAAGAAAGTCACTACAGTCACGAGCACGAACACAACCACACAAAGATAAAAGATGTATTAACTATGATCTTACTGGCTAACTTTCCAACTTTCTTAATCCCAAAAATTATTTCATTTGTTTCCATTATTGTAGCCTACATTATATTTGATGTTAACTTGTCAATAATTTCTTTTTAAGAACGAAGGAACAAGAAGTAATACCAAAATATTGGAGTAATAATATTTATGGAAAGCGAATTTGTTTTTTTTTCTTTCTTATTTATAAAAAGAATGAAGGAACAAGATGTAACATGAGACAAGAATCCTTTATGAGCTGGAAATAAATCAAAATCATATAAATGTGGTCTTATCAGAATCAAGTACAGTGCAACTTGACATGAGAATAGTTTTATTTTTGTCAGATACGCGAGATTAATGACCAACAATTAGTAGGTGCAGTTAAGTTTTGAACCCAAGCCATGGAATCAACACTTTCTAGCTTTTACTAACTTAGCAAATTAACTAGTACTTTCATGAGGGCATTGTCGTATGTTAATACAAATGATACAATTTTTCATAAGTTTCATCCCGAGAACTAGGTATGACGTTGATGTCCCTTAGTTGAAAAAATATTTAAAACTAAAAATCAAACAAATCATTTTTCAATTTTCAAGTTTATTTACACTGAGTCACTTGAAATTCCATCAAGACACATGTAGACTCGTTAAGGTTTAAAATTTTGATTTTGACGCTCTTCATTTAAAAATAATTCTTAATTATATTAAAAACTTTCGCATGGATGTGAGAAAAAAATTTGTATTAAAGTGCATTTGAAACTTATTATTAAACTCACCACATGGTTAGGACTTTCGTCAATGCAAGGGATTAAGTTGAGCTAAGTTAAATTCTACTCCACCTTTAAAGAGTCGGGCTCCATCTTAGTCCAACATTTATTTAATGACCCAATCATGTTATTAGGGGTGTCGGTCACGCTTTCAAATCTCACTATGACGATTTCAAAGTGAATCCTTCTCCAATCCCCACTCTCCAGATATGAGAACCCACTGTCAAAATGTTGAAACTCACTCACATAAAAAACCTCATTTCATCTATCATATTAAGTATTTTTTTTTTCTTAAATAACTATTAGCCATTTATGTCCTAAAAAATAAATATTATAATGAAGTATTACTGAGTATTACAATTAGAAACAACAATATTGTAATGACTAAAAAATTAAAATATTATTGTAATTATATAATTAATTTGAATCTTTCAAAATAAAAGGAACGTCAATCATTAAAACATATATTTAATTATTTAATTGATAATAATTATATTGATCAAGAATTGTTTTGTCGTATCTAATTGGAGGTGGTGAGTAGCATAGTAATAATAGTAATATAGTCAAATTATATAAATAGTACAAAAAATACAAACAAGCAATGGATGTAGGGCGAGTGAAAATATAACTACTATGGATCATGGTGGAGTCATGTAAATAATCTATTAGAGAAATGTGTTTATTTTATTGAAAATTATTAATTTTAAAATATAAAATATGTGCTTTTGCAAGAGAAAGTATGTTGTGATGGATTAATTAGAGCAAATGAAGTATACACTAATAAAATTGATATTTTAATATATTATATATAACTCAATACATAATGTTTTGGAGGCACTCTACACCTTAAGATATTTTCAACTAGGTGTTTTTGAGTTCCCGCTCTTGTTCTCGCACCCACGTTGCACTCTAGTCACTAGCCTTAATTCTTATTTGCCTTACCTGGAGAAGGTTGAATTTATCCAGACGGACGCGAATCTTATTTAGGTTGGATTTTTTGGATTGGTAAAGTTAGTTATTATATAACGGCCCATATCAATTATATATTGGGCAATCTAATTATAGGTTGAGTTAACCCTAAGGGGTTTGCTCAATGCAATTTCGAATCCAATAAGCGATGAAAGTTCGTAGGTTGTGTGTTTGATACCCGGTATGAATAGTGGCTCTTCAAGGTCATTCGTGAGAGTGTACCCTTACTTACATGATGCGTGTGATGTGCAGGTGTTGCACATGCCCGAGAGAGGGACCCATGTGCCTTGGTCCAGGCTCAGGCTCACCCAGTCCCTCTAGTTGGACGTAAGCTGGGATAATATATATATATATATATACGAAAGCTTTTGGAGGCCCTAAAAAGAGCCAAACATTGTACTAAACATTTTTCAAAATAAGGGTTAAAAGTTTCGGAATGGGCTAATTTTTGCTGAGGATGATCTCTATGGTGAAGAGATCATCTTCACCAAATTTAATCTCATTATGAAACTTCTAACCCTAATTTACAAGTTGAGGAATCATGGACCGTCCTATTTTTATAAACCACTCTTGATGGGGGTTAGAAGTTTCAAAATGGATTGATTTTCGGAATGAAGAGATCATCCTCTCATAAATTCAGCCCATCCCCAAACTTCTAACCCATATATTAAAAAAATGTTTGGTTCTCTTTAGGGCCTCCGAATGTGTGTGTGTGTATATATATATGCATGCATATATCCAATACAAGCATTCAATATTATTAACTCCAATACTGTTTCCCCCCCCCCCCCCCCCCCCCCCCCCCCCGCCATTAATATGCATCTAAAACCCCATCTTATTTTGCCATTTAGTAGTAAAATGCAAGAGATTTTAATGTCGCAATGATATTTTATTAGCAAATTTTTGAGGTTTTATGATATCTAAAAAATACATTATTGCATAATGATAATAAAATGCTTGGGTTTTACTAATATAAAAGACAAAAAAAAATTTTAGGGATATTTCTGAAAATTAAAGAACATGATTTTGAAGATTACTAACCTCTAATTCTTGCAATAAACATGTTTGCATTCTTAATTTTTATGGTAATATATATTTTTTGATGGGTAAGCTGGACTTGAATCAATGACCTCAAAGTTATTTTGCAATGTGTCTAAGCCCATTTAAGATAATTATATAAATATTATGGTAATATATATTTAAAAAATATTTATTTTGAAAAAAAAACTTAGCATTTATTGATCACCTTAACACGTAACATGCACATACCCGATTTACATTTTTGGGTTTCAAATGGAATGTTAAATTCTTTTTTACATAATTCATTGTTATCTGAAATTTAAAGTACTTTGTGGAAAGATACATCATACAGGTCAAATGATTGGTGAACTACCATAAATTTGTAGATCAATTCTGATCAAGCGTCCACCAACTAATGGTGGTCTAAAACAAAGTAAAATGAATTAGTCATTATTTTAATAATTTTTGTGAAAATTATTTTTTAAGTAGATAGTCTCAATTATCTCTATTTTACTAAGAATAATGCTGAAGTGATCTCAAGATTGGACCTAGCATCGCACATCTTGACGTGAAAGTGAATAGGAATCCTAGATGCTTTAATTTTCACTCGTAAATATATATATTGATTTTTTATTTGATTTCATGGGCCTAAACTCAAATTAACAGCCCACACAATTACACTATAAGAACGTAAAGATTCGAATTGAACTTTCAAAAAATGATCAAACCAATAACTAAGAACCAATCATAAAAATATCAATTGTTGACTATTTTAATAAAAAGTTGGACTGTTTTAGATACAAATATGGGGTTGGTGTGCCCAATTGTTGTCCCAAAACTCATTTACAAGGGATCCACAACCCACCTAATGCCACAAAGCAAACTGAAAACTCCATCTACTTGACAACCAACCTTCATTGCGCCATTAAAATTGTCATTTATATTCCATAATAATACTGTGTTTAACCATTCAAAAATCTCCACGTGGCACTAATAAAAATTCTAATTGTGGGACCCACCTCAGTTATTTAAAGTAGATGTCGAATAAAGTGAATCGAATGGTAGGAGTTAGTCCATTTAGCACAAAACCCACACCTAAATGTTGAGAGGTCACTGAAAACGAGAAAAGGCTTATAATGCTCATGTTTGGCCAAGGCACAACCCACTTTTTTCTACGCATAAGAATCCAAGACTATGTAAGGATAAGTGATTGATGGTTACCCTTTGAGAGAAAACTTAGGGCTTGTTTGGAAGATGAATTTGGAGTTGAAATTCTACTAACTCAATGCCACTTTGTCGATTAGATTGCAAACTCCTGTGAATTACATTTTTACCATATACTCCTCAGCTACTTGTAGTTCTCATACAAAGAGTTTGGACTTTGTTGTATCCTGAAAACGTGTTTGCTAGCAATCCAACATTTCTATTTGAATAATGATTTTCTGATGCCCCCTTTGACATACGGACCCATTCGCCTCTTGACGTGGCATGTGCTAGAACCATAGATTTGTTTTCTCGGGATACATAACTGCACATATTTACGGGGATGTGTAGCTGTGTAGACCGAGGAAAAAACATATGGTTCTAACCCATGCCATGTCAGAGAGTGTATATCATAGGGGAATCAGAACATTAATCACGACTCTTTCTAGTTTCGTACATATTTTCTAACATGAGAACCATTAAAGGCGGCAATGACATGTGATGCTAGCCATCTTCAAGTTAGGTACCAAAGAAAGCAAGCCGACTTTGTCCCAAATAAAACAAGCCCAAGGTTTTGGAATCTAATTCGAAGAAGAGGTAGAAAAGTTTGAAGGGTTGTGAAGGAGAAAGAATCTCTAAGAAGGAAAAGAGATGGAAAGTTAATTTTCTAGATTTAACTCTTATATATATATATATATATATATATATATATATATATTAGACTTTTGGTTTTAGTAGTTCTACTTCCACTTGTGATCATGCTGTCTAGAACTTCTTCCCCCTAATAAACCTATATTTAGATTTTTTTTTAAAATGATGGGAAGAGGAACATATAAATTACAAGATGTAGGTGAAAAAACGTGTATAAAGTACTTAAATCTAGATTATTTTGAGAATCTATTCTTTTTTCCTTTCAAAATATTTAAAATTTCATGACTCCTTTAGCTTTTAATGTACACCAGATCAGATCTGATTCCAATTGGATC